>NW_024723157.1:0-47500 GCF_018991925.1 Homarus americanus | reverse complement strand
CTCCCGCCTCCGTGTCAACAACCTACCACCACAGTCTATTAAAAACACCATAATTACATTTTCCTCTCCTATTCTTGGTTCGCCAGTCGTGTTACCTCATTAAAAAAAATATCTTACTATTTATTTCGTTATCGTAAGTACAATTTCCTCCATCGTCTTTATTCCTGGTTAATATACTTCATTAATTACAACTATAAACCTCACATGTACTTTACCCCCGTTAAAAGATAAGTCTCACAGGTAATAAGGCTCCATGGTACCTTCATCCACCCACCCACCAGTCATAGTTCAGTCCATAACCGCTATTGACATATAAGACCCAATCAGCGTTCAGTACATAACCTGTATTTACCTGCAACAGCCAATCAGAGGCGGAGGATCAGGCAATACACAGCCTGTATTTACCCATCATTGTGGGAAGTTTTGGGAGGGAGATGGAGGGCGGGTAAACAAAGAATATATTGAGGGGTCCCCACTGTAAACACCCCAGGTTGAAGGGCCCGAGTATACTTGTTATATCGACTATCTACCTCTTATATCAACCTTATATCAACCTTATATCGCCCACCTGCCCCTTATATCGCCCACCTGCCCCTTATATCGCCCACCTGCCCCTTATATCGCCCACCTGCCCCTTATATCGCCCACCTGCCCCTTATATCGCCCACCTGCTCCTGATATCAACCCTATTATCGACTCGCTACTTCATATATAGTTACATTATATGAACTCTGTATTCATTATATCGACTCAGAATGTGTTGATGGTGGTAGTGGTTGTTGTAGTAATGGTAGTGATTGTGGTAGTGATTGTGGTTGTGGTTGTGATTGTGAATGTGATTGTGGTTGTGATTGTGGCTGTGATTGTGATTGTGGTAGTGATTGTGAATGTGATTGTGGTTGTGGTTGTGGTTGTGAATGTAATTGTGGTTGTGATTGTGGTTGTGGTTGTGATTGTGGTAAAAATATGATAAGGAAGAACAAATTTAATTAAGTTTGTGTTTGTTAAGTCTGTTGTTGTTGTCATTGTAATGATTGGTTGGTTGTTTTCTTTGTCATACTGCGGTGAAACAAACACACACACACACACACACACACACACACACACACAAGCACCGTATACTTTTACCTGTGTACACCTGTTTATTCCCAATTACACCTGCTTACCCCTCTCTCTTTACACCAATTTTTACCGATTTACACCTAATTTTACCTATTTTTTACCTGTTTACACCTAATTTACCTGTTTACACCAATTTTACTTGTTTACACCTATTCCTCTTCCAGTACCTGATGACCACAATTACTCCTTGTCGCTTATAGTTGACTCTTGTGCATTTCTCTTCATTTTGTTTCATTACGCTTCTTCTACCATCTTTCTTTAATTATTTCTTTCTATCTCATTATCTGTTCGGTTGTTATATTTTTCCTTTGTGTATTTCTACGTTTTATTCTTCGTTTCTGTTTTCATCTTTACTTTCTATCTAATCCTTTTTATCCATTTTTACTTCATTCTTTTTCTTACTTATTAATTATCTACTTCTTCGTTTTTTTCTCTTTACCATCATTATTACTTTTATCTTATTCCTTCTTTCTTTTTATCTTTGTCTTTTTTTGGTCTTATTTTCTTTCTCCTCTTTCTCCTACCTTGTTTTCCCTTTTTATTATCCCCTCTTTTCTCTCACCCCTCTTTCCCTTTTCCTCCTCTTTCCCTTCCTCCCCTCACCAATCATTACCACCCCTTTTACTCCTCTCCTTTCCTCACCCCCTTTCACTTCCCTTTTCTCGTGTTCCTTTCCATCTCTCCCCTTTCTTACTTATTCGTTTATTCCCTCCCACTCCCTCCATTCCCTCATTCCTTCCTCCCCTCACTTAACCCTTCCTTCCTCTTCCTCTTCCTCCTCCCCCATTCCTCACCTATCCCTACCTCTTCTACTGTACCTTTTTCCTTCACCACATACCCCCTCTCCCCTTCCCTCATCACCCCTTCTCCCCTTCCCCACCACCCCCTCCCCCTCCCCCCCCCCTCTCCCCCCTCACCCACCCTATCTCCCCCCCCCTCTCCCACCCTTCTCTTTATCCTCTTTCGCTACCTCTCACCTTCCCTTCTTCCCTCATCCATTCCTACCTTCCCTACCCCTCCCTCACACCCCCTCCCACACCTCCTCCCCCCTCCACCTCCCCTCCCCGTGTCACCGGCTGCGGCCCCATCATTTGTCACCGCCCGCTAATTTCATTTGGTCCTGTCTGCCACCTCAGTAATGTCGACGGGCGGCGGCACCAAGAACCCATTTCCATCCACCTGGCCTCCTCTCGTACCAGCTGGCCCAACCACCTGGCCCCCGACGCCTTCAGCTCCCATGCCATCTGCCACTCCATCAGCTGAGTAACTCCTCTTCCTCCTTCTCCTCCCCTTCTTCTTCCTCTTCCTCACCTCCTCTTCCTCCTGTTTACCTTGTTCATTCTCTTCCTCTTTCTAAGTTGTTTTTATCGCATTCCTCCTACTCACTCCTCCTCCTCCTCCTCCTCCTCCTCCTCCTCCTTCATCTTCTCCCTAATCCTCCTACTCCTTTTAATTATCCTTCTCTTCCTCCTATTCATCTTCTTTTTCCTCCTCCCCCCTCCTCCTTATCCCTTCTCGTCCACCTGTTCTTCTCCCCCCTCCTCCTCCTCCTCCTCCTCCTCTTCCTCGTCTGCCAGTTAATATTTGAGCTGAAAAGTGAGAGTGACGATTTGTCTCATTTGCCGTCTGCCGTTTACATGATAACCCGAGGTACTGGGAGGACCACCTGCCACCGCCTCTACCATCTGCCGTCCACCTGTACCATCTGCCACCACCTGAACCATCTGCCACCACATCTACCATCTATCACCATCTCTACCATCTGCCACCAACTCTACCATCTGCCACCAACTCTACCATCTGCCACCACCTGTACCATCTGCCACCACCTCTACATCTGCCACCAACTTTACCATCTGCCACCAACTCTACCATCTGCCACCAACTCTACTATCTGCCACCAACTCTACCATCTGCCACCACCTGTACCATCTGCCACCATCTGTACCACCTGCCACCATCTGTACCACCTGCCACCACCTATACCATCTGCCACCAACTCTACCATCTGCACCAACTCTACCATCTGCCACCAACTCTACCATCTGCCACCAACTCTACCATCTGCCACCATCTGTACCACCTGCCACCACCTGTACTATTTGTTTTGATGATCTGCCTCTACTGTTTGTCGTCCAGCTGGTGTAAGAACCATCTGTCGTGACCGGCATATTGTTAACCACCATCTGGATGGTTGTGTGGTCCATCTGTGCACTGGGTAGTTGTTACTCTGGATATTCTCTATCAGGAACTGAACCACCTGTTGAGCCATCTGAATCCATCTGCACTACCAGCTACACCACCAGCTCTACCACAACTTACACTACCACCTGCACCACCACCACCTACACTACCACCACACCACCACCACCTACACTACCCTGCACCACCACCTACACTACCACCTCTACCACCACCACTACCACCTTTACCACCACCTTTACCATCACCTGCACCACCACCACCACCACCACCACCCACCACCTCTATCACACCACCACCACCACCTCTATCACCACCACCACCTCTATCACCTCCTGCCACCAACACCACCTGCAACCACCACCTCTACCACCATGCTACATCACCACCTCTATCACCACCAGCACCACCTCTATCACCTCCTGCACCACCAACACCTGCACCACCACCTCTACCACCACCTACACCACCACCATCACCCTCTATCACCACCACCATCACCCCTATCACCACCTGCCCCACCATCACCACCCCTATCACCACCTGCACCACCATCACCACCTCTATCACCACCACCATCACCCCTATCACCACCTGCACCACCATCACCACCCCTATCACCACCTGCACCACCATCACCACCTCTATCTCCCACCACCATCACCCCTATCACCACCTGCACCACCATCTGGTCCAGCTGTATGTCACTGAGGAACACGCACCTTGATATTAATTAAACCAGTCTGTAATTAATATGACACTCCGTTGCACACCTGAGCGTGGTGCCCGCATCCTGGGCCAGCGCGGCACCACCTGGAGTGCCACCTATCGCAGACGGTGCCACCTGTAATAATAGTGTTACTTGTTACTGAAGCGCCAATTGTTATGAGGTGCCACCTGTCACCTGCACTATCACTCGTCACTTACAATGCCACTTGTAAAACTTGTACTTTCACCTGTTAATTTTGACCTACCTTGTCATTAAGGTGCCATTTGTTACCTGCAGTGCCAACAGTCATTTGAACTGTCATGTCACCTTCAGGGTCATTTTCATTTGCAGCGCCACCTGTCACGAGGTGCCAAATGTCACCTGCATTGCCGCCACTCACCTACGGTGTCAACTATCATTTACAATGTCAAGTATCACCTGCATTGCCACCTGTGACCTTTAGCCTCACTATTCACATACCAAATTTAACCCTGCACTACCGCCTGTTACAGCAACACCTGTCACTTACAGCAACACCTGTCACTTATAGCAACACCTGTCACCAACTGTATGTTTATCTGCCTTTGTTTGTCTTCATATATGAGTGTGTCTGTATGTCTGTTTGTATGGCTGTCTGCTTGTTTACATGTACAGCTGACTGTCTAAATGAATGTTAAGCCTGTTTGTTTGTATGACTGTATGGGTGTGTCAGTCTCTTTGTCTGTATGGACGTAATTATCGGTGTAAATATCTCTCAGAATGACTGTCTATATCTATGACTGTCCATACCCGTGTCTGTCCATACATGTCTCTGTCTACACCTGTAACTGTCCACACCTGTGACTGACCACACCTGTATCTGACCACACCTGTATCTGACCACACATGTGCGTCTAAACCTGTACAAAAAAAGACCACCACCTGTCTCTCTGTCCCAGGTAAATATCGTTACGTGTTTCTTAATTAACTCAACAGCTGTGGACGTGACTCGGTGTGTGGAGCTGACGGACTGTCACCCCGCCCTGTTGACAGAGAAAGAGAGAGATAGAGAGATATAAAATTAGAAAGAGGGAGAGATATATAGAGAGAGAGAGATATAAATAAGAGAGATATAACGTAAAATACAGAAAGTAAGAGACAGAAACAGATAGAGAGAGGAATAAAGAGAAAAGAGAGAGAGATGGATATATGGAGAGATAGATAGAAGAGAGAGATAAAGAGAGATGGATATATGAAGAGATAGATAGATAGAGAGAGAGATAAAGAGAGAGAGAGAGAGACAGTCAGTCCAGCACAGCGCCCTGTTCATTTTTACGAGGTCGTATTTTGCCCTGAACAAACCGTCAACATAAACAATCCTTTTGGACACTATAAACAAGGTCGTGTTTTTCTATTTGTTTTGTTCTCATTCGTCTGTACCCTTCATACACCTCTTCGTCAACCCCTTGTTTATTACGCCACACTTCTTCTCATATTTCTCTCTCTCTCTCTCTCTCCCTTTTTTACCATTCGTGTGTATTGTCATATATATATACAATATGTATTTTTGTAGCTCTATGTATGTTTTTTTTGGTATTATAGATTATTGTTATTATGTGTGTGTGTGTGTGTGTGTGTGTGTGTGTGTGTGTGTGTTAGGAGTTTATTGTATATATTTTCCCTTCTGTTATTCGTTTATCATTTGATGGATCTAATTTTCGTTTTCGGTCCTGCAGTAGAGGGCAATACTGTCCTTGTGTGTCCGTGTGTGCGTTTGTTTTTGTGTGTCCGTGCGTATGGATGTATTTGTATGTGGGTGTTTGTGCTTGTTTCCATATGTGTGAGTGTCCGTGCTTGCGTCCATAAGTGTGTGTGTGTGTGTGTGTGTGTGTGTGTGTGTGTGTGTGTGTGTGTGTGTGACGCCATGTTTCACCCTCACCCCTGATGATCACGTGACCAAACCAATTCTTATACTCAGCTCATCTTGTAACTAACTAACTAACGTAACGTCACCCCCAGAGTCAGTAAAGTAGCTCTGTCTTCCACAAGGTCAGTAAAGTAACATACTCGTCAGTTGTTATGGTGTAGTGGTGTTGAGGGCGACCGACAGCTTTTTCTGTTTGACAATAAGAGTTTATCACTGGTTGTGACAAGTCACCACACCCCCAACAGGTGTGTGGCCACGCCCCCAGCAGGTGTATATGGCTACTTCCCAGCAGGTGTACGTGTATGCCACGCCCCCAGCAGGTGTACGTGGCCACGCCCCCAGCAGGTGTACGTGGCCACGCCCCCAGCAGGTGTACGTGGCCACACCCCCAAACACTGTCACTGATTCACCACAAACTTCGTCACACATTCAACCAACTTCTTCAGCCTTAATGAAAATTGTTCCTACAATTTATTCTGCCCAATTACAATTAACTTTTCGAGTTTATATATATATATATATATATATATATATATATATATATATATATATATATATATATATATATATATATATATATATATATATCGTGTGGAGCTGTGTCAGTCTTGATACAGAGTCGTACACACACATTTGGCTCTCAAAAGGGGAGGAAAAATGGTCATATTATGTATATTGTGATATGTGACACCAGGAAGGAGGGGGGGACGGGTGAGGGGAAGAGGGAGGGGCAGAGTTGATGGAAGGGGAGAAGTGGTGGAGAAGGGAGGTTGTGGTGGAGAAGGGGGAGGGGTGGTGGAGAAGGGAGGGTGGTGGAGGTTAAGTGTTACGACAACATTTACAAGTTAGAATAAAGTTATAATATTTGTTTATACTTTAATTACAAATATTTTCTTCATAGTTTGTTTACATAATACGTGTCTATACCTTTATATTTACCTTGGTTATAATTTACGCAGTATATACATCCTTATACCTCGCATCTACGCCCACATGTAACTGCTTATAGCCTTATATAATATAGTTACTCCCTTATACTCTACCTATATCATATTTACATCACATATTTATTGTATTTACCCGCATATATATTGGAATTTACGCTATATTTACAGTATATTTACAGTATATACGCTCTTATGCTGTATATTAAACTTACACCTTTTTATTTCCTATTGTATATTCATTCTCTGTGTACGCCGAGATGTATTGAATTTACGCCCTATATACTCCCTGATATATTGTATTTACGCCCGTGTATATTATATTTAAGAGCTATATGCCCTCTCTTATAACATTTTATAGCCCTATATGGTACCCACTATATTGTATTTACGCTGTGTTGACGCCCGCACTGGAGACTTACGCCACCCCACTGCACACTCACACCCCGCTGAGACTCACGACTCCCCGCTGGAGACTCACGACTCCCCCGCTGGAGACTCGCTCCCCCCGCTGGAGACTCACGACTCCCTCGCTGGAGACTCACGACTCCCACTGGAACTCACGACTCGCCCCGCTGGAGACTCATGCCCCCTTCCTCACAGTTGATCATGACCACAGTAGGAGTTATCAGAGAGGGATCCTCCGTCCTGCTAGGCCTCCTCCTCCTCCTCCTCCTCTTCCGTCCTGCTAGGGCTCTCCCTTCCTCCTCCTCTTCCATCCTGCTATGCCTCCTCCTCTTCCTCCTTGCCGTCCTGCTAGGCTTCCTCCCCCTCCTCTTCCGTCCTGCTAGGCCTTCTCCTCCTCTCCTCCGTCAATACCTACTGTCCAGCACCGCCGTCACCACCGTTTTTCTCTGGCCTCCATCTTCTATGTGTGGGTGGAGTACCTATCTTCCCCCTCCCTCCCTCCCTCCCTCCCTCCCTCCCTTCGAGTGTGTTGTTTCTTCCTCCTTCTTCTTAGTAGCAGTCTCTCCTCCTTTCCTCCCTCCCCTCTTTCGAGTATGTGGATCCTCTCTCCATCCATCCATCTATCCATCTATCCATTAGAAAGAGAGAAAGAAAGAGAGAGAGAGAGAGGAGTGGAGTGACAGGGATGGCGGCGCTCACCTACACACACACAGCTGGGAGTCACTTACTTTACCCCCTGCCATGATGCTTACTGTGTCAGCTGAGTGAACCAAACAGCTGACCGGACGTGAGTATTTTCCGTGTTTTGCTCCACCTGCGTTGATGAATGAATTACTCACGTATTTGTGTGTTTGTCAGTTATTTCACAGTCATGAGTATCGATGTAGAGTTATTGTTGTTGTCGTGTAATACAGAATAGTTGTTGTTTTTCGTGATTTGTTCAGTAGATTGATTACACTTTTCACACCTCTTAAGTTTATCTCGGGTGTTTATAAAGTCCATTGATGTTTGTGTTGACTGTCCCGCCCCATCCAAAACCAAGCTCATTACTCCACATAATTTTGTCCTGACTGTACTTTTCAATATTATCCACTGTAACATAAACTTATAGATATATAAAGAACATACAATTCCTCCTGTAATTTGGAGTTACAGTGAAGATAATAAAGAATACAGTTATGTGTAGGAAATGCTGAAAAACTTTGACTCAGGTTTTGTTTATGTAACTTCCTCCAGGACTGTAAACACAAACATCAAGGGACTTTAAAAACTATGGTCTTAGAATCAAAGGTCATATAAGTGAAGATTAGACGCCCCAGCTTATTTCATCTGATGATTAAACAACCCTAACCTAACCTAACCTAACCTAACCTAACCTAACCTAACCTCATTAAAAATCGCCATATTGAAGATACAAGGCCTAGTACTGAAGAAAGTAGTACCGAAGAAACAAGGTCTAGTACCGAAGACGCCGCCGCCACACAGGTTGTTGAGCGAGTCTTCCATAGCCTGACATTACTACACGAAATTAACAGAACGACTCTGCCAAGAACGACCCACTGATACCTTGGCCCACGACCCCCCGCCTCGCTGCTTCGGCTTCAGGGTCGTAGAGGTGAAAATGACGTCGAATTGTCCCTTTGGGTTTCGGACTTTTGTGATTGCGAAGGCGCGTTTTGTACTGAAAGTTGGCCACGGGAGGTCCATGCCCGCCTCTCCCCCAGCCTATAATGACCCAAAGGACGCTCTTGCCGGAGAGGTGAGATTGGCGCGGTGAGGGAAAGGGATAGGTGCCTGTGGCGGGCTAGCAAGTGTTTACGGGTTCTTATAGGAATGGACTTTTGATGGCTCAGATGGTCCAAGACTTATTACCTGAAGGACAGTAAACTTAGCCAGCCGCCCACCGCTGCCGTCCACTACCACCGCCGCCACCGACGCCACCGCCACCCATCTACGCTGGATCGCTATGAAGTGGCCGGAAGAAGGGGAGGGGGAGGAGGGCACGGCTCCCTCCACTTCCTTCTTCTCCTCTTCCTCTACTTCCTCCACCTCCTCCTCCACCCCCTCGGTATTAGAAAAGTTTACAACAGTCGCCGTATTGCCTCATATGTCTTAGCCGGCCGTCCACCCCTTCCTCCTCCTCCTCCTCCTCCTCCCTCCCTCCTCCCCTCCCTCCTCCCTCACTCTTTCCTTCCTCCTTTCTTCCACCCACCGCCCATTCTTCCCACCTTCTCAATCCCTGCCTTCCCACACTGTAGTCCACCTCCCATTACAATCTCCTCCACACACACAAAATGCCTCCCTCCCCCTCTATCCTCTCATACCCTCCTTCTCTCGACACAAACACTTCCAGCCTCCTTCTCCTTTCACCCCCCTCCCCACCACCTCCCCACCACACCTCACCACTCCCTCTCTCACCTCACACACTCTCCCCACCACACCCCCCTCCCCACCTCACTCCATTCCCCACCACTCACCTCCCCACCACACCTTCCCCACCACACCAGACATACGGCCAGCCACCAGTTCCTGTCGACCTCAATATTCGAGACACACTACCTGGGTGTGAGCGAGATGGAGTGGGTGCTGGAGAAACCTGTTGGGATACGTGCTAGGTGCTGGGTGCTGGGATGCGTGCTGGGTGGTTGGTGCTGGGTGATGTGTGCTGACTGCTGGGATACGTATTGAGTGATGTGTGCTAGGTGCTGTGTGCTAGGTGCTAAGTGTAGGGTGCTGGGTGCTGGGATGTGCTAGGTACGTGATGTCTACAATGATTGCTGAGTGCTGATATGGTGGGAACCTGTGGGGATAGAGGCGATGATGGTGATGACAGAAGGTGTTGTAAGAGATAGAGACGGTGAGGATGGGAAGGAGGGTGTGAGGATAGAGCGAGGATAGAGGTGATGTGGTAGAGAAGGTTGTAGAGGATAGAGGCGGTGAGGATAGAGGTGAGGATAGAGGTGGATGACAGCGAGGCAAGTGTTGTAGTGAGGATAGAGACGGTGAGGATAGAGGTGGTGATGGAAGGAGGCAAGTGTTGTAGTGAGGATAGAGACGGTGGGGATAGAGGCGATGATGGTGATGACAGAGTGTTGTAGGAGGATAGAGGCGGTGAGGATAGAGGTGATGATGGTGGCGAGGCAAGTGTTGTAGTGAGAATAGAGACGTGAGGATAGAGGTGATGATGGAGAGAGGCGTTGTAGTGAGGATAGAGACGAGGATAGAGACGTGAGGATAGAGACGGCGAAGATAGAGACGGTGAGGATAGAGACGGAGGATAGAGGTGATGATGGAAGCGAGCAAGTGTTGTAGTGAGGATAGAGACGGTGAGGATAGAGATGATGAAGAAGCAAGTGTTGTAGGGAGGATAGAGACGGTGAGGATAGAGGTGTGATGGTAGCAAGGAAATGTTGTAGGAGGATAGAGGAGGATAGAGGGATGATGGTACCGAGGCAAGTGTTGTAGTGGAGATGAGACGGTGGGATAGAGGTGATGATGGTAGCGAGGCAAGTGTTGTAGTGAGGATAGAGACGGTGAGGATAGAGGTGATGATAGAAGAGGAGGCAAGTGTTGTAGTGAGGATAGAGACAGGGAGGATAGAGGTGATGATGGTAGCGAGGTGTTGTAGTGAGGATAGAGACGGTGAGGATAGAGGTGATGGTAGGAGGGAGTGTTGTAGGAGGATAGAGGCGGTGAGGATAGAGGGATGGCAGAGGCAAGGTTGTAGTGAGGATAGAGACGGCGAGGATAGAGACGGTGAGGAGAGACGGCGATAGAGACGGTAGATAGAGACAGGAGGATAGAGGTGATGATGATAGCGAGGCAGTTTGTAGAAGATAGAGGTGGGTGACGGCGAGGCAAGGTTGAGTGGAGGAGAGACGTGAGGATAGAGGTGGTGATAATGGCGGCAAGTGGAGTGAGGATAGAGGTGATGATAGGAGGCAGGGTGAGGATAAGACGGAGATAGAGGTATGATGATAGGAGGCAAGTGTTGGGAGGATAGAGAGAGGTGATGTATCAGGCCTGGATATACAGATATTGAGAGTACCACACCCAGGTACTAATTGTTACCTGTAGACGGTGAGAGAGAGAGAGAGAGAGAGAGAGAGAGAGAGAGAGAGGATCGAATGTGAGAGAGAGAGAGAGGAGGGAGGAATGTTTGAATGTGAGAGAGAGAGAGAGAGAGAGAGAGAGAGAGAGAGAGAGAGAGAGGGAGGAGTCAATATGTGTATGAAAGAGAGAGAGAGAGAAAGGAGCGAATGTATCATAGAAAGGGACGGCTGTGTGGAATGAAAGATAGAAAGACAACCAAATAAGGAGGAGAGAGAGAGAGAGAGAGAGAGAGAGAGAGAGAGAGAGAGAGACTACAGGCGATCAACAAACTGTCAAAAATATTTCCTAAATCTCAATCCGTGTTTACAATTTTGTCATTATTATTAATACTATAAATTTCATACCTAATAGAGTGATAATATTCAGTGATCATCGTTCAGAACTGAGTAATAATAGTGACGAAACATACATAAATATACACGATTTTTGAGTTTTTTTTCTTAAATAAATTTTTTACAAGATCTGGGTCATTAAATATTTCTCTATGATAAAATTGTCAAATAGTTTAGATTTTAGGTAATTAGTTTTCAGAGTAATTTAGAATATTCTGTTTATATAATGTTGGTGAAATCAGATAATTTATGATTTTATTTATTTTATTTAGTTATTTATTTTATTTTACTTTTTTTTGTATAATTCTTCCCTCTATGCTATATATTTGGGACTTGGATTGTGTCCAGCAGTGATGGGTGTGTGTGTGTGTGTGTGTGTGTGTGTGTGTGTGTGTGTGTGTGTGTGTGTGTGTGTCCAGCTTGGCGGGCGGGCGGGCTGGGGGCTGGCCAGCAATGTCTTGTTAATACCAGAGCGTGTAGCGAGGCGCTGCATGCAAACACTTAGTGGACTCCTGCACCGCCTTCTTCCTCTCTCTGCCGCTGCCCCTGACTTATGGTTCATAACGCCCACATATACTTTGTCCAGCACCACCCTACTGCTGCTTCCCTTGCCCTCCCCCTGTTCCTCCTGCACTACTGCTCTTCCCCTGTCCCTCCCCTTACTACTTCCCACTTATGCCCCTCCTCCTACTGCCCTCCCTCACTATAGCCCCTCCTCATTACTGCCCTCCTCACTACTGCCCCTCCCCCTACTACTGCCATAATATAAAATACTTCTAATTCCTTCCAAACTGTACAAAAAACTATTTTACAAAGTTTCCGTATTGACCTTGTGGATACATCAGTAAACAACACTGTAAATTAACCCCACAATACACATGGGTGAATGAGACGATCAAGTTGTTTTAGTGTAGAGTGCTGACTGGGGGTGCAAAGAAGCTGGTGAGCGGGCCAGGGGTGGGGGTGAGAGCAGGTGTGGGGTGAGCAGGCAGGGGTGTGGGGGACAGGCCGGGTGCAAGAGGCTGGGTGTGTGGGGTGAGCAGGCCAGGGGTGCGGGGTAACAGGCCAGGGGTGGGGTGAACAGGCCAGGGTGTGGGTGAACAGGCCTGGCATGGGGTGAACAGGCCAGGGGTGTGGGGTGAGCCAGGTGTGGGGATAAACAGGCGTGGGTGAAAGGGCCAAAGGGGCAATGCGGGTGGGGGTGAACAGGCCAGGTGTGGGGTGAACAGGCCAGGGGTGCGGGGTGAACAGGCCGGGGGGTGGGGGGGTGAATAAGGTGAAGAAAGGCCAGGGGTGAGGGGGTGAACAGGCCAGGGTGCGGGGTGAACAGCAGGGTGTGGGTGAACAGGCCAGGGGTGGGGTGAACAGGCCAGGGCAAGCAGGGGGAGAATAAAACCTTTCAATGAGTTAATAAAAAGTATTTGTAGACCTATTCACCACCACAAGACTTCAACAGATGTATCAGGAAAAGTTAGTAGTCACAAGTACAGTAATGTGTCTGTCTGTGTGTGAGTTCGTTTTGTGAGTTTATGAGTAATTTAAGTAACATAGATTATAAGTAGATAAGAATATAGTTATTTGTAAGGTAATTAGTATAGTGTCATCATCCTGTTATTATCTTTTGTTTAATACGAACGAGAACCACAAAGAGGATAATAATCTTTCCTCCTTCGTCCCCACAGTTGAACGTTCTTAGAATCCTGTGTGTTATGTTGTTCTTGTTGTTCTTGTTGTTCTTGTTCTTGTTGTTCTTGTTCTTGTTCTTGTTATTATTTTTTTATTGTTTTTATTATTATTTACTGGAATTTTTGTTGGTTTGTTTTAAAATATTATTATTATTATTATTATTATTATTATTATTATTATTATTATTATTATTATTATTATTATTATTATTATTATTATTATTATTATTATTATTATTATTATTATTGGTCCTTTTCACATAAAGTTATTTTGATTAAGTTCTTGTTTGTTGTTTATCTTTTCATTCGTTCTTTGTTTACGTCAGGATATAGAGATCTGTTTGTTAATGTACGCGTTTCTTGCCGAAGGTGAGTGGCAGTGATCGACTAAGGGCGCTGTGTGACGCTGTGGCAAAGTTGAATTGAAACAGTTTATTTAGCCAGAAAACACAGATACAGAGTGAATAATAATAACAATATTAACATGGCTGAGCCAGTTGAGAACCTGAGCTCTCTTTTAGGCACCTGATATATACTATACATTTATCTCAAGGAAGTATTATGTAATATTTAGTGTCATCTGGAATAGTACAATAGCATGGTGGTAATAAGAACATCTCATAATGTTACCACGGTTATCACTTTAATATTTATGAATTATATCTATTTATTATTTATTTTATAGTTTATTTTTTTTATATGTATATGCATAAATTACAGTTTAATTAAAACACATAAGTATAATGGGGAGCTGTGGATGATTAGAGGAAACAGAACAACATGAACACATGATGAATGATTTTTATTTTAATGATGACTTTTTTTTTTCGTTTGGCAACAAAATATTTCGATTCCACTATTTTCATCCCACCTACACACTACCACGTACATGGTACCATTAACTCTGCATCCATGTATCACACTTATGTATCACAACTATGTATAACAGCCATGTATCACTACCATGTATCACACATAATTACAACACCAAAGGTTAAAAGGGTAGAAGTGATACACCCAACTATGGCACCTGTTGTAACGACCACAATGATGATAACAGACTGGATCTATCTATCTATCTATCTATCTATCTATCTCTTCCCTTCTACCTCTATCCTTATCTTGTCTCTCCATCCTCCTCTTCCATCCCATCTCCCCCCACCCACTCACCCATCGCCTCTCCTCCTCCTCCCTGATACCATGTTGACCGTCATAACAAAAGGTGAGAAAACTAACATTGGCCGAGCATCCAATATTCACCAAGTGGGGTGCTCATAGCTGCTGGGGAGGGGAGGGAGGAGGGAGGGAGGAGGGAGGGGAGGGGAGGAGGGGAGGGACGGGAGGGACGGGAGGGGAGAGTGGTCAGAAGAGGAAGAGTAGTTGGAAGGGAAGGGGAGAGTAGAAAGAAGGGGAATGGGGAGGAGGAGGAGAAGTGAGGGAAAGAGGAGGAGGAGAGAGATGGAACAGAGAGGGAAAGATTTAGGATAGATGGAAAACACAATGATGATAAAAGAGGAAGTGGGGATATGGATAAGAATAGGGAGGAAGAGTTAGAACAAGAGATTAAGAAGTAAATACAAAGATAAGAATGAATAGGAAGAGAAAATACCTGATAAATGAGGATAAAAATAATAGAATAGAGGAAGACAAACAATAAAGAATAAGAATAAAAAGAATTAGAGAAAGAATTATGAAGAAATAAAGAAATTAACATGAAAGAAGAGAGAAAGGTGTAAGGGTGAGAGAAGGAAGGATAAAATCAGTATGAAAATGGAAGAGAGATAGGATGCAAGGATGGAAGAGGTGAAGGAATAAAAGGGAATAGAAGAGTATTGACGAAGAATGGAAGGGGCAAATTTATATTACAGAAGATGGGGTAAAGAAGCCAAGTGGAAAATTGTTTTCAGAGGAAGGTGGAAAGAGAGGAAAATTGGATGTTGGGTGGAAGAAGAGAGAGAGAGAAGAAGAAGAAGAAGAGATAGAAGTATATAATGTTTTTGCTTGGGAGAAGGCGGTGGTGATTGGGTGAAAGAAAATGAGAGAGAGAGAGAGAGAGAGAGAGAGAGGTGATTAGCTGGTGAAGGAAGTCTCAGGTGTGATGAAGAAAGCCGATTGGTCAAGACAACTAGTGACGTCATGCATTAATTAGTACGATATTTTTTTAATGAATTCTTTTGATCATTTCCTCGAGTTTGATCTTTGGGGGAATTTTTTTTTCTTATATTTTCATGGAGGATTTGACGTGTGTGTGTGTGTGTGTGTGTGTGTGTGTATGTGTGTGTGTGTGTGTGCTATTCTGGCGGGTTCATATAGATGTTATAGCTCCTCCTTCTTCTCTTCCTTCTCCTCTTCTCCTCCTCCTCCTCCCTCCCTTACCACAATCAACACATCATATTCTCTCCTACAAATTAGTCCCCAACCACTTCCCTCCTCTCCTCCCCATCCCTACCCCCCACCCTACCCCCCCCTACCCCCCTCCCTCCCACAACCAACACATCGTAACCACCCGACAGCAGCAAAACCAAACACTGCACCAAAGAGGGATCCACAAATTGCATCCATCATTTTTCACTGGTGTTTCAAACGGCCCGCCTACCCCTCCCTCCTCCCCCTCCCCTTCCCCCTTCCCTCCCTCCTCCACTTCACCCTTCCCTCCTCTTCACCTTCCTTGAGTAAATGGTGGCTTGATAAAACCCCACCTCAGTGATGCGTCAGCCAGGCCCATTAACTCTGTATTTATTTACCTTACAACTAACAGGTCTTCTCTCTCTCTCTCCCTCTCTCCCTCTCTCCCTCTCACAACCCTTCCCTACCTTCCTCTATTCCTTCTCTTTCTCTCCTTCTCTTCCTCCCTCCCTCCCTCTATCCCTCCCCCCAGCACCCTCCATCACCTCAAGAGAGTTAGCTACCTCCAGCATTGACCTCAATCTTACTCGTCTCGTAGCGCTGTCTCTTTACCTGCGTCTTCTCTCTCTCTCTCTCTCTCTCAATTTTCCTATTCATTTTCGTTATTTTTACTCTTCTTCCTTTTTCTTACTTTCCCTTCCCCTTCCATCTTTTTTATTTTCCTTCCTTCCCTTTCCTCCTCTTCCCATTCCTATTCCCCCCCCATTCCCTTCCTGCCCCTCTACTCTAACATAATAGGAGTAAATTGTGGTAATATCTTTGAGGTGAGTCTGGTTGAAGTGTATCGCCACACACACACACACACACACACCACCGTCACACACACACACACACACACACACACACACACACACAGTTTGGCTTGACCTAAATTGACATGGCGGTTCCATTTGAGGGAAAGAGGGAGAGAGGGGAGGGGGTTAGGGAGAAAGGGAGAGAGAAAGAGGTGGATAAGGGAGGAGAGGAGAGGCAGACAGACAGACAGAGATGAGATGAGAAAGAGAGAGATAAGGGGAAGGTGAAGAAGAAAGAAATAAAGCGAGAAAACGAGAAGTGAGAAAGAAGATAGATAAAGAGAGAGAAAATAAAGAGACAGTTACACGAGAAAGAGAAAGAGAGGGAGTAGAGAATGGAAAATTTAAGTGTAGCGGAATGTGAGAGAGAGAGAGAGAGAGAGAGTTATCGAGTATGGAAATGGAGTGAGGATTTTTTTTATTTGGGATGAGTTGTGTTTACATTATCTGGGTGGTATGTTTATTTTGGTTCCGGTGCGTCACGTGTATTTGTGTAATAATAGTGATCAGCTGACTGGCCGAGCCGGGGGCGGGGAGGGGGCACGCAGCTGCTGACCAATGGCTGTCCTCCTCAGCTCTAAAGCCTTAATCGGATTTTGGGTTTGATTAGTTTTTTTTTCTAGTTTTTTTTATATTTTACTCTCCCACGCTCTCTCGCTCTCTGACTCTCTCTCTTCTTTTCTCACATTCCGCTACGCTATTAGATTTGCTCTCTCTCTCTCTCTCTCTCCTCTCTCTCATTCAGCTTATTTTGTTTCATTTTCTTGTCTATTGTAATCACTTTGTTTTGATCCCATGAACCCCACTATAATGACCCCATGACCTCACTATAATGACCTCACTATAATGACCCTATGACCCCACTGTAGGGTGACCCATGACATCATAACCCCATATAATGACCTCATGATCCCTCCGTACGAAGACCTCTATAACCCCAGCAATCGATGACGTCACGGAGACAACGTCCCTTTAAATGTGTTATGCATCTGCGTCACTCCTGTGTCTCAGTTCCTTTTGTTGCGTCACACACACACACACACACACACACACACACACACACACACACACACACACACACATCTTCCCATCCATTCCAATATAGAACACTTATTTCCTCTCCCCTCCCATTCTCCTATCCCACCCACCCACCCACCCACTCACTCAGCCAACCACCCACCCATCCACCCACCCACCCACCCATTACCTGAGTCAATGTTTGTGGCCACCCCAACAGAAGTAGGCCACCTCACGCCTGATACACTCACCCTGTTGTTCTAGTGAGTTGGGATTTGTTATGGTAATTTAGCGTGATAATTAGCCACCTCTCCCGGCACCTGTGGCAGTGTCTCCTCTTCTGTGTCATCTGGCAGGGGGTCAAGATGATGATGGTGGAGGGGGTGGGGGTGATGGTGTAGGGGTGATGGTGAGGGGGTGATGGTGGAGGGGTGATGATAGTGATGGTGGAAGAGGGGATAATGAGGGTGATGACTGTGGTGTAGGAGGTGGTGATGATGGTTGTGGTGGAGGAGGTGATGATGTCGAAGATGGTGATGGTGATGATAGTAAGTATTTTTCTATTATAGTTGGTGATGGTGAAGGAGGGAGAGGTAATGGGTAGTGATGGTGAGTGTTGTATGATGGGAGGTGGTGCTAATGTATTATTTATTGATAGTACACAGTTATACATACAGGCAGCACCAGGCAGCACCCAACCATACATACAGGCAGCACCAGGCAGCACCAGGCAGCACCAGGCAGCACCCAGTCATACATACAGGCAGCACCAGGCAGCACCCAGTCATACATACAGGCAGCACCAGGCAGCACCCAACCATACTACAGGCAGCACCAGGCAGCACCCAACCATACATACAGGCAGCACCAGGCAGCACCCAACCATACATACAGGCAGCACCAGGCAGCACCCAACCATACATACAGGCAGCAGGCAGCACCCAACCATACATACAGGCAGCACCAGGCAGCACCCAACCATACATACAGGCAGCACCAGGCAGCACCCAACCATACATACAGGCAGCACCAGGCAGCACCCAACCATACATACAGGCAGCACCAGGCAGCACCCAACCATACATACAGGCAGCACCAGGCAGCACCCAACCATACATACAGGCAGCACCAGGCAGCACCCAACCATACACACACATACTGTACTCAGCTACACAGTGTATTGGCGGGAGCGTCACGTACTGTCATTACCTTAAGGGGCGGCCCAGGACTAGCGCCACCTCCCGGATTTTCAAAGGTTCGTGCGTAGAATTTTCTTCATAACCGGAGACAGGGGGACCCACCTGACTGCCTGGCTGAAGCTTAACCACAAAATTTACGTACAGAATAGCGTCAGCCTTACACCCAACTACATGACCCAGACGCCATTAATGTCGAGAAAATTTTACAAAATATATTGAATTACTGAATTTTTAGTTAATTTACTTTTTATATTTTTGTCAATGTATTAATTGTTTAGTTGTTGAATCATATATATATATATATATATATATATATATATATATATATATATATATATATATATATATATATATATATATATATATATATATATATGTGTGTGTGTGTGTGTGTGTGTGTGTGTGACAGGACACATCTGTTACAGCAGCTAGAGGGAGTGACTGACAGCGGATGATGGGAGATTCTATGTTGCTCCTGATTTTAGCCAACTTGTGTCAAGCGGGAAAAGGCTGCCAAGGGCACACACACACACACACACACACACACACACACACACACACACACACACACACACGCACTGGTACAGAAGTATTTAGTATTTTAAAATAAAATAAAATACAAAAATGTTTTCCACCACGGGGTGGTGTACAATGTTGTGGCCACACACGGGGTCAGAGGTACAGTGTTGGGCCACACACGGGGTCAAGTACAGTGTTGTGGCCACACACGGGGTCAAGTGGTACGGTGTTGTGGCCACACGGGGTCAAGTGGTGTACAGTGTTGGGCCACACACGGGGTCAAGTGGTGTAGTGTTGTGGCCACACACGGGGTCAAGTGGTGTACAGTGTTGTGGCCACACACGGGGTCAAGTGGTGTGCAATGTTGGGCCACACACGGGGTCAGGTGGTGTACAGTGTTGTGGCCACACACGGGGTCAAGTGGTGTACAGTGTTGTGGCCACACTGGGGTCAGGTGGTGTGTCAGGTTGTGGCCACACACGGGGGTCAAGTGGTGTACGGTGTTGTGGCCACACACGGGTCAAGTGGTGTACAGTGTTGTGGCCACACGGGGTCAAGGGTGTACAGTGTTGTGGGCCACACACGGGGGTCAAGTGGTGCAGTGTTGTGGCCACACACACGGGGTCAGGTGGTGTACAGTGTTGTGGCTACACACTGGGTTGCGTGGAAGAAGCCACACACGAGGTCAAGTGGTGTACAGTGTTGTGCACACACGGGGTCAAGTGGTGTACAGTGTTGTGGCCACACACGGGGTCAGTGGTGCAGTGTTGTGGCCACACACGGGGTCAAGTGGTGTACAGTGTTGTGGCCACACACGGGGTCAAGTGGTACAGTGTTGTGGCCACACACGGGGTCAGGTGGTGTACAGTATTGTGGCCACACGGGTCAGGTGGTGTACAGTATTGTGGCCACACACGGGGTCAGGTGGTACAGTGTTGTGGCTACACACAGTCAAGTGGTGTACAGTGTTGTGGCCACACACGGGGTCATCCACCTGTACAATGTAACACTGTACTTGTTCGTGTCTTATATATATATTACTTAATAAATAGTCAGCACTGAATAAATTTACCCACAATTCTACATAAATCTAAATTATAAACAAGCTCATAGTTTCTCAGGAAAAATCTTACTGGTGTTTTTTTAGACTTTCTGATATATCTGAATCAATTTACTCATATTGTATAAACTTTCCTTTTATTTCTGAACGTATTATTCTAAGTGTTAAGGAACCTGGGTAAGTGAAAAGTGGCGGAGGATGCCCTAGGATTTACTGACCCCCCTCTCTCTCACCTGTGTTCACCTGTCTTCATACTCACCCTCACCTGTGTTCACCTGCCTTCATCCACACCCTCACCTGTCGCCACCTTACTCTGCTTTAGTTGTGGAAATACTCTCTCTCTCTTTCAAACTGGTGAAAGAATGCCAGTCAGATTAATAGAGGACTGTCATTCTGATCGCTAGAGGTGTGCCAATCATAACCGTAGATGCATACCAGTCAGAACATTGTAGGCATAGCCATCAGAGCATAAGGAGGGAGGGCGTCATTGGGCATCTGATGGTGTCATTCTGATATCCGTCTGATGATCTGAATGGCTCAGGGAATCTCCTGCTTGTCCAAGTTAATCTGATGTGACTTTGATGACGTCCTTGATCAACGGTTCTCCCCTCCTCTCACCCTCTCACCCACCTCCCTCTCATCCTCTCCTTCCTCTCACCTTCCTACTCCCTCCTCCCTCCCTCCTCCTCCCTCCCTCCCTCCCTCCCCACTTTCTCCTCCCACACTCTCTCTCCCTCACTCTAACCCACTCTACCTCACTGTGTTCATCTACTTGTTCATCTACCATAATCTACCTTGTTCATCTACTTGTTCATCTACTTGTTCATCTACTTGTTCATTTACCTTGTTCATCTACTTGTTCATCTACTTGTTCATCTACTTGTTCATCTATCTTGTTCATCTACCTTGATCATCTACCATAATCTACCGTGTTCATCTACTTGTTCATCTACTTGTTCATCTACTTGTTCATCTATCTTGTTCATCTACCTTGTTCATCTACCATAATCTACCTTTGTTCATCTACTTGTTCATCTACTTGTTCATCTACTTGTTCATCTACCGTGTTCATCTACCTGTTCATCTACTTGTTCATCTACTTGTTCATCTACTTGTTCATCTACCGTGTTCATCTACCTTGTTCATCTACCATAATCTACCGTGTTCATCTACCTTGTTCATCTACCATAATCTACCGTGTTCATCTACCTTGTTCATCTACCGTAATCTACCGTGTTCATCTACCTTGTTCATCTACTTGTTCATCTACCTTGTTCATCTACCATAATCTACGGTGTTCATCTACCGTGTTCATCTACCTTGTTCATCTACTTGTTCATCTACCCTGTTCATCTACCTTGTTCATTTACCATAATCTACCGTGTTCATCTACCCGTTCATCTACCTTTGTTCATCTACCTTGTTCATCTACCTTGTTCATCTACCTTGTTCATCTACCGTGTTCATCTACCTTGTTCATTCACCGTTCATCACCTTGTTCATCTACCGTGTTCATCTACCGTGTTCATCTACCTTGTTCATCTACCGTGTTCATCTACCTTGTTCATCTACCTTGTTCATCTACCTTGTTCATCTACCGTGTTCATCTACCTTGTTCATCTACCTTGTTCATCTATCTTGTTCATCTACCGTGTTCATCTACCGTGTTCATCTACCGTGTTCATCTACCTTGTTCATCTACCGTGTTCATCTACCGTGTTCATCTACCTTGTTCATCGACAGGATCACTTCCCCTCAGCCTCGTGGGTCAGGACTTAAGGGCAGAGAGCTGAGCTTCCACCAGGGCGGCCGGCTGGCTTAATAGCCTGTTAGCTATAGTGATCAAGAAGTGAGGGAGGTGGAGAGTGAGGGGAGGGGAGGGGGGAGTGGAGGAGGGAGTGGGGGAGGTGATGGGAAAGGAGGCGGAGAAAGGAAGGAGAAAGGAAGAGTGAGAAATGGGGGGATGAGGGGGAGGTAAAGTAATGGGAAAGAGGTGAGGGATGGGGAAGGAGGAAAGGGGAGAGTGAGGGGATGGAGAAGGAGGAAAGGAGAGTGAGGGATGGGAAGGAGGAAAGGGGAGATTGAGGGGTTAAGAATAAAGTGAGAGAATCCAGGTCCAGCGAGGGGAAAGGATGAGGGGAATGAGGGTGAATGGAGAGAGAGGGAGGGAGGGAGGGAAAGGGAAAAGAGAAAGTTAGGAGAAAGCAACAGGAAAGGTGTTGACGGGAGAGATTGAGGGTTAGAGAGAGCGGATGGTGAGGGGAGACATTAGATGGGGGGTAAATGGGTGAGGGGAACGAGGGGAAGTAGGTGGGATTTAAGGGTGGGAAGGGGAGGATGGGAAACGAGGGAAACAGGAAGATGGGAAGATAGGGTAAAGAGGAGGAGGGAGAGGTGGAGAGAACAGGATTAGGGGTGGTGAGGGATGGATTTACATCATTGGGGGAGGGACTAATTGGGCCGTTTAATGAATTACAGCATGGACCACAGAGAATGATTTAAGGAGTGAGAGGAGGTGAGGGGTGAGCAGAGATGAGGGGTAAGTGAGAGGGAAGATGGGGGATAGATGGATGAAGGAGGGAGAAGAAAGGGGTGGATGAGAGGATAAAATAGAAAAATTCGTGGAAGATGGGGAGGAGATGGGGAGAGGAAGGCGATGGGGAAGGGAGGTAGGGAAGGGAGATGGAGGAAACGGATGAAGAAAAAATAGATAGAGAGGAGAATAGGTGGGGAGACAAGACAGAGAGAGAGATTGAAGGAAATAAGAGAAGATAGAGAGAGATAAGGAGATTGAGAGATACAGAGATATACGTTTATTAAGAGAGAGAGAGAGAGAGGAGGTGGTCTCATTCACCCTCCTACCCTCACTCCTCACCTCCCTCACCCTCCCTCCCTCATTCTCCCTCACCCTCCCTCCCTCACCCTCCCTCCCTCTCTCCCTCACCCCTCCCCTCACTCTCCCTCACCCTCCCTCCCCTCCTCTCCCTCCCCTCCCCTCCCCTCATTCTCCCTCACCCTCCTCCCTCACTCTCCCTCCCTCCTCTCCCTCACCCTCCCCTCCCCTCACTCCCTCACCTCCTCCCCTACTCTCCCTCCCTCTCCCTCCCCTCCCTCCCCCACTTCTCCCTCACCCCCCTCCCTCCCTCCTCTCCCTCACCCCTCCTCACCCTCCCTCCCTCCCTCCCTCTCTCCCTCCCTCCCTCACCCTCCCTCCCCTCACCTCCCCTCCCCTCCCTCCTCCCTCACCCCTCCCTCCCTCCCCTCCCTCCCCTCCCTCCCTCTCCCCCCTCCCCACCCTCCCTCCCTCCTCTCCCTCCCCCCTCCCTCCCTCATTCTCCCCTCACCTCCTCCCTCCCTCTCCCCCCCCCCCCCCCTCCCTCACTCTCCCTCACCCCTCCCCTCCCTCCTCTCCCTCCCACCCTCCCTCCCTCCCCACTCTCCCTCCCCTCCCCTCCCTCATCTCCCCTCCCCTCCCTCCCCTCCCCACCCTCCCCTCCCTCCCACTCTCCCTCCCCCTCCCTCACCCCTCCCTCCCCTCCACCCCTCCCTCTCTCCCTCTCTCTCCCTCTCCCCTCCTCTCCCCTCACCCTCCCTCACCCCTCCCTCCCTCTCCCCACCCCTCCCTGTGTTAGTCCCTCCGTCCTAATCTCTCACTCATCTGATTATCTGCTCCTGATAGTAGGTTTACAGAGTGTCTGATCTTATGACCCGTCTGTGTTCTGGGGGGTCATGAATCTATACATGGGGGTTCATGATACAGTTTATACATAGGGGGTTCAATGAATACAGTATACATATTCTCATCCTCTCTCTTTCTCTCTCTCTCTCTCTCTCTCTCTCTCTCTCTCTCTCTCTCTCTCTCTCTCTCTACTCTGTCACCTTTCTTCCTAATTTCTGACACTGTTTATTCACCTTTGTCATTACTTCCTTCTTTCGTTTGTGTTATTTTCCTTCCATTCTTCATCTTATTCTTCTGTATTTATTTATTCTTCTTTATTATTTCTTATTTATTATTATCTTTTTTTCGTTACTGTTTGTGTTCCCTTTTATTTCCCTTTCCCTTCTTCTTCATCCTTCCTCCTCTTTCCTTCTTTCCCTCCCTCTTTCCCCTCCCATCCAAACAGATCTCGTCATCTTGTCCTTCCTCCTCACCCCCTTCCCCTCACCCCTTTCTCACCCCCTCTCCCCTTCCTCCTTACCCCTTCTTCCTCCCTTTCCTTCCCCTCTCTTCCATACAGGTCGTCATCCATCCATCCTCCTTAATTTCCCTCTTCCCTCTTCCCTCTGCGAAGACGCCATTGTCTGTCTGTCTGTCAGTTTCCGCCCGATGCGATTTGTCTCTGTAAATACTTCTTGATTATTATTGTTGTTCCTTTGTTTCCCTGACGTTTGCTTGTTTCCTTGTTTTGTTTTTGTGGATGTTTGTTTTGGTTCTTTTCTTCTTCTTGTGTAATATGTCTCTCTCTCTTCTCTCTCTCTCTCTCTCTCTCTCTCTCTCTCTCTCTCTCTCTCTCTCTCTCTCTCTCATTTTTCCATCTTTACTGTCAAATAGACGTCTCCTCATCCTCCCCTCCCTCCCCCTCACTCTGTGTCACCAACAGTCACCAGACTTTAGCGTCCCCTCTTTTGCCCTTCTCGTTTTATCTTCTCCTCTGACTACTTCTTCTCTCTCTCCTTTTCCTCATCTCCCCTTACTTTCCTTTACCTTCATCCCCTCTCTTCCACCTTCCCTTTTCCTTCCCTTCTTCTCCTTTCCCCTTCCCTCTCCTTCTCCTTCCTTCCACTTTCTTGTCATTCCTGTTTTTTCCTCTTCCTTTCTTTCTTTCACTTCCTCTTCTTAATCTTCCTTTCAATTCCTAAGTTGCATTCTATTCTCACGACCTCTTCTTCCCCTTCCTTTCTCTTTCTCCTTTCCTTCTGGAGAGGGCAAGTGAAGGGAAGAAGGAGGGGAGAGGGAAGTAAGGGAAAGATGGAAGAGAGGAGGGGAAGTGAGGAGGAGAAGGGAGGAAGATAGAGGAATGAAGATATGGGAAGAGAGAGAGAGAGAGAGAGAGAGAGAGAGAGAGAGAGAGAGAAAACGCAGATCATACCATGAGTTATCATGATCGTTACTCACTGTATGCTGTATTGAAAACATTGAACTAATGGCCTTTTCCCTTAATGGTGAGAAATTTCCCTCATCCCTCATCCCCTCTCACCCCCCCCTCCCCTCCCTCTCTCCCTCTCTGGATCCCTCACAACTGTGGCGTATACTCTGAATTAAGTTGCTGGTGATCAGTAATCAGTTTAAAACACAATTACTCTTTCCTTCTCTAAGTGCTTTTTCCTTTCCACTTTTCTCTATGGAAAGTGTTTGTGTTTTGTTTGTGAGAATGTTTGTGTTTGTTTATTAATGTGTTTGTGGGTGAGGTGTTTTTTCTTCTTTTCTTGTGTGTGTGTGTGTGTGTGTGTCCTTGTCTGTTTGTTTTGTAGTGACACAGAAATATAATGATGATGTAGTGTATACCTCTCACTATACACTCTTTCTCTCCCTCACCACTCATCAAATCTCCCCTCTCCTCTCACCCTCATCCTCCTCTCCTCCCCTCTATCTCTCTCCTCCCTCTCCTCACCACTCATCACTCTTCCCTCTCCTCACCACTCATCACTCTTCCTCTCCCTCACCCTCACCACTCCTCCTTACTCTCTCTCTCTCTCTCTCTCTCTCTCTCTCTCTCTCTCTCTCTCTCTCTCTCTCTCTCTCTCTCTCTCACTAATGCTCCCTCACCCTCCTCCCATGCCCTCCTGACTCTTACCACGCCTCCTCACTCTCTCACACTTTCCCTTACCCCTATATTTTCCCCTCCAGCTCCCCAACACTCCCCATTCCACGACATCCTTTCCCACTCCCCATGTTCTCCCCCCCCAAAAAAATTTCTTCTCCTCTCTTCCTCTCCCAGCTCTCCTTCTCCCCATTCTCCCAATAACTCTTCTTCTACACAACCTCTCTCTCTCTCTCTCTCTCTCTCTCTCTCTCTCTCTCTCTCTCTCTCTCTCTCTCTCTCTCTCTCTCTCTCTCTCTCTCTCTCTCACCACTAACACCAGACTAAATATTTCAGGTGTTGGACAGCGGTAAAATCCCTCAGTAATCCCAAGCGCCGCTAAAACTGTCAGCGGGGGATTATCGTCACCACTATGATTGACTGAAATATTACCACCATAAACACACACACAAACACACAGCTCTTTGTTTTAGTAGTTTATTCTTGTTTTGATGGGTGTGTTTGTTTTATCTGTGGGTGTGTTTGTTTTTTTATGGTGTGATTGTTTGTTGTTTGATGGTTGATTGTTTTATCTGTGGGTGTGTTTGTTTTCTTTGCGTGTGTTTGTTTTCTTTGTGATTTTTTGTTTTGTTTATCGTTTGTGTCGTTTGGGGTGTTTGTTTTCTGATACCCACTCCTTCATCCACCCCATACCCTCCTTCATCCACCCCCATACCCTCCTTCACCCATCCCTTACCCCTCCTTCACCACCCCATACCCTCCCTCATCAATACCCACTCCTTCACCCACCCCTTACCCACTCCCTCACCCCCCTTACCCACTCCTTCACCCACCCCCACCCCTTCCTTCACCCACCCCATACCCCTCCTTCACCCACCCCCATACCCACTCCCTCACCATCAGCCCCTCCTTCACACATACCCACTCCCTCCTTTATACCCCTCCTTCACCCCCCCTACCCACTCCCTCACCCCCAATACCCCTCCTTCACCCCCCCTACCCCTCCCTCTCCTCCCATAGGCCCGTTCCAGCGTTCCTCAGGCAGCCAGCGGAACAGTACTAGTTCTGTGCGTTATTGATGTGCTGGTTATGTATGAGTGTTATTGTTGGTAGGCGCTGGCTGTGACCTCTCTCTCTCTCTCTCTCTCTCTCTCTCTCTCTCTCTCTCTCTCTCTCTCTCTCTCTCTCTCTCGATAACAGATGAACCTCAACTACTAAGACAAACAGTTGGACATGAAGAAAAGAGAAATGAAAGAAAGATAGAAGATACTGACTCTTGACGTGGAAAAAACATGATAAATGAAGGAAAAAAGTAAATAAGTCAACATTTGGAAGTGAAGAGGAGAGAGAAAGATGGAAGAAGGCATGACTGATGAAGAGGGTGAGAAAAGAATGATGATGATGGATGAGGTGATGGAGAGAGAGAGAGAGAGAGAATGAAGATAAAATTGAAAATAAAATGCGTAGATGAAAGAAAATAATAATAATAATAATAATAATAATAATAATAATAATAATAATAATACCAATAACAACAATAATGACGACAACAACAATGATAACAAAAACAATAACAACGACAACAACAACAAGAACAACAACAATAATCAGCTATCGTGGTCGGAGTAAAAATCCAACATTACAAAGAATAATTGCGCAGATGCCACCGTTCACCACAATTAATGAAATATGCAAATTAGATAAAAATGCAGAATTAATCCCACCTGCGTTGCTGTTAGTCGGATATAATTCGGAACGCTTCGGGAGAGTCATTTTGTTAAACGATAAGTATTTCGGATTGGAGTATTTTAGATTTCAATAAGTTATATAATTGAACGGTCCTGTAACACTTGAATATACGGTACTTGAATGATGGATATACGGTACTTGAATGATGGGATATACGGTACTTGAATGATGGGATATACGGACCTATAGCATTATAATATACGGACACTTAACACTACAGTATACGGACACTTAACACTACAATATACGGACACTTAACACTACAGTATACGGACACTTAACACTACAGTATACGGACCTTAAGTGTTTGTTAATTAATTATCCACTGAAGTGTTCCAGATTTTAAGTAATTGTGTACTTAAACGGTCCACTACTACCACTAATACTACTACTAATACTGTACTACCATCACTACTACTAATATTGTACTACCACTATTGTCAGCGCTAATATTACTACCACCACTACCACCACCACTCTTACTACTATTAATACTACCACAACTACCACCATCACCAACACACACTACCACCATTACTGTCACCACTAATACTACTACCACCACTACCACCATAAAGACCACGGCCACCACCACTACCACCACCACCACCAACACCACCACCACTATCACTACCACCACTACCAGCAGCTCCACGCCACACGCATCTAACCCCCTAACCTAACTTAACCAAACCTAACTTAACCTATTCATCATTTGTGTTCCGGGTTTCCCACGCTGGCGTTGTTGAGGCAGCATTCCCATTCCCATTCCAGGTTGTTGTTGGGGGTTCCTACTCACCACTGTCCATAAGGCAGCCGGCCGGAACTGATGCCACTAACGGATGAGAGGGGGGCGGAGGAGAAAGAATGGGAGGGAGGAAGGAGGGGAAGAATGGGAGGAGGAGGAAGGAAGAATGGGGAGAGTGGGAGGAAGAGGAGGGAGAATATCCTTACGCTACTGATTCTGTAATAATAATAATAATAATAATAATAATAATATATATATATATATACTTCGCTACAGAGCATTATTTATATTGACTTGGTCTAAATAGTATCATACAGGACCCAATTCTCTCTCTCTCTCTCTCTCTCTCTCTCTCTCTCTCTCTCTCTCTCTCTCCTTCACCTGTTAGCTAGACAGACAATTTCCATCTCTTCTTTCCTATTTTAAGCCCCCCTTTCCTTGGTCTTCTCTCAGCGCCCCTTCCTTGGTCTTCTCCAGCCCTCCTCCCTGGGTCTTCTCTCAGCGCCCTTCCTTGGTCTTCTCTCAACCTCCTTCCTTGGTCTTCTCTCAGCCTCTCCTCCCTGGGTCTTCTCTCAGCCCTCCTCCTTGGTCTTCTCCGGCCCTCTCCCTGGGTCTTCTCTCAACCCTCCTTCCTGGGTCTTCTCTCAGCCCTCCTCCTTGGTCTTCTCTCAGCCCTCCTCCTTGGTCTTCTCTCAGCCCTCTCGGTTCTCCTCTCCCCTACCACCCCCGCTGGGCTGTGGTGCTCCCCTCCCCTCATCATCAACTATTGCTTCTTTCTGCCCCAAGTTATGGTTACTCTCACCCACGTTCCCTCTCACACACCTCCCCAGGTCCTCTACACCCTCTCTCACACTCCCCAGGTCCTCTACACCCTCTCTCCTCTCTCAGGTCCTCTACACCCTCTCACCTCTCCAGGTCCTCTACACCCTCTCTCCACCTCCCCAGGTCCTCTCCACCCTCTCACACACTCTCCCAGGTCCCCTACACCCTCCACACTCCCCAGGTCCTCTACACCCTCTCACACACCTCCCAGGTCCTCCTACACCTCTCACACACCTCCCCAGGTCCTCTACACCCTCTCACACACTAGGTTTTATATATCAAATGTGTAAAATAACAGTGGTTCCTAGCTCTTCTTGTTAATGATTTGAAGGAGCAATTGAAGGTTAGTTTTGTAAATATTGAACTACCTGTAATTACTGTAACCTTATCTACGTTACAGGGGCATCACAAGAATGTTTTTAAGGAATACTTGTGAACATTACATACCACAAAGATGTTCAGTGCTCTTCAAAATAGTCATGACCGTGTGTGTTCATTACCTGGTGTAACTTACAGTGTACCTGTGTTGGTGGTGCAAGTGTAAAAATGTTTCGGTTGCAATTTCAAGTTCATTTTGGGTGTTGTTGCAAGAGCTGTGGCCACCTCTGCCTCAGGCGCGGTGGTACACACACACACACACACACACACACACACACACACACACACACACACATACAAACGCTTATGCATTATGTTCGTATGTACAAAAATATTACACACCGGATGACTCACTAGAGAACGAAGGTGATGATTAGAGAGAGAGGTTAAAAGAGAGAGGTGAGAGAGAGAGAGAGGTAGAGGTAGAGATATACCCCCCGGTGTGAGGTGTGGAGGTCGCAACGGTTATTAGCCAGTTCACCTTTGTTGAGGTAATATATTCTTTTAGAGGTCGACCTCGTTACGTGTGTTGGCGGGAGGTCGCTTTTGTGCTGACGTCACGGTGATGGGGGCTAGACATATACCTCTATGGCTACCTGGGGCTGAGTACCTCTATCTGTAGGAAATATATATAATGGCACAAAAGGAAAAAAAATATAGACGATAATGTTGTATTTTGTGACTGACTTAACAACTTTCGTGATAATTAGCTGCTCTCACGTCTCCAAAAATTGACCGAATGTGGATTAGTGTAAAGTAATCTCACCTAAGTTAATCTTGCTAAATCAAGCCTAATCTAACGTAACTTCGTTTAACTTGACCCAATCTAGCCGAGACTAACCACATAACCTAACCTCGTCAAACTTTACCCTAACCTAACCAAACTTAACCTAACCTAACCTAAGACGTTCTTATGTTTTAATTCTATTCATTTATTAGATCAGAAAAAAAAAATCTATCTATCTATCTATCTATCTATCTATCTATCTATCTATCTATCTATCTATCTATCTATCTATCTATCTATCTATCTATGAGTACACAGAAACTTGAATATAATAACGACATAAAACAAATACATCCTCAACATTCACACGGGAAGAATATTTTGCTTTCAATAATAAATCACAATAATTTTTTTTCCTCCGTTTTCTGTCATAAATTAGATCAGTAAATGAACCCCAGTCAGTCAGCCAGCAGTTGTCACATAGGACCGATTAGTCATGTGATTCACTGATGACACAATAAGCCCTTACCCTACTTCCCCTCCTCCCCCTCCTCCCCTTTAACCCCTCTCCGATACCTATCACGAGATCTCCTCTCATCTATCCCTCTATGCCCCTCCCTCTCCTCCCCCCGACGCCCCTTACCCCTCTACCCGTCAAAACTTACCCCCTCAAGCGACAATGACACCCTACCCCCCCCCCCTCCCCCCACCCCCCCACCCCTTTCCATGTCATCATAATACTCCCCCCTCCTCTCCTCTGCTACTCCTCCTAACCCCCTCTTCCCCTTCTCTTTCCTCCTTCTCTTCCCTCCCCCCTCCCCCTATCTCCCCCTCCCGTCTGTGCCGTCTAAGTAGTGGCAGTCCCCATCCACCACCCACCGTCTACCCCAATAACCACCCTAATGGCCTCCTGATAATCAAATGCCACATATAGATAAAATTACTCCCTTCCCCTCCTTTCACATCCCTCCTCCCCTCCTATACCTCCTCCCCTCCCTCTCTTCTTACTTCTCTCTCTCCCTCCCTTCCTCTTTACACTGTTTGCTAATGATCTGTTTGGATCATGGTGTGTGTGTGTGTGTGTGTGTGTGTGTGTGTGTGTGTGTGTGTGTGTGTGTGTGTGTGTGTGTGTGTGTGTGTCTCTCTCTCTCTCTCTCTCTCTCTCTCTCTCTCTCTCTCCCTCTGGCTTCTCTTCCACCTCGTTTTACCTCCTCCCTCCTTCTCTTCCTTCTCCCTTACCTTCGTATTATACCGTATTTCCCTTGTCTCCTTCCTCCTTCCTCCTCCTCCTCTTCTTTCCCCCCTTCTTCCTCACCTTCCCTATCCCTCCTTTATTTTATCTTCTCCTAACTTCTTCTTTCTTCCTCACTTCTTCCTCCTCCTCTTCAATCGTCCATTTCTTCCTCCTTCCTCCTCTCCTCCCCTCTTCTCCATTCCTACTGTTTCCCCTCCTACTTGCTGCACTTCTTCCTCTTCTTCTTCCTCCTCTCTACTCTCCTTTCTCCTCCATCCTCTTCTTCCCTCTCCTTACCTCTTCTTCCTCTTCCCTCCTCCTCACCTCTTCTTCCTTCCTTCCTCCTACCCTCCCTCTACTACCTCCTACAATCATTATCATATTCCCTTATGTAAACAAGATTCATATTTATAAGTAAAATCATATCCAAGAGCCGAGTAAGGGTAGAGGTCGACCACTCCAGGATGCGTGGGAGTGAAGTGCCAAGGAATGAAGTGGGAATAAAAGTAAAGGGTTTATAAGGAGGAGGGTATTGCATGGGGTGATGAGTGAGTAGAGTGCTGAGGGTGTATAAGGGGAGGTACAGTGCAAGCTAATTCCAGGGGTTCCAAGGGTGATGAGAATAAATGGTGTAAGGCAAGGAGTGCCGGTGATAAGAGGTGGAATAACCAGGGGGTGATAAATAGGGAGAAATAGGCAGAAAGAAAGGACAAGGAGGAGGAGGAGGAGGGAGAAAAAATAATGGTGATAAAGAGGGCGGAGAGGGAGGGAGAAGACAGGAGGTGATAAAGAGGTGAGGGGAAGGAGAAAATCAGGGCCTTCGACCCCCCCTCCCTCTCCACCCCCAGCTCCTCACCCCCCCACCTCCCCCACCCCCTCCTCCCCCACCTACCCTTCCCCACCTCCACTCTTCCTTCCTCCCTCCCCTCTCCCCCCCCTCAGTCAGTGCTCTGTCTCATTAGCCAGTAGATCATTTTATTGGCGAACACCGGCAGGGTGACTGGAAAGGCTATCACTTCCTTCCTCTCCCCTCCCTCCCTCCTCCTCCTTCCCCCTCCTTTCCTTCTCCTCCCTCCTCCTCCCCTTTCCTCCCTCCTTTCCTTCTCCCTCCTCCTTTCCTTCTCCTCCCCTCCTCCCTCCTTTCCCTCCCCTAGTGAGATGCATGGGGTTTGAAGGTGGGGTGAGTCGATGAGGGGTGAAAAAAAGGAGAGTTTCCCTTCCTCCCTCTCGCCTCCCTCCCCATAGTGTTATAGGTGAGGAAAACGATAAGAGGTACAGAGGAGAATTTTCCTCTCTCCTCCCCATAGTGTTGGGTGAGGGAGACAGTGGAGGTACAGCAGGGTTACCCCTCCTTTCCTTGCCCTCCCTCCCCATAGTGTTGGGTGAGGGGAGACGGTGAGATACAGCAGGAGTTACCCGCTCCCCTTTCCTTGCCCCTCCCCTCCTCATAGTGCTGGGTGAGGGGCAGTGAGGTGAAGGAGGAGTTTTATGGGTAGTGTTGTATCACAGACGCCTGGCTGGAGTCCGGGGGACGTTTTTATATCATATCAGGGTGTTGGGGGTGGAGTGTGTGGGGGTGAGTCAGTGGGGGGTGAGTCGTGAGGTGAGTCGTGTGGGGGTGAGTCAGTGGGTGAGTCGGTGGGGGTGGTCAGTGGGTGAGTCGGTGTGATTGGTGATCGGTGTGGGGGTGTCGTGGTGAGTAGTGGAGTCAGTGTGGGTTGAGTCGTGTGTGAGTGGGGTGAGTCGGTGTGGGGGGTGGGTGAGTCGGTGTGGAGGTGAGTCGTGGGGGTGAGTCGGTGTGGGGTGAGTCAGTGTGGGGGTGTGTGCGGTGTGGGGTGGAGTCGGTGTGGGGGTGAGTCGGTGTGGGGTGAGTCGGTGTGGGGGTGAGTCGGTGTGGGGTGGAGTCAGTGTGGGGGTGAGTCAGTGTGGGGTGGGTGGTGTGGGGGTAGTCGGTGTGGGGGGTGAGTCAGTGGGGGGTGCAGTCACTGGGGTGAGAGGTGGTGTGTGGGGGTGTGAGAGTCAATGGGGTGAGGTGAGTCAGTGTGGGGAAAGGTAGAATGAGAGTCTTAATATGTGGGGGAGAGAGAGGAGATCACCATCAGTCAAGCCAGGAAGACCAGGTGAGCTATTTGTGCAGATGTTTGAAAGTTGATGTGATTTACGTATTTATTATTTATGGTGAATTATATTCAGGAAATAAACGAACGTTGTGTTATAGTGAGGAATGTTTGTCATGCTCTTGTGGGTTCGTTGTAGTGATGTTAACACCTTGAGTACGAGACCAACCTCCTGAGTACATTGATTTAACCCTGCGTAAGTGTCTTGATCATTTGAGTACTAGATAAGAAAGAAAAGAGAGAGACAGACAGACAGACAGACAGAGAGAGAGAGAGAGCTAGCTCACTTCTACCACAAGACGCCCCCCTTAGCACCCAAATGAACCACTTCATAAATTCGTTATGAGAATAATCGCCAGAACGGAAGACTTCGCTAATTATCCACCGAGTAATAGTTTTATACCTAATAATTCCCCGATAATTCGGGCGTGATGACACCAGGTTGATCAGGCTAATTTGCAATTCACGGATAATTAGTCCATCAGGTACAGGTGGGCTGAGGGAGGAGGAGAGGCAGGGGAGAAGTCAAGGGAAGTGGAGAGAAAATAGGAGGTTGGAATAGAGGGAATAATTTCGTTTAGATAATAATTCTTGTTATTTTTAAGTTAATTATGTTTCTATTGACACTAATTTATATTGACACTAATTTGTTTTGTATGAATTTGTATCCAGTTCATGTTAACAGGTGACCGAGACTGTAGTTTACTTTATATCAGTATTGCATTGTGTCTTGTCTCATCCCCTTATACGGATGGCGGGTGCATGTAGCCATCACTGTGTTTGTTTGTGTGTTTGTTGATTTTTTTGTTTGGATTTGATCGTTAATTTATCGTCGTGGAAATAATAATAATAATAATAATAATAATAATAATAATAATAATAATAATAATAATAATAATAATAATAATAACAATAACAATAATAATGCCTCAGTCTTAATGGGCCCCAGGTAAAAGGACCTAAGTTGCTAAACCACATTAAGATACATTAAGGGCCCAGAAGGACTCATTCATAAAAACTGGGGCCTATTTGACTTCATCCCTACTTCCACCCCACCCCCACACACCCTACACACCCCCCACACACACCCCCACAACATATCACCCCCCCACACTAACACCCCCCCATCACACCCCACCCAACACCTCCGCCCACAGGTAATCGACTCTGTATTTACTGTAGGTTAACCAGGTGTATAGTTAAGTCACCTGGTATTGATCTCTGGTTTAAATACATTACGTAGTGTTGGTTCTGGCTGAGTATTGCATTAACACGACGCTAAACTGTTCAGGAGGTAATTATCGTCTTGTTTGTGCTAGTTTATCGTGCGGTGAGGCCAGGGCGAAGTGTTAAGTCAATTTGGGTTGTTTGTTTGTTTGTTTGTTTGTTTGTGTTTTTGTTTTGTTTGTTTGTTTGTGTTTTTGTTTTGTGTTTGTTTGTGTTTGTTTGTGTTTTGTTGTTTGTTTTGTTTATGTTTGTGTGTGTTTGTTTTGTTGTTTTGTTTGTTTTTGTGTGTGTCAGAGCAGGTGTCTTAATTTTTATATGATGGGATATTATTGTTTGTTTTTTCCTGTGTCACTTTTGTTTTTCTTTCTTTGTCTTCCTTTCTTTCATTCTCTTTTTCTGCTTCAGTCTTTTCTCTTTTCCTTTCAATCTTTCATTCTCTTTTTTCCTTTTATCTTTATCTTTCTTTCTTACTCATAAATAACCTACAATTAATCCTCACTCTTACAGTTCTTTCGTTCTAAGTTGATTAATATGAAATCTGCATGTGTGTGCGTGCGTGCGTGCGTGCGTGCGTGCGTGCGTGTGGTCTAGACAGTGTTAATGACATCAATAAAGTATAACATCAAGGATAAAATAATAGTGTTTGAACGACAAAAAAAAACATTACAAAAAGATAATCATAATATGCATAACACTAATAAGATAATAAAATAACAATAATATAACACCAATATAAATAATAACAATAATAACAAAAACTAATAAACAATCATAAAAATAACAATAATAAAAAATAACAATAATTATACTTCACCTCCAAAAAAAATAATAATAATAATAATAATAAATAAAGCTAAATAAACACACATATCAATTCTTAATCTAACCTCCCTTTAATAAAAAAAAAATCCGGTATGATGACAGCAACGAGGGAAAGATATTACCAATTCTTCTGTCCGTTGCAGCTCCGAACGCTATTAAAGTCGTGAAACAGTGTATTATCGGCACCTGACTACATAAAGCTGTGTTTATCTTCCAAAACACAAGTTTGCCGGAGCCATATCTACACCGCTCACTGATACACGTCTGGACTCGCCACAGCTTCTCGGTTAATCTGATTAGTCACTGAATTTTAAATTTCAGATGTCGCCTTCTTAAGACACCTGCTAAATGACTGTGTTCCTGGAGGTGTGAGGCAGCTGGGGGAGTTACCATCTGGGGGTAACTAGTGTGAGGTGGCTGATGTGACCATCTGGGGGTAACTAGTGTGAGTTATACCATTTCATTTTCTATGATAATCTATTTTCAGGAAGTTGTTTATCTAATAACTTTCATGATAGATATTTCCCATTTTTTATGATACAAATTTGCATTTCTAGAGTAATCTATTTTCAGCCAAATTGTATCTAATATTTTTACCGGAAATAGATATTTCCATTTTTATGATACAAATTTCCCCGTTTCTATGATAATCTACTGGAAGTTGTTTTGTCTAACTCAACTTTCATGGAAAGTAGATATTTCCCCATTTTGAAATCTAAAATTTCCGTTTTCTATGATGATCTAACGTAGATTTGGTTATCTAATAACTTTGATAGATACTTATTTTATGTTCAAATTTCCCGTTTCTGATAATGTTTTGGGAGGATTGTTTATCTAATAACTTTAGCGGAAAGTAGATGTTTCCATTTTTTGTTATACAAATTTCCCGTTTTCTGTGATAATCTACTTTATAAAATTGGGTAATATTTCCCAAAATTCGAAATCTGTTCCCAGAAAAATCGATAATCTTTCAGTAGAAAATCTATCTATTTTCGGGAAGTATATAACAACTTTCGGAAGTAGATATTTCCCATTTTGTAGTACAAATTTCAGTTTTCTGTGATAATCTATTTCGGCAAATTTGGTTTATCTAATAACTTTCTGAAGTAGATATTTCATTTTTTATGATGCAAATTTCCGTTTTCTATGATAATCTATTTTTCGGAAGATTTGTTTATCTATTAACTTTCATGAAGGTAGTATTTCATTTTTATGATACAAATTTCGTTTTCTGTGATAGTCTATTTCATGGAATTTGGTTTATCTAACCAACTTTCCCGGAAAATAGATATTTCCCATTTTATGATACCAAATTTCCCGTTTTCTATGATAATCTATTTTCGGAAATTTGGTTTCTAACCTTTTTCCTGGAAAGTAGATATTTCCCATTTTTTATGATATAAATTTCCGTTTCTGTGATAATCTATTTTTCGGGAAATTTGTTTATCTAACCAACTTTCATGAGTAGATATTCCCATTTTATGATACAAATTTCCCGTTTTCTATGATAATCTATTTTCGGAAAATTTGTTTATCTAATAACTTTCGGAAAGTAGATATTTCCCATTTTGTGATACAAATTTCCCGTTTTCTATGATAATATGCTTCGAAAAATTAGGTAATATTTCCAAAATCAATCTATTCCCCGAAAATCGATAATCTTTTTCCGAAAAGTAGAAAATCTATCTACTTTTCGGGGGATATTAACTTTCCCGGTAGATATTTCCCATTTTTGTATACAAATTTCCGTTTTCTATGATATCTATTTTCGGAAAGTTGTTTATCTAACTACTTTCGTTGAAAGTAGATATTTCCATTTTATGATACAAATTTCCGTTTTCTATGATATTTCGGCAGAATTTGGTTATCTAACCAACTTTCCCGGAAAGTAGATATTTCCCATTTTATGATACAAATTTCGTTTTCTGTGATAATCTATTTTCCGGAAGTTGTTTATCTTTCAACTTTCGCGGAAAGTAGATATTTCCCATTTTTATGATCAAATTCGTTTTCTGCGATAATCTATTTTCGGAATTTGGTTTATCTAACAACTTTCCGGAAAGTAGATATTTCCCATTTTTATGATACAAATTCCGTTTTCTGTGATAATCTATTTTCGGGAAAGTTGTTTTATCTAACCAACTTTCTTGGAAAGTGAATTTTCCCATTTTATGATACAAATTTCCCGTTTTCTATGATAATCTATTTTCGTAAATTTGGTTATCTAACAACTTTCGGAAAGTAGATATTTCCCATTTTTATGATACAAATTTCCCGTTTTCTATGATAATCTATTTTCTGGAAAGTTTGTTTATCTAACAACTCGGAAAGTAGATATTCCATTTTTTGATACAAATTTCCGTTTCTATGATAATCTACTTTTCAAAAGTTGTTAATATTTCAAATTCAATCTTTCCGAAAATCGATAATCTCTTTCGAAAGTAGAAATCTATCTACTTTCGGAAAGTCTTAACTTTCGCGGAAAGTAGATATTTCTATTTTATGATACAAATTTCCCGTTTTCTATGATAATCTATTTTCGTGAAAGTTGTTTATCTAACCAACTTTCGGAAAGTAGATATTTCCCATTTTTTATGATACAAATTTCGTTTCATGATAATCTATTTTCGGCAAATTTGGTTATCTAATAACTTTCGGATAGATATTTCCATTTTTTGATACAAATTTCCGTTTTTATGATAATCTATTTTCAGGAAGTAGTATCTCTTTAACTTTCAGGAAGTAGATATTTCCCATTTTTATGATACAAATTTCCCGTTTTCTATGATAATCTGATTTTCGGAATTTGGTTTATCTAACCAACTTTCTCGGAAAGTAGATATTTCCCATTTTTATGATACAAATTTCGTTTTCTATGATAATCTATTTTCGGAAATTTGGTTATCAATAACTTTCCCGGAAGTAGATATTCATTTTATGATGCAAATTTCGTTTTCTATGATAATCTATTTTCAGGGAAAGTTGTTTATCACTTCAACTTTCATGAAGAATGTTCCTATTTTATGATACAAATTTCACGTTTTCGATGATAATCTATTTTCAGCAAATTTGGTTATCTAATAACTTTCGGAAAGTAGATATTTCCCATTGTTTATGATACAAATTTCCCGTTTCTATGATAATCTATTTTCGGGAAAGTTGTTTATCAAACAACTTTCGCGGAAAGTAGATATTTCCATTTTTATGATACAAATTTTCCGTTTCTATGATAATCTATTTTCGGGAAAGTTGTTTATCTATCAACTTTCGCGGAAATAGATATTTCCCATTTTCGTGATACAAATTTCCGTTTTCTATGTCTACTTCGTAAGATTAGGTAATATTTCCCCAAAATTCGAATCTATTCCCCGTAAAATCGATAATCTACTTTCCGAAAAGTGAAAATCTATCTACTTTTCGGGAAAGTAGATAATATTTCGGAAAGTAGATATTTCCCATTTTTATGATACAAATTTCCCGTTTTCTATGATAATCTATTTTCGGGAAAGTTGTTTATCTAACTCAACTTTCGCGGAAAGTAGATATTTCCCATTTTTATGATACAAATTTCCCGTTTTCTATGATAATCAATTTTCGGCAAATTTGGTTATCTAACCAACTTTCTCGGAAAGTAGATATTTCCCATTTTTTATAATTACAAATTTCCGTTTTTCTATGATAATCTATTTTCGGGAAGTTGTTTATCTAACTCAACTTTCGCGGAAAGTAGATATTTCCCATTTTTTATGGTACAAATTTCCCGTTTTCTATGATAATCTATTTTCGGCAAATTTGGATATCTAATAACTTTCGGGTAGATATTTCCCATTTTTATGATACAAATTTCCGTTTTCTATGATAATCAATTTTCGGAAAATTTGGTTATCTAATAACTTTCCGGAAAGTAGATATTTCCCATTTTTGTGATACAAATTTCCGTTTTCTATGATAATCTGCTTCAAAATTAGAATGTTTCCCCAAAATTCGAAAATCTTCCCCGAAAATGATAATCTACTTTCCCCGAAAGTGAAAATCTTACCTACTTTTCGGGAAAGTAGATAATCTAACTTTCGGAAAGTAGATATTTCCCATTTTTTATGATACAAATTTCCCGTTTTCTATGATAATCTATTTTCGGCAAATTTGGTTTATCTAACTCAACTTTCGGAAGTAGATATTTCCCATTTTTTATGATACAAATTTGTTTTCTATGATAATCTATTTTCGGAGAAAGTTGTTTATCTAACAACTTTCGCGGAAAGTAGATATTTCCATTTTTTTGTGATAAAAATTTCCGTTTTCTATGATAATCTATTTTCGGCAAATTTGGTTTATCTAACTCAACTTTCCCGGAAAGTAGATATTTCCCATTTTTTATGATACAAATTTCCCGTTTTCTATGATAATCTATTTTCGGGAAAGTTGTTTATCTAACTCAACTTTCATGAGTAGATATTTCCCATTTTTGATACAATTTCCGTTTTCTATGATATTATCTAACCATTTTTCCCGGAAAGTAGATATTTCCCATTTTTATGATACAAATTTCCTGTTTCTATGATAATCTATTTTCGGAAAGTTGTTTATCTAACCAACCGCGGAAAGTAGATATTTCATTTTTATACAAATTCTGTTTTCTATGATAATTTTCGGCAAATTTGGTTATCTAACCAACTTTCCCGGAAAGTAGATATTTCCCATTTTTATGAAACAAATTTCCTGTTTTCTATGATAATCTATTTTCGGAAATTTGGTTATCTAACCAACTTTCCCGGAAAGTAGATATTTCCCATTTTTTGTGATACAAATTTCCTGTTTCTATGATAATCTACTCGCAAAATTAGGTAATATTTCCAAAATTCGAAAATCTATTCCCCGAAAATCGATAATCTACTTTTCCTGAAAGTAGAAAATCTATTCACTTTTCGGAAAGTAGATAACCAACTTTCCCAGAAGGTAGATATTTTCCAATTTTTATGATACAAATTTCTGTTTTCTATGATAATCTATTTTAGTTGTTTATCTAACCAACTTTCGCGAAAGTAGATATTTCCATTTTTTATGATACAAATTTCCTGTTTTCATGATAATCTATTTTCGGCAAATTTGGTTATCTAACCAACTTTCCCGGAAAGTAGATATTTCCCATTTTATGATACAAATTTCCTGTTTCTATGATAATCTATTTCGGGAAAGTTGTTTATCTAACCAACTTTCGCGGAAAGTAGATATTTCCCATTTTTTATGATACAATTTCTGTTTCTATGATATCTATTTTGGCAATTTGGTTATCTAACCAACTTTCCCGGAAAGTGGATATTTCATTTTTATGATACAAATTTCCTGTTTCTATGATATCTATTTTCGAAAGTTGTTTATCTAACCAACTTTCGCGGAAAGTAGATATTTCCCATTTTTATGATACAAATTTCCTGTTTCTATGATACAGGGAAAAATTTGGTTATCTAAATCCAACTTTCCCGGAAAGTAGATATTTCCCATTTTTGTGATACAAATTTCTGTTTTCATGATAATCTATTTTCGCCAAATTTGCTATCTAACCAATTTTCCTGAAAGTGGATATTTCATTTTTTATGATACAAATTTCCCGTTTTATGATATTCATTTCGGGAAAGTTGTTTATCTAACCAACTTTTCCGCGGAAAGTAGATATTTCATTTTTTATGACAAATTTCTGTTTTCAGATAATCTATTTTTCGCAGTGCAAAATTTGGTTATTTAAATCAACTTCGCGGAAAGTAGATATTTCCCATTTTTTATGATACAAATTTCCTGTTTTCTATGATAATTCATTTTCGGCAAATTTGGTTATCTAACCAACTTTCCTGAAAGTAGATATTTCCCATTTTTATGATACAAATTTCCCGTTTCTATGATAATCTATTTTCGGAAAGTTGCTTATCTAACCAACTTTCGCGGAAAGTAGATATTTCCATTTTTGCGATACAAATTTCTGTTTCTATGATAATCTATTTTCGGCAAATTTGGTTATCTAACCATTTTTCCCGGAAAGTAGATATTTCTATTTTTGGTGATACAAATTTTTCCGTTTTCTATGAGATAATCTATTTTCGGAAAGTTATTTATCTAACCAACTTTCGCGGAAAGTAGATATTTCCCATTTTTATGACAATTTCCTGTTTTATGATATTCATTTTCGGCAAATTTGTTATCTAACCAACTTTCCGGAAAGTAGATATTTCCCATTTTTATGATACAAATTTCTGTTTTTGATAATCTATTTTCGGAAAATTTGGTTATCTAACCAACTTCTTTCCGGAAAGTAGATATTCATTTTTTAGATACAAATTTCCTGTTTTCAGTGATAAATCTACTTCGCAAAATTAGGTAATATTTCCCCAAATTGAAAAATCTATTCCCCGAAAAATCGATGATCTACTTTTCCTTTAGTGTAGAAAATCTATTCATTTTTCGGGAAAATAGTTCCAACCTTTCCCAGAAGTGCTGCAGATATTTTCCAATTTTTTGTGATACAAATTTCCCGTTTTCATGAGATAATCTATTTTTCGGAAAGTTGTTTATCTAACCAACTTCGCGGAAAGTAGATATTCCCCATTTTTTACAAATTTCGTTTTATGATAATCTATTTTACAATTTGGTTATTCAACCAACTTTCCCGGAAAGTAGATATTTCATTTTTATGATGCCAAATTTCTCTGTTTTCTATGATAATCTATTTTCGAAAGTTGTTTATCTAACCAACTTTCGCGGAAAGTAGATATTTCCCATTTTATGATACAAATTTCCTGTTTATGATACTATTTTCGGCAATTTGGTTATCTAACCAACTTTCCCGGAAAGTGGATATTTCATTTTTATGATACAAATTTCCTGTTTTCTATGATAATCTATTTTCGAAAGTTGTTTATCTAACCAACTTCTCGCGGAAAGTAGATATTTCTATTTTTATGATACAAATTTCCTGTTTTCTATGATAATCTATTTTCGGCAAATTTGGTTATCTTAACCAACTTCGCGGAAAGTAGATATTTCCCATTTTATGATACAAAATTCTCCTGTTTTCTATGATAATTCATTTTCGGCAAATTTGGTTATTCAACCAACTTTCCCGGAAAGTAGATACATTTCATTTTTTATGATACAAATTTCCTGTTTCTATGATAACTTATTTTCGAAAGTTGTTTATCTAACCAACTTTCGCGGAAAGCGCAGATATTTCCCATTTTTATGATACAAATTTCCGTTTTATGATAATCTATTTTCGGCAAATTTGGTTATCAACTATTTTTCCCGGAAAGTAGATATTTCCATTTTTATGATAAATTTCCTGTTTTCTATGATAATCTATTTTGGAAAGGTTTATCTTAACCAACTTTCGCGGAAAGCAGATATTTCATTTTTTATGATACAAATTTCTCTGCTTTATGATATCTATTTTCGGCAAATTTGGTTATCTAAATCAACTTTCCCTTATAGATATTTCCCATTTTTATGATACAAATTCTGTTTACTTTGATATCTATTTTCGTACCCTGGTTATCTAACCAACTTTCCCGGAAAGTAGATATTCCCATTTGTGATACAAATTTCCTGTTTCTATGATAATTCATTTTCGCCAACAAATTTGGTTATCTAACCAATTTTCCCGGAAAAGCAGGATATTTCATTTTTTTATGATACAAATTTCCTCTGCTTTATGATAATCTATTTTCGGGAAAGTTGTTTATCTAACCAACTTTCGCGGAAAGTAGATATTTCCCATTTTTATGATACAAATTTCTGTTTTATGATAATCTATTTTGCAAAATTTGGTTATTCAACTAAATCCTCTGCGGAAAGCAGATATTCTATTTTTTATGATACAATTTCCTGTTTTATGATAATTTGCATTTTCGGCAAATTTGGTTATATTCAACTAACTTTCCTGAAAGTAGATATTTCCTATTTTTTATGATAATACAATTTCCTGTTTCTATGATATCTATTTCGGGAAGTTGTTTATCTAATCCAACTCGCGGAAAGTAGATATTTCCCATTTTTGCGTGATACAAATTTCCCGTTTTCTATGATATCTATTTTCGGCAAATTTGGTTATTCAACCATTTTTCCCTGGAAAGTAGATATTTCCCCATTTTTTATGATACAAATTTTCCGTTTTCTATGATAATCTATTTTCGGAAAGTTGTTTCAACTAACTTTCGCGGAAAGTAGATGATACAAATTTCCGGTTTTATGATATTCTATTTCGGCAAATTTGCTTATCTAACCAACTTCCCGGAAAGTAGATATTTCCCATTTTTTATGATACAATTTCCTGTTTTTGATATCTATTTTCGGAAAATTTATTATTCAATCAACTTTCCCGGAAAGTAGATATTTCTATTTTGTGATACAAATTCTGGTTTCTATGATAATCTACTTCTGCAATTAGTATTATTTCAAAATTCGAAAAATCTATTCCCCGAAAAATCGATGATTCATTCCCGAAAGTAGAAAACATCTATTTTTCGAAAGTAGATAACCAACTTTCCAGAAAGTAGATATTTTCCAATTTTAGATCAAATTTCTGTTTATGATATCTATTTTCGAAAGTTGTTTATCTAACCAACTGTGAAAGTAGATATTTCCCATTTTTATGATACAAATTTCCTGTTTTATGATAATCTATTTTCGGCAAATTTGTTATCTAACCAACTTTCCCGGAAAGTAGATATTTCCCATTTTTTATGATACAAATTTCCCGCTTTTTATGATATCTATTTTCGGGAAAGTTGTTATTCCTAACTAACTTTCGCGGAAAGTAGATATTCCCATTTTTTATGATACAAATTTCCGTTTTCTATGATATCTATTTTCGGCAAATTTGGTTATCTAACCAACTTTCCCGGAAAGTAGATATTTCCCATTTTTATGATACAAATTTCTGTTTTTTGATAATCTATTTTCGGTAAATTTGGTTATCTAACCAACTTTCCTGAAAGTAGATATTTCCATTTTTAGATACAAATTTCCTGTTTCTTATGATAATTTACTTCGCAAAATTAGGTAATATTTCCCCAAAATTCGAAAAATTATTCCCCGAAAAATCGAATCTACTTTCTGAAACGTGAAAATCTATCTACTTTCGGAAAGTATAACCAACTTTCCCGGAAAGTAGATATTTCCCATTTTTTATGATACAAATTTCTGTTTCTATGATAATCTATTTTCGAAAGTTGTTTATCTAACCAACTTTCGCGGAAAGTAGATATTTCCCATTTTATGATACAAATTTCCTGTTTTCTATGATAATCTATTTTCGGCAAATTTGGTTATCTAACCAACTTTCCTGAAAGTAGATATTTCCCATTTTATGATACAAATTTCCGTTTTCTATGATAATCTATTTTCGGAAAATTTGGTTATCTAACCAACTTTCCCGGAAAGTAGATATTCATTTTTGTATACAAATTTCCTGTTTTATGATAATCTACTGCAAAATTAGTAATATTTCAAAATTCGAAAATCTATTCCCCGAAAACGATAATCTACCTTTCCTGAAAAGTAGAAAAATTTATCTCATTTTCGAAAGTAGATAACCAACTTTCCCGGGAAGTAGATATTTCCCATTTTTATGATACAAATTTCCTGTTTCTATGATAATCTATTTTCGGAAAGTTGTTTATCTAACCAACTTTCGCGGAAAGTAGATATTTCATTTTTATGATACAAATTTCCTGTTTCTAAGATAATCTATTTTCGGCAAATTTGTTATCTAACCAACTTTCCCGGAAAGTAGATATTTCCATTTTTATGATACAAATTTCCTGTTTTTATGATAATCTATTTTCGAAAGGTTTATCTAACCAACTTTCGCGGAAAGTAGATATTTCATTTTTTATGATACAAATTTCCGTTTCTATGATAATCTATTTTCGCAATGTTGGCTAACCAACTTTCCCGGAAAGTAGATATTTCCCATTTTTATGATACAAATTTCCTGTTTTCTATGATATCTATTTCGGAAAGTTGTTTATCTAACCAACTTTCGCGGAAAGTAGATATTTCATTTTTTATGATACAAATTTCCTGTTTTCTATGATAATCTATTTTGGAAAGTTGTTTATCTAACCAACTCTTCGCGGAAAGTAGATATTTCCATTTTTGTGATACAAATTTCCTGTTTTCTATGATAATCTACTTCAAAATTAAGTAATATTTCAAAATTCGGAAAAATCTATTCCCCGAAAAATCGATAATCTACTTTCCCGAAAAGAAAAATCTATCTACTTTTCGAAAGTAGATAAACCAACTTTCCCGGAAAGTAGATATTTCCATTTTATGATACAAATTTCCTGTTTTCTATGATAATCTATTTTCGGGAAAGTTGTTATCTAACCAACTTTCGGGAAAGTAGATATTTCCATTTTTATGATACAAATTTCCTGTTTATGATAATCTATTTCGCAATTTGTTATCTAACCAACTTTCCCGGAAAGTAGATATATTCCCATTTTTATGATACAAATTTCTGTTTTCTATGATAATCTATTTCAAAGTTGTTTATCTAACCAACTTTCGCGGAAAGTAGATATTTCCCATTTTTATGATACAAATTTCCTGTTTTATGATAATCTATTTTCGGCAAATTTGTTATCTAACCATTTTTCCCGGAAAGTAGATATTTCCCATTTTTTATGATACAAATTTCCTGTTTTTATGATAATCTATTTTCGAAAGTTGTTTATCTAACCAACTTTCGCGGAAAGTAGATATTTCCATTTTTATGATACAAATTTCTATGATAATCTATTTTCGAAAGTGTTTATCTAACCAACTTTCGTGGAAAGTAGATATTTCCATTTTTTATGATACAAATTTCTGTTATGATAATCTATTTTCGGCAAATTTGGTTATCAAACCAACTTTCCCGGAAAGTAGATATTTCCATTTTTATGATACAAATTTCCTGTTTATGATAATCCATTTTCGGAAAGTTGTTTATCTAACCAACTTTCGCGGAAAGTAGATATTTCATTTTTATGATACAAATTTCCTGTTTTATGATATCTATTTTCGGCAAATTTGTTATCTAACCAACTTTCCCGGAAAGTAGATATTCCATTTTTATGATACAAATTTCCTGTTTTCTAAGATATCTATTTTCGAAAGTTGTTTATCTAACCAACTCGCGGAAAGTAGATATTTCCCATTTTTATGATACAAATTTTGTTTTATGATAATCTATTTTCGCAAATTTGGTTATCTAACCATTTTTCCCGGAAAGTAGATATTTCCATTTTTATGATACAAATTTCCTGTTTTATGATAATCTATTTTCGGAAAGTTGTTTATCTAACCAACTTTCGCGGAAAGTAGATATTTCCCATTTTTTATGATACAAATTTCCTGTTTTCATGATAATCTATTTTCGAAAGTTGTTTATCTAACCAACTTTCGTGAAAGTAGATATTTCCCATTTTTATGATACAAATTTCCGTTTTATGATACTATTT
>NW_024723156.1:0-10164 GCF_018991925.1 Homarus americanus | reverse complement strand
GGCAGACTCTACTGTAGCATTGGGCATGGGAATAGCTTCTGTCCACCTGGTGAAACGGTCGATGCAGGTGAAGATGTAGGTGCTACCGTAGGATGATGGAAGCGGTCCCACGATGTCGAGGTGTACTACTTGGAAACGTCCTTTGGGAATAGGGAAGGTTTCTAAGGGGGCCCGTATGTGACGATGTATTTTGGAGGACTGGCAGGCCAGGCACTGGGCAGCCCATTTCTTAGTATCAGACTTGATGCCGGGCCAGACGACACGTCAGAAGGCTGGGTGTTCGGGTCACTCCGGGGTCACCATTTGTAGGGGTATGCGATATTGGTTCACACTCATGATGGGATGGAGAAAGGAAACTCACAATGTGCTCACTGTATACATATTGTATTGGATGTACAATGCAGCTTGTTGCTGGGTAGGTAGCATGGTAATAAGCGTTGAGTAGAGAGAGCTGGGTGGTGAGGGTGCCCAGAGTGAGAGCACGCGGCTTGAGGGACGCCAAGGTCGCTGGCGGGAGCGGCAGCCGCACGGCTGGCGCGGAGGAGGAGGTGCTGCTTGCTGGTGTCACTGGGTAGAAAAAAGAATGGTCACAGCGGTGTCAGGCCTTATAAGGCGGGGGTAGGCGTGGGTAGATAGTTGACCCCCGCTCCGTGGGCGGCGCTGGAGGCGTAGGCTGGGGAATTCGAGAAGGTTCGGTGCTTGTAGAGGAGGAATCCACTACAGTATACTCTTACCGTGCACAATCTTACTGGTGTCACATTACATTACAAAGCAGGACCAGGTCCTTGTCCTTTCTCACAATACACAGTTACTTGGCAACTCCTTGCAGATTACTTTACTTCTCCCACATTACTAGGTATTTTTCATTACACCCAGTTATAGGACCAACTGGCACATGATGCTTCACCTACTGTTGGTAGTGTATAGGAGATGTCCTCACAACAACACGTTAATACTGATACAAACACCTACATGGGTCCACTACCCAACATGGGGTAATTATTAACAAACACATACAACCACACTGTGGACCATAACTCCAAGACCTATCCCAGGGTATAGCACTGGCGCCTCTAACAACTGCTGTTGTGGTCGGTTACACTCCGACACGAGGTAGGTCTGGGGCCCTCGGCCCACGAGGTAGAGTAGAGCCGATTAATCATGCCGAATCAGCGCCATCACTCCTATATTGACCACTGCTGGGTATCCACCGGCTCAGAGCGACAGGTGGGTTTCAATTAAGCCCACCGTCGATCTGGAACAAACGTTGGAGAGCGTCAGGGGACGGACTGGGAAGCATGACAACACACAAACAAATCTCTTGTCTAGACGACAGACATATTTACGTTATATTACTTCTTACACTGGGTGAATGACAATTCAACTGTTAAAGCATGAACACTGATGAACACTGATATTCACCACAATTGACTGAATTAAACTGAATGGCTACACATAAACATACCTGGAACAAAAGTTGGGGCGGGCGTCAGGGGACGCTCGCCCTGCGTGATGCGCGGGTATATATATATCCCTGAGTTGCCAGTGATCGCTACTCAAGCAATGACAAACATTACAAACAGCTCTAACTGTTACTCATTCAAAGATGACCCTCTGTTGACAAAGGTCTGGCGAATTACTTGAGTTGATTACACAGATTAATTCAAGATTGAGCTTCCCAGGAGAAAGTGGAATAACAATGCATTGATAGCTGTCTTCACAAAGGCGGGACTTACTGGAAGTGACCCTGAGTGTAAAACGGATGGGAAAAACACGTTTCTCCTGAGATTCTACAAGCGCGGTGGATTTGAATGTTATGTAGAGTAATATGAATTATATGAGGTTTTTAGGAATGACAATGATGTGCGCAGTACATCCGCATATAGATATACCTCACTGTCGTGTTTAATTGCCTCAGGCAGGTCATTGATAAAAAGGACAAACAGCAGGGGGCCGAGGACAGAACCCTGAGAGACCCCACTAGTGACCTCTCTCCAGTCAGATACTTCTCCATTTACCACAACCTTCTGTTTTCTCTTAGTTAAAAAATTCCTTACCCAATCAAGATATTTTCCATCAATGCGATAACTAGATACTTTTTTTAATAGCCTTATGAGGGCCTGAGCTGCCACCATTTATGAGGGCCTGAGCTGCCACCATTTTATAAGGGCCTGTGTGTCAGTAACAATTCCTTTTACTTTCATACTTATCACCATTGGTAGCGTGACGAGAGGAGGCTCGTGGGTAGATATAATGATAGTAACAAGTAACAGTGAAGAAATAACGGTAAATACTGTAGGTAAATAATAGACACAATTATACAAATACAAAATTTATTTAAACATTAATATGAAATTAGGAGAAAGAATTTATATGTACCAACAGACGAAATCTAGTACTAGGCCCTCAGGCTCAACAAACTCACACCACTACTGGGTGGACATACTCAATAACACAGAACTCTTATAGTCACTTAGCACCATAAAGACCAGGGCAACTGCCACTACAACACTCAGTCGTCAGGAGTGATACTCAAGCATCAGCCATGGGGTCCAGCCACCATGGAGTACTTTCCGACGAACTATGAAGATCCCAGTGGATTAATCCCACCACACAAATAGCCCTACTGAGTTAGACACTCATCCACCAATGATGGGGGCTGGTAGTGGTGTGTGGCTTGGTGATCTGGGGTCACCTCGCAGGCCGAGAGTTAGGGCCAGACGAGCCAGCTATGGGGGCCATAGGTAGTCTGAAGTGTCTGACGGCCGGGTCTCACGAAGGTAACTGATCCTACTGGACCTCGGACATCTCCCCAGACATAGTGGATACAACATCCACTCTACGGACACGGCCTAGGCTGCGTTAGGGACCTGTATGGGTGAAGGGAAGGGCACTTACTAACTGTGACAACAACATCACATTTCAGGGGACGTTAAAGACGTAAATATGACTTCACTCAGAGCATATCAACTACGTTACTGTAACACTTGCATAATCAACTATTAATTGGGTCAAATCACTTAAAGAAGGGCGAATTATAACACAGAGTGGAATGGCATACCTCTATGGATGAAGGGACGGGCACTTACTAACCGTAGAAATGCCCGCGGCACCTTCACTCAAAATAGGCCAGGGAGTCCACCTACTTCTATTTCGATGAATTAATTTACTGTACACTCTGACGTTGAAACTGAGACTATGAACTCAGTTTCATTCCCTACTATTATCCTCACTAACAATGCTCTGACTCAGCTATCAAAAGCAAAATTAAATTGATTACAAAGGGTTGGATGGCAACAGGTCCCAACATACAGCGTCTGCTACGAAATCCGCGGATTATATTCAAAGTTCCCTTAAGACAAAGACGGGGAAACAGAGAAAACGGGGGACGTTTCCACTGGGGGACTGGGAAGGTTTTGTGGACGTTTGAGCGTAATATGAATCCTTAAGGTTTTCAGGTTTGCCTTCATCACGATCATGACAGTCTTTTGTGGGGTACTCTATCAAAAGCCTTCATGAAGTCACAATACACATGTCCACAGCCTGACTGTCATCGATAATTTCCGTCCACCTGTCTAGTACCCTAATCAACTGTAGGACTGTTGACCTGCCGGAAATGAAGCCAAACTGTTTATTACTAAACAATCCATATTTTTTCATATGGGATATCGTCTCTTCCCGTAATATTGACTCCATTAATTTGCAGATTGCACTAGTTAGACTGACTGGCCTGTAGTTTCCTGGTTCACTTTTACTTCCCTTCTTATAGGTAGCTGTGATATATGCAATACGCCAGTCCTCGGGTATATTTCCTTCTTGAAAAGAGCTTTCAAACAAGATCCTCAGAGGCTGAAGTAGCTCCCCCATCATCTCCTTAATGACTCTTGGATGTAACGCATCTGGACCGGGAGACTTCTGCCTTTTCAATTTTTTAATCACCTTTCTTATTTTGCCCTCGGTTATCTCCAGGTGTTGAAGAGCTGGCACGTCTTTCTTGTTGGCTGTTGGTATCCCCCTATCTGGTTCCTTGATAAAAATTCGTGAGAATTGCTCTGAGAGTACATCTGCCTTTTCTTGATCATTCACAGTCTTCTGTACTTTTTCCTCATCCTTGTAAAGATCTGCAATTCTATCTTTTGTTCTTGTTTTTGTCTGTACATACTTCCAGAATACTACACTGGCGACGAGGATGGGATTCACAAAGTGTTGGTGAAGTCCTTGAAGAGAGGATAGTGACCACTGAAGGTAAGGCTACTCTGAACCTGGAGAATTTAAGTGAAGAGAGCAACCATGGCTGGCGTCAGTGGATACATCCGACGATTGGGGGAGTATGATGCAGACAAGGAGAGCTTCACATCATATTGTGCGAGAATGGACTTCTTCTTTCTGGCAAATGAATTAATGGACGATGGTGGTGATGCTCAGAAGAAGAAAGCCCTTCAAGAGAAAAGGAAAGCAATCTTTTTGACAGAGGTAGGAGCTAATGTTTATTCTACTCTGGTCAATCTGCTTACTCCAGACAAACCCAAAGACTCCTCACTGATTCAGATTACCAAGATTCTGAAGCAACATTTTGATCCTGCTACACTTGAGGTCGCTGAAAGTTACAGATTTGGCACCAGAGATAGAGGGAAAGATGAATCAGTAAGTAATTATATAGTAGCTTTGAAGAAGTTGTCCATTCACTGTAACTTTGGACAGTTCTTGAACCAAGCTCTAAGAGACAGGTTTGTAATAGGCCTGAATTATGAAAAAATGCAGAATAAGTTAATAAACACCACTAACTTAACTTTTGAAAGTGCATGTCAGATAGCTACAAGCATGGAATTGGCCGAGAAAAACACCAGAGAATTTGTTCCCAATGCTGGTAGTGAAACAGTTAGCAGTAGTGGCTCAGTGTGTAAAGTAACTGTAGCTAAAAGGAATAAGTATACCACAAAACAAGGAACACATGCTGATCTAAAATGTAAGAGGTGCCGAGGGAAACATGAAAGCTTTCAGTGTAAGTTCAAGAATTCAAAATGTTACAATTGTCAACGTATTGGACATATTGCTCCTGCCTGTAGAAGTGATAAAGGTAGAGTATATGCCGTTGAAGGTGGAGAGAAGGAAATGAAAAACAGTATTCATGAGTGTTAGTAATTTTGGATCTGATAATGATGAGAGTGCCCATGTGTTTACTATTTACACCAGTCGTGAAGAGAAAGTTAAACATAGGTATAATGTGGACTTGTGTATTAATGACACACCTGTAACCATGGAAATGGATACTGCAGCTGATTTCTCCATAATGAGTAAAGATATGTATGAGAAACTGTTTGCGCATGTGCCTTTAGAAGACTCGGGTGTCAAGTTGAGAACTTATACTGGAGAGATTTTGAACACAAAAGGTAAATTAGAGTATGAGGTAAAGTACAAAAATCAGAATTTAAAGTTGCCATTAATTATAGCTAGTTATGTGAATAGACCAACTTTGTTAGGTAAGAACTGGTTGTGTGAACTTGAGATGGACTGGAAGGAGATATTTAGTGTTAGAATGTGTAACAGTATTCCAGGTCTTGAGAAATTGCTTGAAAAATACAAGATTTTATTTGTAAAGGGACAGGATGGTATAAAGGGTTATGAAGCTCATATCACCATTGACAAAGATGTTACACCCATATATGCTAAGTCCAGACCTGTTCCTTATGCATTGAAAGGTGAGGTTGAGAAGGAATTAGACAGACTTGTGAGTGAGGGAATTATTGTGAAAACGGCCAAGAGCAATTGGGCTGCTCCAATAGTAATTGTACCTAGAGCTGATAAATCTATTAGACTATGTGGTGATTATAAAGTTACCGTTAATCAAGCTGTTGAGGATGAGCAATATCCCTTACCCACATCTCAAGATTTGTTTGCTGCACTAACAGGTGGAACCATTTTCACTAAGTTAGACTTGTCCCAAGCATATGCTCAGGTCTCTGTTGATGCTGATATGAGGGCCTGAGCTGCCACCATTGATGAGGGCCACTACTGCCACCATTTATGAGGGCCTCTGTGTGCCAGTAACAATTCCTTTTACTCTCATACTTATTACCATTGGCAGCGTGACGAGAGGAGGCTCGTGGGTAGATGTAATGATAGTATCAAGCAATAGGGAAAAAATAACGGTAAATACTGTAGGTAAATAATAGACACAATTATACAAATACAAAATTTATTTAAACATGAATATGAAATTAGGAGAAAGAATTTATTTGTACCAACAGACGAAATCTAGCACTAGGCCCTCAGGCTCAACATACTCATACCACTACTGGGTGGACATACTCAATAACACACAACTCTTATAGTCACTTAGCACCATAAAGACCAGGGCAACTGCCACTACAACACTCAGTCGTCAGGAGTGATACTCAAGCATCAGCCATGGGGTCCAGCCACCATGGAGTACTTTCCGACGAACTATGAAGATCCCAGTGGATTAATCCCACCACACAAATAGCCCTACTGAGTTAGACACTCATCCACCAATGATGGGGGCTGGTAGTGGTGTGTGGCTTGGTGATCTGGGGTCACCTCGCAGGCCGAGAGTTAGGGCCAGACGAGCCAGCTATGGGGGCCATAGGTAGTCTGAAGTGTCTGACGGCCGGGTCTCACGAAGGTAACTGATCCTACTGGACCTCGGACATCTCCCCAGACATAGTGGATACAACATCCACTCTACGGACACGGCCTAGGCTGCGTTAGGGACCTGTAGCAAGTGAAGGTGGGATGGTATCATTAACTGCATAAATAACATCTTCATATTTTAGGGCTAAAGACGTAAACATGATTTCACTAGAGCATATCTAAATGAGCAAGCATTGTGAAGAATGTATAATCAACTATTATCAAACAAAACTGACTTAAAGAAGGGCGAACATAACACAGAGGAATGGGTGCTCTGCGGATGAAGGGACGGGTACTTATTGAATTGTAGAAATGTCGCGGCATCTTTCATCAAAATAGGCCAGAGTCCACCCACTTCCTTATTTCGATGAATTAATTTATCACACTCTGGACGTTGAAACTGACTATGAACTCAGTTCTCATTCCTCATTATTATCCTCACCAACAATGCTCTGACTCAGCTTATCAAAAGCAAAAATTAAAATTGATTGGTAAAGGGTTGGATACAACAGGTCTCCAACATGGGCAGTGTCCGGTTACTAGTGTCCGCGGATTATATTCAAAGTTCTCTTTAAGACAAAGACGGGAAACAGAGAAAACGGGGGACGTTTCCACCGGGGGACTGGGGAAGGTTTCAGATGTTTGAGCGTATTGGCGAACTTAAGGTTTTCAGGTTTGCCTTTTCATCATGACTGGGTGATAGCTCAGGGGCACTCTATCAAAAGCCTTCATGAATACAATACATTACGTCCACAGCCTGACTGTCACTGGCGCACTTCGTCCACCTCCGTCTAGCACTTAATCAACTGTAGATCGTTGACCTGCCGGAAATGAAGCCAAACCATTATTATTAAACAATCCATATTTTTCATAAGGATATCGTCTTCTTCCCTGCAATATTGACTCATTAATTTGCAGATTGCACCATAGACTGACTGGCCCAGTTTCGTTCACTTTTACTTCTCTTATAGGTAGCCGTGATATATACACGCCAGTCCTCGGCATATTTCCTTTCTGAAAAGAGTCAAACAAGATCCTCAGAGGCCGAAGCAGCTCCCCCATCATTCTCTTATCGACTCTGGATGTACCATCTGGACCGGGAGACTTCTGCCTTTTCAATTTTTTAATCACCTTTCTAGTTTTTGCCCTCGGTTATTCCAGGTGTTAAGAGCTGGCACGTCTTTCTTGTTGGCTGTTTGTATCCCCTATCTGGTTCCTTGATAAAATTCGTGTGAGAATTGGCTCTTGAGAGTGATCTGCCTTTTTCTTTGATCATTCATTGCCTCAAATTTCTTTTTCCTCGCATCCCAAAAATTTATCTTTAGTTTTGTTTTTGTCTGTACATACTTCCAGAATACTTACACTATGACGAGGATGGATTCAAGGTATGTTGGTGAAGTCCTGAAGAGAGATAGTGACTACTGAAGTGTGGCACATTTGAACCTGGAGAACAAGTGAAGAGAAAGCAACTATGCATGGCGTCAGTGGATACATCCGGGACGATTGGGGAGTGCTGACAGACAGAGAGTTTCACATCATATTAAGCAGAGCGACTTCTTCTTTTCTGGGCAAAATGAATTACGGGATGATGGTGGATGTTCAGTAAAGGAAGAAAAGCTCCTTCAAGAGGGAAAAGGAAAGCACCCTACAGAGGTAGAGCTAATGTTTATTCTACTCTGGTCAATCTGTTTACTCCAGACAAATTTCAAAGACTCTCACTGATTCAGATTACCAAGATTCTGAAGCAACATTTGATCCCAGTTACACTTGAGGTCGCGAAAGCTACAGATTTGGCACCAGAGACAGAGGAAGATGAATCAGTAAGCAATTATATAGTAGTTTTGAAGAAGTTAGTCCATTCAGCATCAAATTCTTGGAGAAGCTCTGAACCAAGCTCTAAGAGCAGGTTTGTAATAGGCCCAATTATGAAAATGCAGAATAAGTTAATAAACACTACTAACTAACTTTGAAAGGCATGCTAGATAGCTAAGCAAGCATGGAATTGGCTGAGAAAACACCAGAGAATTTGCTCCCAATGCTGAGTAGTGGAAACAGGTTAAGGTAGTGGCCCAGTGTGTAAAGTAACTGCAGCTAAAAGGAATAAGTATACCAAAAAAACAAGGAACACACAAGGATCTAAATGTGTAAGAGTGCTGAGGAAACATGAAAGCTAGTGTAAGTTCAAGAATTCAAAATGTTACACCACAACGTATTGGACATATTGCTCCTGCCTGTGGTAGGAAGTGATAAAGGAGAAAGATATGCTGTTGAAGGGGAGAGAAGGAAACAAAGGTATTCATGAAAGTATATAGTACTGGATCTGATAACATGAGAGGCCTATGCTACGTTATTTACACCAGTCGTGAAGAGAAAAGTTAAACAGGTATAATGTGACTTGTGTATTAATGACACACCTGTAACTATGGAAATGGATACTGCAGCTGATTTCTCCATACGAGTAAAAGATATGCGTATGAGAAACTGTTTGCGCATGTGCCTTTAGAAGACTCCAAAAATGTTGAGAACTTATACTAAGGAGGACGGAATACAAAAGGTAAATTAGAGTATGAGGTAAAAGTGCCAAAATCTCAGAATTTCTAAAGCTGCCATTAATTATAGAGAAGTGTGTGAAGAATACCTTTTGTTAGGTAAGAACCGGTTGTGTGTGAACCTGAGATGGACTGAAGGAGATATTTAGTGTTAGAATGTAACAGTATTCTCCAGGTCTTGAGAAATTGCCGAAAAAATACAAGACTTTTAGTTTGTAAGGACAGAATGGTATAAAGTGGTTATAAGCCCATCACCATCATTGACAAAAGATGTTACACCTATATATGTTAAGTCCAGAGACTCGTTCTTTATGCATTGAAAAGGTGAGGTTGAAGGACCTAGATGACTTGGTGGAGTGAGGGAAATTATTGTGAAAACGGCTTAAGAGCAATTGGGTCAGTTCAATAGTAATTGTACTCAGAGCCGATAAATCTATTAGACCATGTGGGTGACGCTCAAAGTTACCATTAATTGCTTGAGGACGAGCAATATCCCTTACCCACATCTCAAGATTTGTTTGTTGGCATCAACAGGTGGGAACCATTTTCACTTAAGAGATCATTCCTGCAAGTGCTCAGGTCTCTGTTGATGCTGGGATATGAGGCCTGAGTTGCTACTGCTGATGAGTGGCCACTTACTACCATTTATGAGTGGCTCTGTGGTGCCAGTAATGGACCTTTACTCTCAAACTTATTAACATTGGTATGGAGATATGTAAGAGATGGCATGGTAGATTAAGCAAATAGGTAAGTTAATGCAGAAATACTGTAGTAAAATATGTAGAATAAATTATAAAAAAAATACAAAATTTATTTAAAACATTAACATGGAAAATTAGGAGAAAGAATTTATTTGGTACTAACAGACGAAATTCAGCACTGAGGCTGTGCCCTCAGGCTCAACATATACTTCTACACCATTACTGGGGTGGATATACTCAATAACACACAACTCTTATAGTCA
>NW_024723155.1:0-13712 GCF_018991925.1 Homarus americanus | reverse complement strand
CATAACTAAATCAGATTCAGAGCCCATTCCCAGAGTTGGTGATTGTATTGACCAGGTAGGGGATACTAAGTTTGTGACCAAATTAAATTTATCAAAAGGTTATTGGCAAGTAGGTTTGAATGAGGGGGCAAAGGTTCTCTCAGCATTTGTAACAATTGACGGACTGTATCAGTATAAAATGTCACCATTTTGGCATGAAAAACTCTGGTGGTGTTTTCAGAGATTAGTAAATGAAGTAGTGCATGGCATTGAAGGTTGTTCGGTATATATAGATGATATCATATTGTATTCTAAGGAGTAAAAGGATTATTTGTCATTTATCACAAGAGTGTTTGACAGATTAGATAAAGCAAACTGTGCTGAAAATTTTGTAAAAACCCAAGTTGAATATTTAGGTTATGTGTTAGGCCAAGGAAAGTGAGACCGATTGTCACAAAAGTTAAGAGCATTGTAAAATATCCTACTCCCTCGAGTAAGAAAGAGTTGTTAAGATTTCTAGGGATGAGTGGGTATTATAGAAGATTTTGTTAAGACTATTCCACTGTAGGATGGCTTTTGACAAGATTGTGGTAAAAATAAAAAAACTGTATGGGATGCTCATTGTGAAGATACTTTTACCAAGATTAAGAAAATGTTGATTTATCCCCCAATTTTGTCAACTCAAAATTACAATAAACCATTTAAGTTGTAAGTTGATGCAAGCGAGGTTAGAGTGGGTGGTGTTTTGATGCAAGAGAAGCAGGGTATTCATCATCCATTATGTTATTTTTCAAAGAGGTTTCTGTCATACCAGAAGAACTATAGTACTATTGAGCAGGAAACTCTAGCTTTAATTTTGAATTTGAACCATTTTGATGTTTATTTGCGGGGTTATGGAACCCCAGTTCTCGTGTTTACAGACCATAATCCTTTGGAATTTTTGCACAAGATGAGAAATGCGAATCAACGCCTTACCCACTGGAGTCTTATGTTACAAGATTATAATTTAGTTATTCAGCATATCAAACGGAAGTTTAGTGTCATGGCAGACACATTGTCTCGCGTTCCAGCTAGTCATGAGTCAACCTGAGGGATAACTCATGCCTCTTTTGGGATGGGGAATGTTACATATGGCTATGTATTTACATACCGTTAATATACTAAGATGTGTGCTGTATACTCTTTTATATCAGTCACTGTTATAACAGTGGTTTGCTTTTCTATGGAAGATGTAAAAAGATTATTGTCCTTTGAAATTAGTTTATTTTGTGTATTTAATGTGAATTATATTGGTTCAGTGTAATTTCTATTTTTTGGTAATCACAATATTAAGTAATTTTGCTAATACTTATCTACTGGTAATCTGCTCTCCTACTGCCCCCGTCTTTGGTCATCCTCTCTTAAGGATTATGGGGAAACTTTCGTCGTGGCTCTCGACATCTCCAAAGCATTCGACAGGATATGGCACAAATCTTCACTGTCTAAACTTCGCTCTTATGGTTTCTCTCCCCCACTTTGTTTTCTAATCTCTAGCTTCCTTGGAAACCGATCCATGGCAGTTGTTGTCGAGGGATCGATCTCTCGCTCTTTCCCTACCAATAGTGGTGTCCCACAGGGTTTTGTTCTTTCACCTACTCTCTTCCTTCTTTTTATCAATGAGTTACTTCACACTACAACTAATTCTATCCATTCTTACGCTGATGATTCTACTCTTCACTCTTCTTCACATTTTCCCCTTCCTCTAATCCTCCTTGCATTCAGACATCCCTCCTCCTAGTCACAGGCCTGGCATTTGACATTATTAGGGACCTGCCACACTTTGCCATAAACAGATAAAATGTACCGGGAACTTTCCCCCCACACACTCATCATTCTCTCACTTTATGTAACTTGACAGAACCTATGACCCTTCAGGCTTTTACGCCCTTAATGTACGAGTCATAAAGGCAAGTATGAACTTTTCATACTTCCCTGTTGGGCGCGCTTCACCTTACACAGGATGTAAAGGGGTGCCCAATAAACTAGCCCCCTCGGGGGCAAATCTGAATCTGAATCTTCCTCTAATTCTCAAACTAGATCTGTTTCTAGGGCTGATATCATTACATCTGTCAATTCAGATCTGTGCAGCATCTCCGAATGGGGAGGTAGAAACTTGGTTAAATTCAATAGTAATAAAGCTCAGTATTTACCAATTACACTTTCTAAATTAGGACGCTATCATTCTGACAAATTCTAAAATAGATATGCTAGGCCTCATCATTTCCTCTAATATGTCATGGAAGCCACACATCCTCAACATTGCTAAAGCTGCCTCCCGAAAGTTGGGAATGCTGTACAGAAGCCGTAGCTACTTTACTCCCGAGCAGTTGCTTCAAGTATATATGGGATTCATTCGTCCTAACTCTAAGTACTGCTCTCATATCTGGGGTGGCTCTTCTTCTATCCAACTGTTAGATAGGGTGGAATCAAAGGCATTTCGCCTTATTAAGTATCCTCCTTTAGTTGACAATCTTTCTTCCCTTTCGCTTCGCCGCAATGTTGCTTCACTCTCTCTCTCTTTTACAGGTACTTTAACAGGCAATGTTCGATGGATTTGGCATCCTGTGTACCGCCGGCAAGGCCGTGGGCTGGTAATACACGTCTGCTCAAGTGGTGCCCCACTCGTTTCTGTGATGTCGGTCACACTCCAGAATTACCCGTTATAGTACGTCCTTCTTCTCGCACAGCCAAACTGTTGAATGCTCGCCTCTTTCTGTATTTCCTACACTACACAATCTTTTACTCTATTGTCTTTAAAAAGCTGGTTTCTCCGGCATCTTTAAAGGGAAGCTGGCTATAACTTTCCTTTATTTTTTAATTAATTTTTATTCTTATTTTTTTCGTTCCGCAAGGTCCTGATGCAGGTCGATGACCTGTGCCCTGGTATGCTATTCCCCGTAAAAAAAAAAAAAAAGGCATTTCAAGTAAAATAAGTGGACAGAGGTTATAAACACTTGCAAAATGCATACACAAAAATCCAGTGGTAACAAAGACAATATATAAACTTGCAGACATAGCAGCCAAACCCCCCCAGCACCAGCTCATAGCTCGTGGTCACTCGATTGGAGCAGAGATCAACCGAGCCCACCCGAATGTTGTCTCAGTGTAGCAGTCAGCTAACGGCCAGCCAACCAGCAGCCAGCACTACAAGGAAGGTTGTCATCGTGGTTCCAGACAAGGAAGCAACCTCTTGCTTAAACAATCAAGCCTCTCCAGTGCATAAGAAAGGTCAGCCTTCCAGGTTGATCGCCACAAGAAAGGTCAGGTCCCATGTTGATCACCACAAGAAAGGTCAGCCCACAGGTTGATCGCTGCATGAAATGTCAGCCCCCCAGATTGATCGCTGCAAGAAAGGTCAGCCCCAGGGTGATCGCCTCAAGAAGGGTCAGCCCCCAGATTGATCGCCGCAGGAAGGCTTAGCCCCCAGGTTGATCGCCGCCTGACGTTGTAGGTTATGTATATAAGCTACTGTGCCAAGTAGCAACCCTGTACATAAGCTACTGTGCCGAGTAGCATTTATATATATTATCACGTGGCAACACTGCACGTGTTATGTGGCAACATTGCCCCGAGGCTGCCATATGGCAAGGCGCCTCAGTCTGACTGTGTGAGCCGCGCATGGCACACGCTGGTCACCACTTGTATTTCTCTCATCCACAATAAACGGACTCAGTGTTACACAGTGTTTCCCTAGCCATCACTGCATTCTTCAGGGGACACTAGTAACCTTCATGGCGCAGTGTCTAGGATCTGTGGACTTACAAAGTGTGTGAACAATGCCGACAGTTACGTCTGCCGGTGATGCGCGTTGACTCAGTGTGTTGTGTTGTGTTGCGCTGTGTTTCGCCGCGATGTGCAGTGTTGCTCCGTCACAGTGCGTTTTAGTAACGGTGGCAGTGTTAGTGTCAGTGTATTAGTGTGTGTCTAGAGCTGAGTTGTGCATTGGCCTGTTTTTTTGTGGTACCCACGGAGCACGCAGGCGCACACCCTTCTCGTGCGACATCCGGGGGACACTGACGGTCTTGCCGGACCAGCAGCTGTCCACGCTCCCTCCGCTCTCTCAGACACACACACGCACGCACGCACGCACTCACTCACTCACGGACAGAACAGCGGACCATATGCGTGATTTTCGCGCTGTTTATGTCATATGTATGTGGTTCGAGCTGTTGAGGCGCCACTTTATATATTAAACAGTGCAGTCCACGCACACACAAAGATGGGAGGTAAGAAGGGACAACGTCAAGATGGGAGACACGACTCCCCACCACCTTCCCCTCCACTGGGCGCAGACTCTCATCCTCCACCTCGTGTGACGGACATTGCCACAATTCTGAGGTGGATGGACGACCGGGACGAGCGACGTAGAGAAATGGATTTTCAGAGGGAGGAGACACGAAGAGAGGAGGAAAAGTTGCGTTTTGAGGCACTATTGGCGACCCTGGCGCTAACCCACCCTCCCTCACTCGCAGGTAGCGCGCTTCAAGGCACCAGTACACTCCCTCCTCCACCACACCAGCATCCTCCAGCTCCCAAGGCATCTGTTCAACCCCCACCCGCCCTCTCACCAGACGTCACGTTTCAGCTTTTTCGTGAGTGGAGGCGGCGTTGGACAGATTACTCCACGATGGTGGACCCTGACAGCATGCCTCCAAACAAACAGCTCATCCAACTGCGGATGTGTTTGTCGCTGGAGACCCAGAGAGTTTTGGAGCACACGTTGCACGTGCCTCCCGACTCTACCTCTTCAGTGACGGATGTGCTCGACCATTTACAGGAGCATGTTAAGGGTCGGAACAACGAGGCTTTGCGTCGCCGTGCCTTTACCAGCTGCAAGCAGGCGGAGAACGAATCCTTTGACGACTTTTTTGTACGTTTGAAGAGTTTGTCTGAGGAGATCGACGTCTGCAAGGCGCACAGCCGGGAATGTGAGGAAGCCTGGATCAAGCACGGGATCTTGACAGGTGTCAGGCACGAAGAATTGATGCAGCGACTCATCCCCTGGACGCTTCCTCCACACTCCAGGTGGTAGTGACTGAATGTCGGTCATACGAGGCCACTAAGTCCGCCACCTCTGCCTTACGGGCCCCACCTGCTGTGAGAGCTATCTCACAATACAAGAAGGATAAGAAGGCGGCCAACAACGCGAAGGCTGCCACACGTTCTTCCACGCCTCCGCCTAGTGCTTCCTGTGGCAGCTGTGGAAAGCAGCACAGCCCCAAGACTTGCCCGGCCGCCGACGCACTGTGTCGTGGATGTGACCGTAAGGGCCACTGGTCTAACACAGACAGGTGCCCTGCACGAGGCCACAAGTATCAGGCCTGCGGTCGCTATGGACACTACGACAAGTGCTGCCGCCAACCCAATCCCAAAAGCCCGAGACGAGGAGGAAAGCAGCGCACTTCCCTCGGGGTGGTTCGAACACAGCCCCCTCCAGATGGCCCATGGAGCCCCAAGCAGCAGCGGAGTCACATCAGGAGGGTGGAATCGACCACATGCCCCAGGGCTACCCCTTCCCCTACTATCCACGTCGCCGTCACACAGGGTGATGTGTCGGGTCACATCGAGGTGATACCGGACACCGACGCCGATACTACGGTGATTGGGTTGAAGCACCTCCAGAAACTGGGCCTCACCAAACGCGGCCTGGGACCACCGCCGCAGCTGCAGTACTACAATGCGGACGGTTCCCAGATGCCGGACGCTGTGGGCTCCTTTCAAGCAGAGATCACCTACGGCGACAGGTCGTGTCACGGATGGATCGACGTGCAGCCTACTCTCGCTACACCCTTGTTGTCGTGGGAGCACTGCAAGGAGTTAGGCGTGGTGCCCAGAGACTTTCCCGAGCAGATCCCAGCTGCTCGTTACACATCCAGCAGGGTGTGTGAGTCGACGAGCGACGCGCCTGGCGCTGCCACACAGAGCTGCCCAGAACCTGCGTCCACTCCCTCCCCGCCTCCACCCAAGTCACGGCTGCTTCCTCTTCACAGCGAGACGTCTCCTTCAGCCGCAAGGGCCTACTTCCTGAAGGAGTACTCGGATGTGCTGGTGACGAAGGAGGCCCTACGGACCGCGCCACTGAAGGCTATGGCGGGTCCGCCTATGAGGATACACCTGCGGGAAGATGCACTGCCGTTTGCCATACACACTCCCCGGTTGATTTCTCTCGCCTTCAGGGATTCAGTCAAGAAGGAACTGGATTCCATGGTGGCCCAGGGTGTCATCGTACCGGTTGGTGACGACCCATCCCCTTGGTGCCACCCTCTAGTCGCTGTGGCTAAGACTAACGGTGGAGTACGGATTACTACCGACTTGTCTAAGCTTAACAGCCAGGTGTCCCGTCCCGCCCACCCTTCACCCACACCTCTTGCAGCTATACGGAGTGTGGATCCGAAGGTACGGCACTTCTCGACGATGGACGCCCTCTGTGGTTACTGGCAGATCCCACTGAAGAAGGAGGATCAGCCACTGACCACTTTCATCCCGCCTTACGGACGCTTCCGCTACTGCCGTGGCCCTATGGGATTCGCTGCTACGGGGGACGCCTTCTGTCTCCGTGGTGACATGGCACTTCAAGGCGTGACCAACTGCATGAAGGTAGTGGACGACGTCCTCCTTTACGATGAGGACTACCTGACGCATCTTCGCCGCATCGACGAGGGACTGACCAGGTGTAGGACGCACGGCATCACTCTGAATGCCGAGAAGTTCGTCTTGGCCGCACCTGCAGTGTCTTTCTGCGGCTACCGACTCTCAAGGGATGGCATTGCTGCGGCCCCGGAGAAAGTTCGCGCCATAGCGGACTTTGCGAAACCTGCCAACCTTACGGATCTCAGGTCTTTCATGGGCCTGGTGAACCAGCTGGCAGAATTTTCCCCTGACGTCTCCACCGCTGCCGGGCCTCTCCGCCCCCTGATGAGCCCCAAGAGGACGTCCACGTGGACCCCTGACCACGACCTCGCCTTTCACAAGGTGAAGGAGGCCCTGTCAAGTCCACCTATCCTCGCTACTTTCGACCCAGCGCTCCCCACCGTCCTCCAGACAGACGCCTCGCGCCTGTACGGGGTTGGTTACGCCCTTCTCCAGGATCACGGTGGAGGAAAATACCGGCTCGTACAGTGTGGCTCTCGCTTCCTCACCGATGCTGAATCTCGCTATGCTACCATCGAGCTGGAGCTGCTGGCAGTGGTATGGGCCTTATCGAAGTGCAGGTTCTACTTGATTGGCCTACAGCACTTCGACCTCATCACAGACCACAGGCCCTTGGTCCCCATTCTTAACCACTATTCGCTGGACGCCATCGAGAATCCCCGCCTCTAGCGCCTGAAGGAGAAGATTTTGGCCTTCGTCTTCACCGCGGCTTGGCGCGCAGGTAAGGAGTTGTGCATCCCGGATGCCCTCTCCCGCTCCCCAGTCAGCCGCCCCACACCTGAAGACGAGATGCTCAGCACCGAGGCCGGTTTCTCCGTCAGCAACATCGTCACCTTGCAGGCCGTACAGTCCCTCGCCAGCACCCAGGCCTCAGTGTCGCCACCCGACAGCGATCTGGCCCTTGAGGAACTACGGACCGCGGCACGCGACGACCCCTCCTACACTCAGCTCTTGGAGAGTGTGAGGACTGGGTTCCCTCGCGACCGTTTTGACCTCCACAACGCCCTACGCCCGTATTGGAAGATACGTGAGGACCTTTACGCAGATGGGGACCTCGTCCTGTACGGTGCCCGTGTGGTCGTCCCTGCAGCTCCCCGTCGTCGCGTTCTGGCCAGCTTACACGACAGCCATCGTGGAGCAGAGGCCACCAAGCGCCGCGCAAGGCAGGCTGTGTACTGGCCCGGCATTGACGCGGATATCGTCAACACGGTCCGTGCCTGTGAGCCGTGCCAGATCATGCAGCCCAGTCAACAGCAGGAGCCCCTCTTGTGCGACGACTAACCCACCAGGCCCTTCGAGTCCGTGTCGGCTGATTTCTTCAGCACAGCTGGGAAACATTTCCTAGTTGTCGCCGACCGACTCTCTGGCTGGCCTGTGGTGGTAATCTGTGGCTCGGACACGACATCCGCGGCCACCATTCCCCACTTCCGGCACCTCATTCGTGACCTGGGCGTCCCCGTACGTCTGCGGACGGACGGTGGGCCACAGTTCACCAGCCGGGACTTCACAGGATTCCTGGAGCGTTGGGGAGTCCGCCACATCGTGTCAACACCCCACTACCCACAGTCAAACGGCCATGCTGAGGCTGCAGTCAAGACAGTCAAGCACCTCATCCTCAAGGTGGCCCCTTCAGGCAACATAGACTGTGAGGCGTTTGACAAAGGACTCCAGAAGTTACGTAATACTCCCACCCACACAGGACGCTCCCCTGCCCAGATCCTGTATGGTCACCCTCTCCGCTCTTGCGTTCCTGCACACGCCAAGGCCTTTGCGAAGGAGTGGCAGACCAGAGCCGAGAGCTGCGACCGCCGCGCCGCTACACGTGCCCAGGATGCCAAGGATCGGTATGACGGCCGTGCCCGCCCTCTTCAGCCGCTGGAGATTGGCACGAGGATGCCAAGGTCAGGATGCCAAGCGGCCGTGTCTGGTGGAGGAACCGCCGCTTCCTCCGGCCAGTCCCACCCCCTGCTGCTGGCCCCCTGACCGAGGACGAGTCCCCTACACCTCACGAGGATCCGCCCCACAGTGCACCTCGACGCTCGGAGCGACTTAGGACTAAGAAGTCCGCTCAAGACAAAGACTATGAGCGTGAGGGGGGGAGGGAGATGTAGGTTATGTATCTAAGCTGCTGTGCCGAGTAGCAACCTTGTATAAAAGCTACTGTGCCGAGTAGCATCTATGTATGTAATTACGTGGCAACACTGCAAGTGTTATGTGGCAGCATTGCCTCGAGGCTGCCATATGGCAATGCAGCCTCAGTCTGACTCCGTGGGTCGTGCAAGGCACACGCTAGTCACTACTTGTATTTCTGCTATCCGTTAATAAATGGACTTCAGTGTTACCCGGTGTTTCCCTACCCATCACTGCCTTCTTCAGGGAACACTTGGAACCTTTAGTGTAACATGTGTGTGAGTGGGTGAGAGGTGTAACACGTGTGTGAGTGTGTATGAGAGGTGTAACACGTGTGTGAGTGTATGAGAGGTGTAACAAGTGTGTGAGTGTGTAAGAGAGGTGTAACACGTGTGTGAGTGTATGAGAGGTGTAACACGTGTGTGAGTGTGTAAGAGAGGTGTAACACGTGTGTGAGTGTGTAAGAGAGGTGTAACACGTGTGTGAGTGTGTGAGAGGTGTAACACGTGTTTGAGTGTGTAAGAGAGGTGTAACACGTGGAGTGTATGTAAGAGAGGTACTATGTGTGTGTGAGAGGTAACACGAGCAAAGAGAGAACACGTGTGGGGTGTGAGAGAGGTGCACGAGGGAGAGGCGCAACACGTGTGTGTGATTGTGTGAGAGAGGTGTAACACGTGTGTGAGTGTGTGTGAGGTGTAACACGTGTGTGAGTGTGTGAGAGTTGCAACACGTGTGTGAGTGTGTGTGAGGTGTAACACGTGTGTGAGTGTGTGAGAGTTGCAACACGTGTGTGATTGTGTGAGAGAGGTGTTACACGTGTGTGAGTGTGTGTAAGAGAGGTGTAAAGCGTGCATGATTGTGTGAGAGGGGTGTTACACGTGTGTGAGTGTGTGTAAGAAAAGTGTAACACGTGTGTGAGTGTGTGAGAGAAGTGTAACACGTGTGTGAGAGAGGCTGTAACACGCGTGTGAGTGTGTGAGGTGTATCACGTGTGTGAGTATGTGTAAGAGAGGTGTAACACGAGTGTGTGAGTGTGTGAGTAAGCTGTAACAAGTGTGTGAGTGTGTGAGGTGTATCACGTATGTGAGTGTAAGAGAGAAGCGAAGCACGTGTTTGAGTGTATGTAAGAGAGGTGGAACACGTGAGTGAGTGTGAGAGAAGTGTAACACGTGTGTGAGTGTGTGTAAGAGAAGTGCAACGCTTGTGTGAGAGAGGCGTAACACGTGTGTGCGTGTGTGAGAGAGGTGTAATATGTATGTGAGTGTGGGTAAGAGAGGTGTAACACGTGTGAGAGAGGTGTTAAACGTGTGTGAGTGTGTGAGAGGTGTAACCCGTGTGTGAGTGTGTAAGAGAGCTGTAACAAGTATGTGAGTGTGTGAGGTGTATCACGTATGTGAGTGTAAGAGAGAAGTGCAACACGTGTTTGAGTGTGAGAGAAAGAACAAATACTAATAGGAATAATAATAATAATAATAATAATAATAATAATAATAATAATAATAATAATAATAATAATAATAATAATAATAATAATAATAATAATAATAATAATAATAATAATGATAATAATAATAATAATAATAATAAAAATAATAATAATAATAATAATGATAATAATAATAATCTGTTTTATATTATTGTGTGTACAGGTGTTTTTTTATTAATCTTTCTGTTACGAAACCATATCAGTGTCTGTGTACCAATATATTATCTTGTTTGTGTACCAATATATTATCTTGTATGTGTACCAATATATAATTTTGCCTGTGTATCAATATATTATCTTGTTTGTGTACCAATATATTATCTTGTCTGTGTATCAATATATTATCTTGTCTGTGTACCAATATATTATCTTGTCTGTGTGTCAATATATTATCTTGTCTGTGTACCAATATATTATCTTGTCTGTGTACCAATATATTATCTTGTCTGTGTATCAATATATTATCTTGTCTGTGTATCAATATATTATCTTGTCTGTGTATCAATATATTATCTTGTCTGTGCAAAATTAAATATAAGTATTATCTTGTCTGTGCAAATTCGCCAATATATTATTATCTTGTCTGTGTACCAATATATTATCTTGTCTGTGTACCAATATATTATCTTGTCTGTGTATCAATATATTATCTTGTCTGTGTATCAATATATTATCTTGTCTGTGTACCAATATATTATCTTGTCTGTGTACCAATATATTATCTTGTCTGTGTACCAATATATTATCTTGTCTGTGTATCAATATATTATCTTGTCTGTGTATCAATATATTATCTTGTCTGTGTATCAATATATTATCTTGTCTGTGTACCAATATATTATCTTGTCTGTGTACCAATATATTATCTTGTCTGTGTACCAATATATTATCTTGTCTGTGTACCAATATATTATCTTGTCTGTGTATCAATATATTATCTTGTCTGGTATCAATATATTATTCCGTCTGTGTACCAACATATTATCTTGTTTGTGTACCAATATATTATCTTGTTCCGTACCAATATATATTATTTTGTCTGTACCAATATATTATCTTGTCTGTGTACCAATATATTATCTTGTCTGTGTACCAATATATTATCTTGTCTGTGTACCAATATATTATCTTGTCTGTGTACCAATATATTATCTTGTCTGTGTACCAATATATTATCTTGTCTGTGTATCAATATATTATCTTGTCTGTGTATCAATATATTATCTTGTCTGTGTATCAATATATTATCTTGTCTGTGTATCAATATATTGTCTTGTCTGTGTATCCATATATTATCTAGTCTGTGCATCAATATATTATCTTGTCTGTGTACCAATATATCTGTGTACCAATATATTATCTTGTCTGTGTTACCAATATGTTTCTTTAATTTTCTCTTCCCCGTAACAAGTATTCACCTGAGCCTACACGACCGCCATGGTGAGAGTGAAGCGAGTGAAAATGTTATTGATTGCAAATGCGAAGCACCGAGGCCCCTGCCAGTGTGATGCTTTTGCTACCAGGACCCGACTGAATAATGTGAAGAAGAAGAAGATCAACAACAACAAAAATAAATTGGCAAAGAAAAAACAAAGGCAAAGAAAATAAGGAGAAAAATAAGAACAAGAAAGAAATGTTATAGGAAAAGTGTAAAAAAGAAGAAAGTGACGTCATGGCGTCAGAAACCAGGGAATGGAGACGTCATGCTTTCCGGGAAAGTTTATGGCGTCATCAGTAGCGAATAGTGGATGATCGGGACGATTCATGACGTCATCGGCTGGAAGTAGTAACGTCACACTGGCAGAGAAAAGTTATGGCATCATCAGCTGGTGAGTGATTGTCATACTAGTCAGGAAATATTATATCACCAAAGTGGGGAGTAGTGACGTCACACTGGCCGGGAAGGTTTGTGAAATCACCAGCAGAGGGACTAGTGACGTTATGTTGGCCCAAGAGCGTTTATGACGTCATGAGCTGGGGAGAAGTGACGTCACGCTGGCCAGGAAGGTTTAACAGCGCCTTATAACTGCAGCTGGGAGGACGAGACTTTATCGTCCCTCCAGGGTGAGATTATTATGACGGTGCCACTATATATATATATATATATATATATATATATATATATATATATATATATATATATATATATATATATATATATATATATATATATATATACTGTACTCACCCCTGAAGATGTGAATTACACGAAAGCGCTTGGGAACTTCGTGTTTTCTTCTTTCCTTGTGGTTATCAGCATATATATATACGTTTAGGGATATAAATTGTTGTGCACCGTAATGTCTGTCTGGCCTTGGCCTATCCTTGGTGTCAACGTGATAACCCGTGAACGGTTGTGTGGATGATACTTAATTAAGGAGCCTGATGTTGGCCCCTCCTACAGGTCGGAGGGGATCCTGCCATTCATTTTCTCTACACGGTTCAAGGTGTTTAATGACCTATCGAGTGTTCGACTTTAGGGAACTAATAAAGCGGCGTTTTGTTACAATTTTGTTATTTTCATCATTAATACTTCTCACTATCTTTCTTCACCAGCACAGCTATCATGTTTTCGGTGTAAGTCAAAGTATTTACTTATCACAGTCACTCCTAAGCGACATACCTATTAACGAGAGAGAGAGAGAGAGAGAGAGAGAGAGAGAGAGAGAGAGAGAGAGAGAGAGAGAGAGAGAGAGTAAAAGTTATATTTATAAATCATATATTTGTTTGTACTCGCATGAAACAGCACAAAAGTAAACGACTAATTTCTATATATCTATCTATCTATCTATCTATCTATATATATATATATATATATATATATAGAGTATATATATATATATATATATATATATATATATATATATATATATATATATATATATATATATATATAACAAAGAAGTATGTCTGTGTGTTTATGTGTGTGTGTGTGTCCGCACGAGAATCTCGGAAACTACTTTATCGATCTGTAGTGATGATGGATGGTATTATACGTAGTGATGATGGATGGTGTTATATGTAGTGATGATGGATGGTGTTATATGTAGTGATGATGGATGGTATTGTATGTGGTGATGATGTGTGGTGTTATATGTAGTGATGATGGGTGGTGTTATATGTAATGATGATTAGACAATAAAATAATAACAGTTTAAAGCTAAAAATTTATACTTTGCTGTACCGTTGTAATGAAAAACATGGTGGAACTTACATACACCGTTAATGAACTATTGATGGAAGAAGAAGTTTTGGGGACTGAGCAGTGAGACAATATGGAGCCTCCCGGAGGATGGCGTCCTACCGTGGCCTAGCGGATGAGCAGCCTGGAGGGTGGCGATTCTGCTAGTATACTAATAAAAGGTTGTGAACAAAACTGATCATAACTTGCTAAAACACATTAAAATATCTTACTAAACTTGTTCCA
>NW_024723154.1:0-6001 GCF_018991925.1 Homarus americanus | reverse complement strand
TGGTTGGTGAACGGTGGTGGTGGTTGTTGGTTGAGTGGTAGTGGATGGTGAAGGATGGTGGTGATTGGTGGAGGGTGTTCGTGGTGGTTGGTGAGGATGGTGGTGGTTGCTGGAGGGTGGTGGTGGTTGTTGGGGTATGGTGGTGGTTGTTGGAGGGTGGTGGTGGTTGTTGGCGGGTAGTGATGGTTGTAATGAAACTAATCTTGTTAGAAGAAGTAAGTTAGGAGGTTATAGTAGTAGAATATTATAGCGAGAGGAGTATAAAGAGAGGAAGACTTTGGTAGCGTGGCCGTGATAGTTATTTACTCTTATCGTACACTGGTCGTGTCTTACACGTCAATACACATCTATTACGTTCTTAAAGGCGACTTCTCAAACACTGCTTCGTTACAACTCTTTATTAATTACGAACATGACATGGACACATTAATAACACCTTCTATTGAAGTTACTAGGACATTATATTTACGTTACTAGGACATCATATTACGTTACTAGACACTCTGATTCTCGGACACGAACATGAAATGAATACACTTCCCACGTAGGTAACTCATCCCATGGAAAGCTCTGACAAACACTCACGTGACCTAGGGAAGGCCTAGCAGGGAGACTGCTTAGCTGGAACACTGGTGTCGGGAGGGCGACTGCTTAGCTGGGACACTGGTATGGTATCGGGGGGGCGACTGCTTAGCGGGGACACTGGTGTCGGGTGGGCGACTGCTTAGCTGGGACACCGGAGGGAAGTCTCGGTCCTGACCGGAGGCGACTTGCCTCCGGCCTCTGACTTCGGCTCGAGCAGGCCTGGTGGTGTCGTAGCTGGCCACCTTGTTACAAGACAACTGCTTCTCTGCCAATCCTCGAGGGAGGACCAGGACGTCCTATATATTGGGATGCGAGCCGTCAGGTTCAGCTGGCCTGGGGGGCGGCGAAGGGTCTCCTTACATTTGACCCCGCAAATGTGCGGTCAGGCCTGGACTTTTTCAGAACTATCTGGGAAAGTCATCAGGTGGGGCCGTGTGTATATTGGGAGAGCAACCGTGAGAGTTCCCCTACACTTGACTTCCCAAACGTCGGGTCAAGACTGGCCCCCCTCTGCGGTGTAGGACATTGTGTATATTGGGAGAGAGCCGGCTGGTGCCCTCTTACATGTGTGACATGGGAGGGGGAGCTAGTTGGTTTACAATCCTTGGTCAACCGCAGAGTTACCCTACACTTGACCTAGGGAAGGCCTAGAGTTTCTGAGATGTAAGCTGTGGTCTGACAACCCATCACTACACCTCCCGCCAAGACCAAAGCTTTCATGCTCAGAGAACTGATGATACATTTAAAGTAGACAGTAACATCATGTGCAGTATCTAATATAGTCCCTCAGGCGATAATGCATCCTTACATTTTACAAATCATAACCCTAGAGATGTATGTTTTTCTACTGGCATAGTTTGATCTGACAAAGCTTACTATACCTCCCGCCAAGATTAAAGCTTCTATGACAGGAGAAAAAAATAAAATACATACACAGTAATTGAACATAGAGTGATCTAAAGGTCCTTCATATCTAGCATAGTGTCCGAGGCAAACTTGCAAATCACATTCTACAAACAAAAACAGGTGTTACATTGCCTAACCAGGCCGTGTCAAAATAATAATTCATCTCAGTCAGTAAATGGCTACAACATTGTGTTTGGTAATACAAAACATTGATCAAATGAACTCATAGAAAAAGTGACTAATCTTTTTTTTAAAAAACATTCTTTGTAGTACATGTTAACAAAAATCAGAGAATGAAATACTTCATACAAAATGCTCCTGCTTAACATGTTAGGGTGTTATATCTTTTTATTACACATCAGCAACATCAACAACATCAGTACATTTGTTGGGTCCAGCCTGGCTCAAGTCCTCCATCCAGCTGGTATCTGAAAATAAGGAATGCTGGCAGCACAACAACGGTAGTCGATTGGTCCTTCTGATTATCCACCTTGTCATCGTCGACTTTCTTCTGATGTCAGCACAGCGTCTCTTCTGTCTTCACATAGCACGGTTTTCTTTCTTCAATACCGCACTTTGTAGGTCGTGTCACCACATCTGACTTCTTCTCACTTCCTCCTGGTTTCTATAATATTCCAGATGATTTTTCTGTTCACCTGCGCTTCCTCTACGTTTAGAGCATTTTCATATTCCAGACGATTTTTCTGCTCATCTGCGTTTCTTTATACCTCTTCGTTTTCCGTCATATTCCAGATGAATTTTTCTGCTCCATCTGTATTTCTTTATACATCTTCGTTTTCAACATATTCCAGACGATTTTCTGTTCATCTGCCGACGGCCCTCTCCGGCTGGGATGAAGCCGGTCCACTGTTTGGGCTGTCGTCTCCTTAGATAACTCGTAAGGCAGGTTCCGCGGACCAGGCCTCGCCCTCCGTACGTGAGTGTCGGCGAGACCAAAGACCGTCCTGTCTTACACCTTCCACAGTGGTGAATCCCTCCCTGGCTGGGCTCACCAGGGTTCGTTGTGTGGCACTTCATTCCACACTCCTTAACTTCCTAGTAGAAAAATATAAACTCTTCTTAATCCTAGACCAGGTAGGACTTGAAAGAAGTGGGGTGGTGCGTGGCGGGTGTGGTGCTGCATTCCTCACGCTGCTTCTTCTCTTCGTATATGTGCTGTGGTCGGATTCCGGCTAGCCATGGGCGGTACTGTGTGTGATATTTGCCAGAGAAACAATCCTAAAGGGATGATGGATTAGTTGGAAGTGCATTCGCAAAAAAAAACAAATATTTACTTTATAAGTTACGTCAATGTTTGGTAACTATTATTTCCGTCACGACAATTTTCTCATTAGGCTGGGTCGGGGAGTGAAGCTCTGCTCACTACATTGAATATTATTTATCACTACGCGTCAAAGAGTACATTACAAATCATACTAGCATAAAAACACACTGAGTGAAGCTCTGTAATTATCGCAATATTAAGTAACACTAACCACCGATTTCAAAGCATAACTCACGGGACAAAACATATGGGGATTGGTGGTCACAGCGACCTAGGGGAGGCGAGGCGGGGCGCGGCTGCGGAGCGCGGCTGGCCAGGCCGGCGCGGCGCGGGGCGGGGCGGGGTGGGGCGAGGCGTGGCGGGTGAGGTGGGGGGAGCCGGGGCGTGGTTGATCGGGCCAGGCCGGGGCTTTGCGGGGCGGGGCTTTGCGGGGCGGGGCGGGGCGGGGCGGAGCGGGGTAGGGCAGGGCAGGGCGGAGCGAGGCGGGAACGGATGGGTACGGAGGGTGAGGTGAGGGTTAGGACAGGGAGGAGGATGTAGGTTAAAAGACATGTTAAGTTATAACAGTTAGTACAGACACCGCTTTCATAACTGAAACAATTTCTACGTTCAACACTGACCAACAATCAAACTGCTCTTGGGCTACTGAGAATGTCACAGATCGCGGGGGACACTGAGAAATCACGTTAAGCACTGAACATATTTCTAGAAAAAAAAATTCGCGCATACCACGACGAGAGACATTTACTTGAGCTGTAACGGTGACACACTAGGCCACTTTTCACGTTACGACGCTACGACACAGGAATTACTTATTACACAATTGTAGACAATACTTAGACTGAAACAAATGAAGGATGAAACGAGCCAGGTGTTATGGCTAACTGAGGGAAGGCGTGAGTTTACGTTAAGTTCGCTGCTACCATTATAATAACTAAGCGAGGGAGGCGTGAATTACATATATAGTTCGCTGTCACCTATATAATGTAACTATATCTTGCATGAACTCCTTATCACGCACTTTCGAACAATACTCAAACAACGAGTCAGGTGTTATGGCTAAAATGAGGGAGGGCATGGGTTTACGTTAAGTACACTGTTACCAATAACAAGGGACGAGGGAAGCGTGAATTACGTATAGTTCGCTGTCACCTATAACAAGGGACAAGGAAGGCGTGGGTTACACATAGTACGCTGCCGCCATTGTAATGCAACCAAAACTCACAAGAAGAAGATTACATATAGGTAGAATATTGATAGCACAAGAGTATAAAGAGAGGAAGACTTTGGTAGCGTGGCCGTGATAGTTATTTACTCTTATCGTACACTGGTCGTGTCTTACACGTCAATACACATCTATTACGTTCTTAAAGGCGACTTCTCAAACACTGCTTCGTTACAACTCTTTATTAATTACGACAATGACATGGACACATTAATAACACCTTCTATTGAAGTTACTAGGACATTATATTTACGTTACTAGGACATCATATTACGTTACTAGACACTCTGATTCTCGGACACGAACATGAAATGAATACACTTCCCACGTAGGTAACTCATCCCATGGAACGCTCTGACAAACACTCACGTGACCTAGGGAAGGCCTAGCAGGGAGACTGCTTAGCTGGAACACTGGTGTCGGGAGGGCGACTGCTTAGCTGGGACACTGGTATCGGGGGGGCGACTGCTTAGCGGGGACACTGGTGTCGGGTGGGCGACTGCTTAGCTGGGACACCGGAGGGAAGTCTCGGTCCTGACCGGAGGCGACTTGCCTCCGGCCTCTGACTTCGGCTCGAGCAGGCCTGGTGGTGTCGTAGCTGGCCACCTTGTTACAAGACAACTCTTCTCTGCGAATCCTCGAGGGAGGACCAGGACGTCCTATATATTGGGATGCGAGCCGTCAGGTTCAGCTGGCCTGGGGGGCGGCGAAGGGTCTCTTTACATTTGACCCCGCAAATGTGCGGTCAGGCCTGGACCTTTTCAGAACTATCTGGGAAAGTCATCAGGTGGGGCCATGTGTGTAGAGATAACCGAGAGTTCCCACTGACTTCTTCCCAAACGTCGGGTCAAGACTGGCCCCCCTCTGCGGTGTAGGACATTGTGTATATTGGGAGAGAGCCGGCTGGTGCCCTCTTACATGTGTGACATGGGAGGGGGAGCTAGTTGATTTACAATCCTTGGTCAACCGCAGAGTTACCCTACACTTGACCTAGGGAAGGCCTAGAGTTTCTGAGATGTAAGCTGTGGTCTGACAACCCATCACTACATGGTTGATGGCGGGTGGGGGTGGCTGGTGGAGGGTGGTGTTGTTTGGTGGAGGATGGTGATGATTGATGGAGGGTGATGGTGGTGGTTGGTGGAGGATGGTGGTGGTTGTTGGAGGGGTGGTGAAGTTGATGGCGGGGTGGGGGTGGCTGGTGGAGGGTGGTGGTGGTTAGTGAGGGGGGTTAGCGGAGGGGGGTGTTGGTTTTTGGTGGAGTGGTGGTGGTGATTGGTGGAGATTGAGGGGGGATAGTGCAGGGTGGTGGTGGTTAGTGGAGGGTGGTGGTGGTTGGTGGAGGGAGTTGTGGCTGGTGGAGGATGCTGGTGGTAAGTAGAGTAAGTAGAGGGTGGTAGTGGTTATTAATGGAAAGTGATGGTTGTTTGTGAATGGTGGTGGTGTTTGTTGAATTATGGTGGTGATTGGTGAAGGGAGGGAGTGGTTGTTGAATGGGGGTGGTGGTTAGTGGTGGGTGGTGGTCGTTAGTGGTTGGTGGCGATCGCGGTAGTGTGTTGCTCTGCTTGAGGTAGTGTGTGTGTGTGTGTGCTGACCCAGGTAGTTGGTCTTGGGTGGGATTGAAGGGCCTGCTGAGGTGATGGTCGTCTCTGGTGGTAGAATAGGGTAAGGAGTGAGAACTTAGGGGTGAAGGATTTTAGGTGAGGAGTGGGGGGCTTATTGGTGAGAATAAGAGGTGAGGAGTGAGGGTCATAAGGGTGCGGGTGAGAGCTAAGGAGTGGGGCTTATTGGTGAGGAGGGGGGCTGAAGGCTCGGAGTGAGGAGTTAAGGGCTCAGGGGAGAAGGATGACGAAATTAGGGGTGAGGTGAGATGAGTGACAGTAAAGACAACACATGAGGTGGAAGGTAAGGGTGAGGAAGGTGAAGGTAAGGGTGAGGAAGGTGAAGGTAAGGGTGAGAAAGGTGAGGGTAAGGGTGAGGAAGGTGAGGGTAAGGGTGAGGAA
>NW_024723153.1:0-18052 GCF_018991925.1 Homarus americanus | reverse complement strand
GGGGGTTTCAGGGGCGGTTAGGGGGGTTTCAGGGGAGGTTATTGGGATTCCAGGGAGGTTAGGGTGATTCCAGGGCGGTTAGGGGGTTTCCGGGGCGGTTTTGGGGTATCAGGGGCGTTTAGGGGGATTCCAGGGAACTTAGGGGGTTTCAGGGGCGGTTAGGGGGTTTCAGGGGCGGTTAGGGGGTTTCCCGTTTTCTATGATAATCTACTTCGCAAAATTAGGTTATATTTCCCCTAAAATTCGAATATCTACTTCCCCGAAATGTCAGAACTACGTTCGTTGACCACTGGACCATCGGGGCTCTTACAGATACACGTGAATCTGATATATTTCTAGTTCCCACTTTGCCTGTTCAAAGGAAAAAGGCAGCCCTGAACCTCAAATGGCATGGAATAGTTAGTATATTGCATTATGTTAATATATGCAAGTAAATTAACCCTAGGTAAGCTTCATAACACCTCACAAAGCCAGGATTATAAGAATGGTCTAAAACATTTAACCAGGCAACTCTTCGTTTTTGCCAGCTGGTTCCTTTACGAAATAATACACTTGAACAATTTTATATTTCATACACACTACACCCAATTCTTCTCAATTTAATATTTTATAATAATATCCTAAATATTCTCTTATTTATTCCTTCAGAAATCTTCAATTCGTCCACCAAAAACAAAAAACTTATAAATTACTAAACAAAAGAAACGTATTCATGAACTCCTCCCAGAGTGCGTCCGCCATTTTATCAGATCACCATTGCAGACGACACAGTGAATAAAGCTTCTCTTCTATCCAAAAAACCCTATTCCCTGTCTCAACGTATTATTACTGTTTCTGGTTAACATATTCAGACTTATAAATATGCCAGGGTAGTGAAGGTACAATATGAATGTGAATGAATTCTTCGAATTCATTCAGAGACTATAGTTGGGTAAGAAGTGGAATTTAACACAATGCTTCCCAGAAGTTTCCTGAGCAATAACAATTTTGCATATATGATCCATATCTCTGGCTTGCTCAGCTGCTGAATTACTCTTCTAGTGTGGTGGGGCTTGGGATTTTTATGTGTGCATAGCCTCAGCTGATGAACCCCTTAATTTGGCTGGGGGGGCCTTGGCCTACCAGTTTGGCAATAAGATATTGTTACGCCGTCTCTTAATTTACTTAAATATCCAGGTTCTAGGCGTAACCAAACAAAAAGTGAAGTAAAATAAAAGAGAATAAAAATAAATAAAGTAAACCTTTAAGAATTTAATTGATTAAATATTAACACAATAAAGAGCCTCGTAGGCTGTCACAACAAATTGATTCACCATCGAAACTTTTAAGACACAAGTGATACAAAACATCGAAACATCAAAAGAATAAAAATAAAGCATTGGATTACGTTAACACTGCATAAACATATAAAAACTATCACTGAAATTAACTAACGTGAAACAACACTGAATTACTTGAATACAACTAAGCAAATACTGATGGACGAGACATAAATAGGTACTCACATAGATATACCACATTGGTGGCGACAGGAACAACACAAATAAATTAAGTATAAGTAACAAGTGACACTCAAAGGATGTGGACTGTATGACAAGAGGACTGGACTAACTCAAGTCAGTTGGTGGGTCCTATATATAAGGTCGGCTCCCGCCACGCGACCCGCCGGTGGGTCGTTTAACGATGCAGATGGTCGTTAGAGAACAAAGAATGCTGGTTACAATACAAAATAAAGAAATAAGATGGGCTTGAACAAATAATGACAGTTAAAACCTTAACAGCACAGGGTAAGGTGATTAGAATATATAATAGTAAATTTAACACATCATTACAGGAATAATATGGAACATGGGAGTATGTTATATAAAAAAAAAATAGAAAAATACGACACGGTCGTAACAACTCGTATTCTACTTAGGTCAGATGGGAAAGGGTCTTATAGCTAGACTTAAACAACATATAGTATTAGGACAGTCTAGGAATCCTATGCTTTGTTCATTCATATGAGAGATAATAAGCATTGCATTGACTGGGTTAATGCCTCCTTAATCTAACCTTGTAATTCAATTGTCAGTAGCAACATTATAGAATCAAGCCTCATTAAACATACTGAATCTGTCAACATGAATTTGAGTAATGGTATGTACAAATTGGACAATTTTGTGATTAACAAGATTTGTCACTTCCTTATGACCTGAATATGGTGGCCACCTGCTGTCCCTAGGGACTTATCTCACGCTCCTTCTTGTCTGTACTCACCCCTCAAGATGTGAATTACATGGTAGTATATATGTGTATATATATATATATATATATATATATATATATATATATATATATATATATATATATATATATATATATATATATATATATATATATATATATATATATATATATATATATTGTTACGACCGTGTCGTATTTTTCTATTTTTTTTATAACATGCTCCCATGTTCCATATTATTCCTGTAATGATGTGTTGTATTTACTATTATATAATCTAGTCACCTTACCCTGTGCTGTTAAGGTTTTAACTGTTATTATTTGTTCAAACCCATTTTGTATTGTAACCAGCATTCTTTGTTTTCTAACGACCATCTGCATCGTTAAACGACCCACCGGCGGGTCGCGTGGTGGGAGCCGACCTTATATATAGGACCCACCAACTGACGGAGTTAGTTCAGTCCTCTTGTCATACAGTTCACATCCTTTGAGTGACACTCGTCACCTGTTACTTATACTTAATTTATTTGTGTTGTTCCTGTCGTCACCAATGTGGTATATCTATGTGAGTACCTATTTATGTCTCTATTTATGTCCATCAGTATTTGCTTCATTAAATTTAAGTAATTCAGTGTTGTTTCACGTTAGTTAATTTCAGTGTTAGTTTTTATATGTTTATGCAGTGTTAACGTAATCCAATGCTTTATTTTTATTCTTTTGACGTTTCGATGTTTTAGTATCATTTGTGTCTTAAAAGTTTCGATGGTGAATCAATTTGTTGTGACAGCCTACGAGGCTCTTTATTCAATTTCAATTCAATTTCAATTGTTTATTCCTTGATAGAGGAAGCGGGATCCTAGTGCTGTCACTAGGTACCCCTGTACAATGACACCAGAAGCATCTGGCAAGTGTGAAAAGTATATACAGTATAAATATTATAAAGGGGCTTACTAAAGCCTAAGGAAGGAAGGATATTCCTTTAACACATAATTAATATTATTTACATAATATCTGGCCAGTATTGGGAGGATCATCGTGTCTCCGTCAGGGGGTCGTGGAGTGGTGGTCCAACAGGCGTCACGGAAGCGTTGTGTGTGGGGACATCTTAGGAGGTAGTGGATAAGGGTGCGGCTGTCGGGTCTTCTGCATAACGCACAAGAGCGTTGCTCAGGGGATGTGGGGATACCAATCTCCCAAGCAAAGTCATACCCAATGATGATACGGGCAGCAATCACGTCCCCCTTCCGCGACCCTTTCCCGTAGACGTACGAGAAGTCAGGAAGTTTACGGAGGACATCGTACCATGTGGGCGGGGAGTCCAGGGGGATGGCTGCTTCCCGAGCTTCTCTCTGTTTGCGGCGGATTTGGGTCCTAATCTGTAAGAGTGTTCGAGGAACAACGTAGTCAGGTGTGGCCTTGTTGCAGCCAGTCTTGGCAAGGTCATCTGCTGCCTCATTCCCCAAGATACCGACATGACTAGGTATCCATAGGAATGTCACAGGACGGCCTTCATCCTGAAGTGTGGATGTTAACCCTCGTATTCGGAGGATGAGGTCCTTATTTTCCCCAGATCCAAATGCGATCCCGTCGAGAGCAGACCTGGAATCGCAGCAGACAAGCAAGGGGCAGAAACCATCTGCTTCTTCCTCAGCGAGAAGGGCAGCAAGGAGGGCTATTAGTTCAGCCTGAGTGGAGGATGCCCCGTCAGAAACTCTGAGAGACAGTTTGATAGGCTCAGGGCATGAGGACGGGAGATGTAGACACCAGCCCCGGCCCTACCTGTAGCGGGGTCAACAGAACCATCAGTGTAGAGGACGACCCTACCTGGGGACCAGTGAGCGATCCTGGAGAGGTGGTATTTGCAGAGAATAACAGGGTTCACCTGGGATTTCGGGAGCGGTCCACCGAGGGCAATCACTTCAGGTTGAAAATCCAGCCAGGGAGAAGGAGACGAACCAACAGCAGGGGTGACAACAATATCAGGCAGGAGGTCGTGTTCCTGAAGGGCTCGGATGAGTGACCCTCGCCACTGTCTTCTAGATGGAGGTCGGTCTCGGACAGCAGTAGTCAAGTTGGTTTGGACATAGTTGCCCCGAGGATCCCGTAGAATGGAAACGGCAGTTTTTAGGTAAAACTCCTGGACACGATCCTGTAAGGGGGAAAGACCAAGTTCGGTATATAGAGAAGTAGAGCGTGTCCACTGAGGAGCCCCAAGGATGATACGAGCAGCTTTCCTCTGGATAACTTCGAGACGGTTGACAGCAGTCCGACTAATGTTGACGAGGGCAGGGGCGGCGTAGTCGACACAGGAACGGACAAAAGACTTGTACATGGTGAGAAGTACAGGGATGCTGGCACCAAGGGAACCCCTGCACATGGTAGAGAGGGGAGCGAGACGCCGAAAACATATGTCTCGAAGATAGCGGACTTCAGGGATCTGACAACGTGTGCGAGTTACATACACACCCAGGTATTTTGTCTCATTAACCCAGTCCAAGGGCGTTCCTGATAAGAAAAGGGGTGGAGGTACAACACGACCGTGCCACATGGCTTTTGTTTTCGCAGTTGAAAGAAGGAAACCAAGTGAATCACACTCTGGAGACCAGATCAAGGGCTTCCTGCATGCTGAGGTAGTCAGGGGCTTGGAGGAGGACATCGTCGGCATATCCTGAGTGGACAACTTCTGTCGGCCACGGGAGTGATGCAATGGAGTGCATGAGAGTGTTAAACAAGGTGGGACTCAGGACTCCACCTTGAGGGGTGCCGAGGTTCATTTCTTGAACAGGAGACATAGAGCCTTCTACGCGAACCCGGGCCTGACGTCCAGTGAGGTAAGAGGCGATCCATTGTAGAAGTCTCCCTTTAACCCCTAACCGTGCAAGTTCAGCTAAAATGAGGGCAGGCTGAGCCGTATCAAAGGCTCCCTTGATATCAAGGAAGACGGAGACGCGGGCAGTCTGATTGCAATAAAAGGAAGCAATGGAGTGTGCTGTGCTGCGATGTTGAATGAAACCATTGAGGGAGTTGTGGAAGCCGCCTATGGTGTGAAGAAGGCGACGATGGAGTATCCTCTCCATCATCTTGCAAACACAGGAGGTAAGACTAATGGGTCGATATTTCCCAGGATCTCCCGGCTTAGGGATGGGGATAATAGTGGCATTTTTCCAGTTGGACGGGAGAACCCCATGTTCATAAGACATATTGTAGAGAGCAAGCAAGGGGCCGTTAGGAATATTAGTACAGGCGTTGAGGACGGAGTAGGTTATCTGATCATCCCCAGGAGAGGTGTCTTTTCTAGAGCGACGAGCACTGTCAAGCTCGAACTGTGTGATGGGATGATCAGTGGGGGCAGGGGAGGTAAGAGCAGCACGAACAACAGGCTCAGACGCATCGATGCGGGCCTGCACTGCCTCCTGCATTGGATCTGGAAGTGCCTCAGGGGAGGAAGCTCGTGCCCAGTCCTCCATTAAAGAGCAGGCAAGGGAGGCGGGGTCAGGGTGGGGAGGAGGCCTCCGTCGAGTACCCCGTATAGCATTAATCCGATTCCATACATAAGAGGGTGACGACTGGAACGATAGAGACCCCGTGAAGGATAGCCAGTCCGCCTCACGTATCCGACGGCGCTCCTGAGTTGCAAAGGAGCACCAATTTTTGAAGTCTTCCCAGTCCTCTGGAGACCGAGACCTCCGTATGGCAGAGTGGAGATCACGGGTTACCTGCCGGAGATGTCTCATGGCAGGGATACGATACCAGTAGTTGGTGGCACTTCTGGGGTGACGGGGAGGGCGTGGAGGGGTAGCGCGATTGACAGAGTCATACACGGCATCAACAAAATCAGCGCTGTAAGAGTCAAGGGACTGAGGGACAACATAGGAATCCGCCCAGGTAGAAAGGTATTGGGTAAAGGAAGGAACAGCATCTTGTGTGAGACGAAGGCGAGGGGATCGATAAGGAGTTGATGTCGGGGCAGAGAAGGAGAGCCTGAGATGGGTAGTAACGGCAAGATGGTCACTATACAGAGCAGGCTCGGTGCAGACGGTAGGATGAAAGGAAGTATGACCGTTCAATAGTAAGCCAACATCAAGGAAACTATGGGGGAGGCGAGTAGGATCGTCAGGACAAAGAAAGCGAACATCATCATCCCCATTAAGAAACTGTGAGAGATGTGATCCATTAAGGGTACATGGAGTGGGATGATCCGGAGTAAGAGTGGGATGGCGGGCATTAAAGTCGCCAAGAACAATAGTGGGAACCCCATCATGGAGGTCGTGAAGAACCTGGGGGTCCAGAGAATTACTCTTGAAATGAACATTGACTACACGAAGGGTCCGGTCACCAAGAGTAAGGGAGACAGAAAGTAATTCAGACGGGGGTCCATGTGAGTCAGGTGAAGGGAGACGAACAGATGGAATGGTGTTACGCACAAGGGTGAGGAGGCCACGAGCCTGCCCACGGTACCGAGGCAGGGTGTAAACAGAATAGCCAGAGAGGCGGAGTGGAGTAACATCGTCTGTGATGGTTTCCTGAAGTAGAGCAACATCTACTTGATGGGAGAGCACAAACTGGGCGAGGTCTGTCCGGCGAGGTCTAAGTCCCTGGATGTTCCATTGTAAGAAGAGGAGGGAACGGCCTCCGGTGTGAGATGAGTCGGAGGGGCTAGACAGGGCTCCAGAGGAGGTACCAAATTCTGTTGAGAGAAATGGAGAGGGAGGAGTGGGAGAGCGAGGGATGGATCCTCCATCTCGGGAGATGGAAGGAGGCGGGTCATCAGGGCTTGCAAAGCGCGCCCCTGTTGGGTCAGGGTGTCCAGAATGAGTTGTTGTTGCTTCTGCAATGTCGCAATTGTTTTCACAAACAAGTCGAGTTGGGTTGAGAGAAGGTTGATTTGCTTGGAGTGGCGATCCAGACGGAGAGTGATTGTTTCCATAGAACCAACTTGGTGTACCTGTGCATGAGCTGGAGGTGGCGGCGAGGATTGCCGAGGGCCCGACTGGGCATGTGGTGGTGGTAGCGACGGAGAGGGACGGTGAGGGTTCAGTTGAGTAAGAGGTGGTGGTGCTGGTGAGAGACAGCGGGGGTCCGGGTGGGCAGGAGATGGTGGTGACTGTGTGGCAGGGCCGGCAACGACCTTGTTCCAAGAACGGTAGGGAGAGGGAGGGAGGGGAGAAAGGATGGGTGGTAGGGGTGATGGAGGGGGTGGTAGAGGAGAGGAGATCAATGGGAAATCCTTGGTGGATGGAAGAGGCGGTGGTGGATAGGATTGAGGTTTGGTTGACAGGGGCTTCGTCAGAGACGAGGGCGGTGGTACAAGGTAAGTTTTCCCCGGGCGAGTGCCAGGACGCTGTGGGCAATTGGCATTCCAGGCGTGGTGACTGCCATGGCAATTGACGCACCGTGGAATAACTGGGATTTTGTTCTGAATTTTCGATTTGCATTCCACTGTGTCGTGAGGACCTGCACAGAAACCGCAGGCGACCATCCTCGTGCACTCCCAGGTGCGGTGTTTCCACGATTGGCAACGACCACAGATTTTCGGGGTTCCGATAAATCGGTCGAGAGGACAGTTGTGAATTGGTCCTACATTCACCTTCGGGGGGAGGGGGCCCACCCACCAGCCGATGAGTTCGTTGGATGGACGTTTGGAGACCGGGTTGATGCGGCGTTCCATGTCCAGTAGTTGTGGGAGAAGAGGGCGAAGATCGTCGATAGGGATCTCCCAGGGTACGTGGCGAACCATTACCTTGGTACGACGAGTTTCTGGGGTGATGATGGTGAACTTCAGCATCACCTCCCCCTGGGGAGCAGGAAAGCCCACCTGAGTGAGCAGGCGTACCGTCTCGTCCATTTGTGTGGTGACTATCACGGCTGTGGGACCTCGGCGGAGGCGAAGTGTTGAGTCCTGAAGTGGAGAGCAGTGACGGAAGAACCAGGTCGTCCGTGTGCTCAGAGGCAAGTCCCGAGGGAAGGCGAGACGACGAAGGCGCGACGGGGCAGGGAGACAAAGGGAATCCCCTATGTCCATCGTCGGCGGAGGGTCGGTCATTGAGCCACATGTAGGCTCACTTGGGGACCCTGATGACAGGAGTCCACCCTCTACAGCCCCAGAAGGGGTGCAAGGGGGAGCCGTGGCCCCTGCTGGAGACCCTGACTTCTGAGGTTTCTGCTTCTTCTTTGACGTGTCTTCAAGAAGAAAGTCGTCAGCATCACTGTCACCTACTGCCGCCGTTTCCAACGAACGGGAGCGTTTAACGGCGGGCATAGGACACGTTGGCAACACTGCAGTCAGGTGGAGTGGTAATGACGTCACACTATCACACTGCGCATGCGCAAACTTGAAAACTTTGCTCAGAGGGATCGGGTGGTAGGACCAGATGTTTTATCCCCAAAAAATGACAAAGTCCAAAAGTAACAAAAAAATATATGCCACTGTGCTGATAACTGGGTCTTACTGTAGTTGTCTACACAGGCTGGGATTGGTAGACTCTCTGAATTCGTCAGAAATACGAATTTTAAGGAGCAGTCTCTTACAGCCTTTGTTGACACTACGCACGCATGCGCGTTTCCTCGTTCTCACCATCAGACTAAGTCCTGTCCACTGTCTTAAGGAACAACAATTGTTACTGTCAAACATTATAAGACTTATAATATCGCATGGGATTCGCTGGTCCCTTTGAATATGAATGAACACTACGTGTTCATTCAAACAACTAAAGATGCCTAACATTATGGCACCCTTCATGCATCAGTATCCCAGGTTAGGTAAAAAGGTTATCGAAGGTTCTATAAAAACCCTCAAGCAAGCAAATTCTGTATCAACAAGAGAAGATAAAAAAAGTACTCCAAACAACACCACATAATTGCAGCCATTTACCACACAACATATAACTTCAGCAGGGATTTATGAAAGGTTTTTTCTTTTTTTTTCAAACATAAAGGAAAGGAACAACTTAAGCCAATCACACCCAATGTTTCACAGAAATGGCAACTTCATCAAACAACTTCAAAGAGGTTTCTTCAAACTGCTCCCTGGGCCTGTTTTACTACTCAGCTGTCTGAAGGTAAGACTACATTCCAAGCCTTTAACAACACCACATAATTGCAACAACAAGACCACATAATTGCAACACAACACCACTTAATTGCAACACAACACCACTTAATTGCAACACAACACCACTTAATTGCAACCCTTTACCACACACCATACAACTTCAGCAGGGATTTATCAAGGGTTATTTCTTCTTTCTTTCAAAGCAAAAGGCAATGAACAATTTCAGGCAATCCCACCCAATGTCAAACTCTTTCTCACTCACAACTAACATTGTCACACACATAGCAACTTCATCTAACTTCACAAAGGGTTCTTCAAACTGCTTCCTGGGACAAATTCCATACTAAACTGTCTCAAGGTATTACTACTGTTGCTGTCAAACATTTCCAGACTTAGAATGGGGCAGGGGATTCGCTGGTCCCTTTGTATCTGAATGAATGCTTCGCATTCATTCACACACGAAAGTTTGGTAAGATTGTGGACTGCTTAACAACCCATTCAGCATCCAACTTCTCCCAACTTTCCTAACTTAGAGGTATGTCCTAACTTAGAGGTGCTCGCTTCACTTAATTATATATATAAGTATGGCAGAACCTATCTTTAAAAATAAAGATAATGACTTTTTTTCGAAAAAAGTGGCGTTTTCTGTTCACTTGGAGAAAATGGGAAATTTTCTAATTTAATGGGAAACTTCGGTATATTTTGTATTTGTCGAAAACCCCCGTTTTCTACGACGCCAGCTGTCTAGGTGATCCCGTTTTGTAGAAGTTTCTGTATTCCAAATATGGCTGTACTTTACGTTGTGAAAAATAAAGACATTGATTATATGCTTTCTTTTATTAGACTTGTTCTAATTGAAGACTAATCAGTGTGGGCTATCAAATTTGGGATGAATGTCCTCAAGCACACCTGAAGTAATTACATAGTTCAAGATACAGTAAGTCAGGTGGCCTGAAGTGTTTGACAGTGTCACATTCAATAATATAGTGTATGCTTTATCACAAAGTTTACATGCTGAGTGTTCCGGTATGGGTACAGCGTTACTAACTTGCCAGATGTGTGTGTATTCGACTACATCACATTGTCTGGTTCTGTCCTTATGCTGGCCATACCGGTACCTCTTGTTACAAAATTTGTCATTTACTAATGCTACAACTGTGAGGTCTCTCTGCATTTCTCACATCATGATTCTGACTTGAATGTTTTTAATTACGGCATTGGACAGACCAAGGTCGTGGTCAACATTTTCTTTCTTACATGCCTGATTCCAACATGGGACGGAATCCACACAAATTCGATACGAAAGTTGTTCTCATTTGCAGTTATCACATTCCTTTTAATATCACATGCAACTTTACATTGATTTCAAAGCAGTTTGAGTCACCCCACCTCCATTTTCTTTGAGGCTAAGTAGATTCCAGTTTGTGTTGTGCTGGCCCAGTTGTTCAGCCTTTGTTTGTTACACTGAAATTATTTCTATGTCAACAATATACAGAGTCCACAAACATTTCTAAGTCCACAAACATGACATTTTTTATAAGTCAACAAACACCACATTTTTTCAGAGTCGACAAATATTTTATAAGTCAACAAACAATACATTTTTCGAAGTCCACAAATTATCCCAAGTAAACAAAGGATAACAAATGTTTCGGTCAACAAACATAATAAATGTTTAGAAGTCCACAGGATAATAATTTTTATAAGTCCACAACCATTATATTTTCTTCTAAGTCCACAAATTATTCTAATGGGCCTGTTTTGCTACTCAGCTGTCTCAAGGTAAGACTACTGGTGCTGTCAAACATTATAAGACTTAGAATGTGGCATGGGATTCGCTGGTCCCTTTGTATATGAATGAACACTGCGTGTTCATTCAAACAACTAAAGATGCCTATGTACTGCACACATCATTGTCACTCCTAAAAATCCCATTTAATTCATATTACGCTATATAACATTCAAATGCACCGCGCTTGTAGAACCTCAGACAACGGGAAACATTGATAAAGGACAACTCAATGTTCCTAGACCTTGTGTTGTATTGCACAGTTATATCATATTAAGTGTATGTGGTCATAGCATTAAGGATAACTCAGGGTATACATAAGATGACTGTTAAAGTCCAGTTGAGCCGGACTAGTGTACTGTAAGACTAAGTGGGGATCAGGGTTTGAAGGTCATACTATTTACGTCTGTGAGCGTGTAGCGAACATAACTCCCACAGATATCATATGAGAACAATGATCTGGAAAAAGGATAAATGTATCAGAACTATGTGAGGTGTTGAAAGTGATCCAGAAACTATACTTGAAAGGAAATATCTTGTATGCGTCGGTATGAATTTAATACACCTCGTATCCTCACGTGACATATACCCACGACAGGTACAGTGATCAGAGAATCTTATGTCTGTGTGAGAGGAGGATCCCTCATTACAGTTTTAAGTGAAGGTGATACACCCCCGCCATGAACATCCAGCCTTTGTTTCAAGGTGCGTCATGTACCCGCCTCAGTTGCCACGTTGATATAATAACCCCAAGAACTAGCAAACCAAGACCTTACATTAGTGTGTAATTTAGGATTAAAATATGGGTTTATAAGGCATGAGTGACAATATAGCGAAAAGTGTTAAGGTGAGAAACAAAAGTGAAAATTAAGGCTTGGAAACTGTAGGCCTATGTGACGAGGAGCGGCGGGGCAATGCCCTCAGTCTTCCTCGTTCTACCGCCACCTCAGGTCAGTGCCCTATAATTAACGTTGATAAATAGAAGTTATTACAGTTAAAAGCTTTGTCGGATATATAAGTGTAATAGGAATGTGTTAAGGGGTGGGATAACCGCCCGTCAGACATTATTTCTTAGTCTTCCTCGTTCTACCGCCACCTCAGGTGCCATGTGGTCGCCATTGTCCCTTTGAGCGTCACAACAGGTGGGGACTACTCCCCGCTATGCCAATCCACTGTGAACCTGTGGATTTCCAGCGCACCACTCCAGATGAATAGTCACAAATAAGGTATGTCTCTAGGTGAAGCCCTCGTCTTTACCCACCGAGGGCGGTGTGCGAACGAGGTGCCTGTTGTGTATACCTAAAGGTCACAAGGAGTCACATACTTGCAGGTATGGAGTGTAACAGGTGTCTTGAGATGGTGCTACTATGTATGATAACCGACGGTGCTAGATTCCACACAGGTGGAGCAGTCTGATGTGTTAAGGGATATTGTAAGAAGGGACCACCGAGGTAAGGTGGTCACACATTGTTATGCAATAAATAGATTGATAACACGCCATCAATGTAAGAGTCTGGGGCCTGTATAGATATGTAAATACCAAGAGATGTGAACACGCCTGACGCCAAGACTCTGTTACCATTCACTGTACCATTTATTCACATGTCTGTATTACTACATATTATTCTAGCATGTCTGATATCTATGCTTATGTCTAATGCCTATGTTCACTTACTATGTCCCGATATACTATGTCTGTACCGCGCTAGTCGAGTAATTAGAAGACCTCATTTATTGTCCTAGTAATGTCTAGCAACTCTCCTTGCCTAGCTAGCTAACATCCCTCAGATCGGCTTCGGCCTGCCTACGACGAGGAGTTCCTTGTGCTGGCTCCTGTTCCTGTACCGGTTGGTTATCCTGCCAAGTCTTGTACCACTTATTGAATATATCTACTGCTCGTGCTCTGGAGTTTGAAGAACCTTGTCTAGGATTTCATCACACCACAGGGCCCATCTGGGTAACCATATTTCCGTTCTTCTTCTCAGGAAGGCCAATTCATGTATATGTTTCTTTTACCAGTATGTTTTATAAGGAATAAATCAATTAAGTGAGTTTTGTAGAAAGACATCAGGATCGACACGAGGGAGTATTGCGTCGACACCGCGGGGAAATGGGGCGTAACACGTACGATCTAGCACATCTAAGGGAATGTATCATTATTGTAGGGACATTGATACTAATTAAGGAAGAGTAAAAACTGAGGGTCACTGAGGTGTGAAAAAGGAAGATGTAAGAGCATTATAATAGTGGGGGGGGGGGAAATTACTCACAAGTGCTACAACCAACAGAATTAGGATGACCGTCGAGGGCGATTCGAGAGTGGGCGGTTTCCACCACAGAGGGTAGATGCGTAGTACTCGAGTTGCCCGACGGGGCGGGGGTTGGGGACTCGGCAAGTCTGATTTACGAGAAGTGACTAAGCAAATAGTAGTCGATATTAGAGTGAACGATACGATACGAAGTCTTTAGTTAAGAGGTGAAAGACGATTATTAGGGGTTGAAGGAAAAGTGGTGAAACTGAAATACAGTAGGAGTAGAAAGAATCTGGGCTCAACCAGATCGCTTCATCTTTCTTATTGGTGTTTTATCTTTGTTCTGCTCCCTTGGGTCGTCAGACCTTTGTATTAATATTGGTTTATTTATATAATGCTGCTTATTATTATTATTTTTATTATTGTTGGAGTTAGTGAGCCCGCCCAGGTCCTTGTGTAACTGGGAGGGTAGTCACATTTTTTTTTTTTTTTTTTTGAGGTGTTAGTTAAGTGTTAGTTGTGTTAGTCTAAAGGTACACTGTATGGAGAGGCCTGCCAGGTTCTTAGTGGAGCTGGTTGGTCACTCTCATCTTTATTCCTCTAGTAATGTTTTATGTAGAAATGTGTATATTGAGGCAGGAGGTGGTTCAATTACTTCTTCCTGGCTGATATAGCTGGGAGGGTAATCACATTATTATTATTAATATTATATATATATATATATATATATATATATATATATATATATATATATATATATATATATATATATATATATTTTTTTTTTTTTTTTTTTTTTTTTTATGGAGTTAGTGAGCCCGCCCAGGTCCTTGTGTAGCTGGGAGGGTAGTCACATTTTTTTTTTTTTTAACTAAGATGTTAGTTCAATGTTAAATGTTAAATGTTAAATGTTAAATATTAGTTATGTTAGTCTAAAGGTACACTGTATGGAGAGGCCTGCCAGGTTCTTGTGGAGCTGGTAGGTCACTCTCATCTTTTATTCTCTCTATTAATGTTTTATATGTATATTGGGGCAGGAGATGGTTCAATTACTTTCTTCCTGGCTGATTTAAACCAACTGTGTTCTTGGAATTCTTCGTTGTCTATATTATTTATCCAGTTTTGATATGTTTCTGTGTTAAGTTCAGTCACTTTTTTCCAAATATTTACAGCTTTGTTGTGTATATCTACATTGATTGCTAAGAGGTTTGCTCTCTTGTGTAGCTGTTCATTATTGATGTGGTCTGTATATTTTATGTTATATATAAATCTGAGGGCTATATTTTGTACTGTTTGTAACCTTTTAATGCACGTTTTACTAAGGGTGTTCAATGGGATGGGTGGGTAGTCCATAATTGATTTCACAAGGGCAATATAAATCTTTCTTTTGTTATTAATGCTAAGGTTCTTAAAGCGTTTTATTTTTGATAATCTTATTCTTGCCTGTCGTTCTTTATCTTTTAAGTATGTTATATATCCTCTTTTTGTTAGTTTTAATCCAAGCATCCTGCCTTCAGTGTCGTATGGGTATAGTTCCTGGTCGACTATTACTGGACTTGTTTTAATCTTGGCTATTGGTATTATCTTGAATTTGTTCTTATTTGTCCTGATTTTCCATTTTTTCTCAAAATCATTTATGTTTTTTATCGCTCTTACCGTGTAGAGTGCCATAAATTGAGTTGATTTTCCTGGGTATGATACTATTTGAGTAATATCATCAGCAAACATTACATATTCGCTAAAGGGGGTAGGTTGAGGTGTGTCTGAAGTATAAATTGTATATAGTGTTGGAGAAAGGCATCCTCCTTGAGGTACTCCACTCTCAAGATTAAACATAGTTCCCATAAAGTTTCCAATTTGAATTTGTGCTCTCCTATCATCTAAATAGTTACACAATATTCTTAGCAAGTATTCGTTAAGTCCCAGTTTTAATATTTTATATTTCAAGCCTAAATGCCAAACTTTATCAAAAGCCTTAGAAACATCCCTTAAAATTATATTGATCTGGTTACCCTTGCTTTTTTCTATTGCAATTATTTCCGTTATTGTAGCTATTGCAGTTAGGGTATTTCTATTGGGCATAAATCCATGTTGTCTGTTGTTAGTTTTCCCATGTTGTGTTAAAAAGGCTATAAGTCTTGAATTTAATATTTTTTCCAATAATTTCCCGGTAATTTCTAATAAAGATATTGGCCTGTAGTTTAATATTTCCTTATTGTCCTTACCCTCCTTAGGAATAAATATCATTTTAGCATATTTTAGTTTGTCTGGAAAGTAACCAGTTATTAAGCATGCGTTATAAATGTTTAATAGTGTATTTAAAATGTTTTCAGGTAGATTCATGATCATATTTCGTGTAATACCTGTGAGCCCAGGGGCTTTTTCCTTAAATTTCCTCAGACAGTGCATCATTTCTCCCATGGTTATTATTTGATTATTAGGTAATAAGTTATAGTCTATATATTGCCTTGGGGTGATTCTATGTATTTGTCTTCCCATTTCTTCTTCTATCCTTTCTTCGTGTTCGCTATCAAACTCTTCATTTTCCTCATCTGATATTTTAAAAACTTTTACCCATTCCCTTTTGAATGCTGACTCTTGTTCATTTTCCTCGTGCAATTTTGTTCCATTTTGGTCTTTAATGTATGGTGTTTTTTGCTTGTTGTGCCCCATCATCTTGTTTATGGAAGTCCAAAATGTTTTTGTGTCTTTAGTCATGTCAGCCGCCATTATAATATCATTCCATTTTTTATTGTTTGCTTCCTTACATGCGTCTCTTAATTTTATCTGTAGTGCTATCTGTGTCGTATATAGCCATCTGTTACTGCCGTGTCTTTCCATATACCTGTTTATTTCATTGTAATAGGTCTGGATTAATTTAACTTCTTCTGGTAGTCTGTTGTTGGGTAATGTTCTAAAGTGTGAAGTTGGAGTGTGTTTGGTTATAGATGTTTTTATTGCTGAGTGCAGTCTGTCCATTTCTGAGTCTATATCTTCTGTTGTTTTCCCTTGTAGGTTAATCGACTGGTGATTACTTAAGTCGTCTTTGAAGCTGTCCCAGTCTGTTTTACTCATTTTCAGTCTCTTTTTTATTGGTATCTGTATGGGGCTTGTTGACAGTGTTAGTATAATTGGCAGATGGTCACTGCCTGTAAGAGGTCCCTGTATTATATGGTAATTGAAAAAGGCTTTGTTGTTGGTAAAAATTTTGTCTGGTGTCGATTGTGTATTGTGATTTCTCCAGGTTGGAAAGTTAGGACCCAGATGATTGATTTTCCCTAAATTTATTAATTGATTAAGGGCGTTTCCCACGACGTTATTATTTGTATTGTCAAAAATCCTATGTCTGGCGTTAAAGTCTCCTAAGATGTACATCGGATGACTATTGTTAGCCAATTTTAATAGGTCTTCTATAGGTAAGTAGGGTCGTCTCGGTGGGAGATAAGTAGTAGCAATAATTACGTCTCCTTGAGTTGTATTTATTTTTATTGCTAGAAATTCATCCTGGAAGTCATCAATTAGTTTAAATTTTAAGTTTCTTTTAACCGCTATCGCTACTCCGTCATTTTTCTCGCCCGATTTATTTCTTTGGTTTACATAATAGTTAAAGAGTTTTATGTTGTTGTTTTCTGTCTCACCGTGACTGTTTATTAGTATAATGTCAGGGTCAATTTCTTGATATATATTACTTAGGTTAATTCTCTCGGTCTTCCAGTTTCTTACGTTGTGTTGTATTATTCTTAAAGTTCTTACTGTTTGTCTATTGTCCATTATTTCTTATACTTGGATTGTGACTGTTGAAGTGGAGACCTATCATCCTGTTTCCCGCTTCTGACTCTTCTAAACTCTGACGGGTCTACTATTTTAAAGTCATTGGTCGTAATCTTTAGTTTGTCCGTAGTAATTAGTGACCAGACATAATCTTCACTTAGGGATTTTTCTTGATATGTCCACTTGTATATCCCTCCTTCACAGTTTTTTACTATTGTCCCTCCTGTTGGTCTCGATGTTGGGATTCCATGTTTTGTTGTAGTGATAACTTTTAATCCAATATCTTCAGCAGATTCAGGTTGTATATTGTGTTCAGTTTCCATCTTATCTTCTCTCCTCCTACTCCTTTGTCTTATAGTCTGTCCTTTTGTTATTTCTATCTTCTCTTTGTCACTTCTAGTCATTTGTCTGGGATCTCTATCAGTCGCTTGTGTTCCTTGTGTATCAGCTGTTGCTCCTTGCTCAAACCTTTGTTCGTCTAGATGTAGTCTTTCTCTCAGTTCGCTTGCATATGTTGCCTGAAATAGTTTTTCGGATTTTGGATTCTCTGGAAATATCATCTCTGGTAGGCTATTCAATTTAAACATTTTCCTTAATTCCTCATTGTATGATCCGGGTGCAATGATATTGTGCAAATGTGCATGGATCATACTAATCATTACCTTATCATGTATTGGCTCACTCAGGTTTAATATGGTGGATTCTGGTCTATGAGCCTCTTGGACCGCTCTCTTTGCTATTTCGACGTATGTCGTATCCTTCTTGTCTTGTTCCTTCTTCCTTGTTTCTTGTTCCTTGTACTTTATCATGTGTTTTTTTATTGGGCATGCCATTGCTAACGTCCTATGTCCTATGTATGCATTCCCGTTTCTCTTACAGTTGAGACAGCCAACATGTGTGTATTCTTACATTCAGTGTAGGTATGATCGCCTGCACAATCTGAGCAGTACTTTTCTTTTTCCG
>NW_024723152.1:0-18724 GCF_018991925.1 Homarus americanus | reverse complement strand
TCATACATCAGGTCATACAGTACAGGAATACTTCATACATCAGGTCATACAGTACAGGAATACTTCATACATCAGGTCATACAGTACAGGAATACTTCATACATCAGGTCATACAGTACAGGAATGCTTCATACATCAGGTCATACAGTACAGGAATACATCATACATCAGGTCATACAGTACAGGAATACTTCATACATCAGGTCATACAGTACAGGAATACGTCATACATCAGGTCATACAGTACAGGAATACTTCATACATCAGGTCATACAGTACAGGAATACTTCATACATCAGGTCATACAGTACAGGAATACTTCATACATCAGGTCATACAGTACAGGAATACTTCATACATCAGGTCATACAGTACAGGAATACTTCATACATCAGGTCATACAGTACAGGAATACTTCATACATCAGGTCATACAGTACAGGAATACTTCATACATCAGGTCATACAGTACAGGAATACTTCATACATCAGGTCATACAGTACAGGAATACTTCATACATCAGGTCATACAGTACAGGAATACTTCATACATCAGGTTATACAGTACAGGTATACTTCATACATCAGGTCATACAGTACAGGAATACTTCATACATCAGGTCATACAGTACAGGAATACTTCATACATCAGGTCATACAGTACAGGAATACTTCATACATCAGGTCATACAGTACAGGAATACTTCATACATCAGGTCATACAGTACAGGAATACTTCATACATCAGGTCATACAGTACAGGAATACTTCATACATCAGGTCATACAGTACAGGAATACTTCATACATCAGGTCATACAGTACAGGAATACTTCATACATCAGGTCATACAGTACAGGAATACTTCATACATCAGGTCATACAGTACAGGAATACTTCATACATCAGGTCATACAGTACAGGAATACATCATACATCAGGTCATACAGTACAGGAATACTTCATACATCAGGTCATACAGTACAGGAATACTTCATACATCAGGTCATACAGTACAGGAATACTTCATACATCAGGTCATACAGTACAGGAATACTTCATACATCAGGTCATACAGTACAGGAATACTTCATACATCAGGTCATACAGTACAGGAATACTTCATACATCAGGTCATACAGTACAGGAATACTTCATACATCAGGTCATACAGTACAGGAATACGTCACGTCATGCGACACTTACCACAAACAACACTCAAACATAAAACATCTTAATTCATCTCTGAGTAATGGTAACAGGTGTACTTCGGTCAATAACTGTATTTACGGAATAATTCGGTTATGTGATCATATAAGAATTACGTACGTGTGTGTTGTGTGCGTGCGTGCGTGCGTGCGTGCGTGTGTGTATGTAATAAACCTTAAGATATATATAGTCAGGCATATAAAACAAATACACAGGTCAAAACAGTAGACTACCACACACGACAACTACAAATTATCTACGACAACTACCACCAGTGAGACAACTCCATCACCAGAGGACGTCTGTTACTGTGTCCTCCCCTCACCCCACTCATGTATACATACCTGACGCCCTCACCTTGTCGTAACAACACGTAACAACACCTGGTATGTTATTACTCTTTACACCTGGTTGGCCTTGTATACACCTGACGCTAAAGGAAACCAGATACTACCCTCAACTTTTTTTCATCCACTACTTTATGCTGTACACACCTTGGTTTAATACTTAGTAACTTTGTGTTATTCAAATCGGTGAAAATATTGGCCGGGGAATATAAATGATTTTGAACGTTAGGTCACTTAGCTCGCCACTGACGTAATATTTAACGTATGCTCTGTCACGTAGAAGTAATTTAAAGCATGAAAATAATAATAAATTTTATTTGCATATAAAACCCCATAAGTAAGAGTTAACCAAGTAAACAACAAACACACAGACAGTCGTATAATGTAAAGGTCGTCTCGTTTCCTATAATATTCCAACGACATTAATAAGAAACGCCTTGATTTGAACATAGCGATGGCACGGTGTTACAAAAGTGTTCATGATCACCGCCTCCATGATATGACTGACCCTTGGGAACACCTTGCAGTATGTCCAGCTGTTTATAATCGCCGTTGTTTAATGCTACCATCTGTCTACGATCACCAACTGGTTTTAAGACATACCAACTGTCTACGATTACCAGCTGTCAATGAAGACTTTCGTTCAGATATCATTAATCGTCCAAGATCACCAGCTAGGTTTAATCACCAGCTGTTCAAGATCACCAGTAATCCAGAAGATCACCAGTCGTCCACAAAATCACCAGCTGATCACCAAAAATACTACCACCACCCACCAGCTGTCTAGTATTACGCCCCCTCACCCAACCCCCACCCCCCCAAAGGAAAAAAAAAGAGAGGACCCAATGAACCTGAAAAATTCTCCTGGGTAAAGGATGAAGGGGCAGCCCTTGTCTTCAACATTCCGGGAGGTGGGGTTCACGACACCACCCCACCACAGGTCGCGGGCTCACGAAACAGCCTGGAAGAAATCGCAGAATTCACCTTGTATATAAGGGTCTGCCCTCCCCCCCGCGCTCTGAATACAAGTGTAAACTCTAATATATCTTATAAGTGCCGCTTTAATTTATAAGTACCAGTGTAATGTTATAATTTATGAATACATGTACAAGTGTTAGTGTTGATATAATAGAGGAGCAAATGTGTAAAGTGAAGGTGCAATCAATGAGTACAAGTGTAGCCACGCTTTTAAGTGCCGCTGTAATCAATGAGTACAAGAATAAATTCAGAAATCTTTTAAGTGTTGCTGTAAATATTGACCACAAGTGTAAGTCTCTGTGTTTAAGTACAGCTGTAAGTAATTAGTTCAAATGTGAATTAAAAAGTACAAGCTCAGTTGAAATTCCTCAAGATAACGTGTAAGTTTATATGTGTAAGTGTAGCTGGAGCTAATGTGGTGAGCATACGGACCTAAGTGTAGGTCTGAGTGGAAAACTAAGTGGATATTTAAAAGAGACTAAGGCGTAAAAGAAGATAAATACACATTTGTTTGCAAAGGCGTTAGTGGCAGTCTGAATGAACAGGTGTTAATACAGGTGTGACTAATTAAATGAAGTGTAAGTAAGGCTTTAAAGGGAGGCGTACAGTCATGGTCAAATGTTCTCTCCTGTTGCTCCACGAACCCCGAGATTCAGACTCATGAATCCGAATCATTTACGGACAGAATAATACATCAAATACCAACTACTTTAGGATCAGAAGCTGAATGGCGAGGTTCGTGGATCAGCAGGATAGAACATTTGACCATGACTACACATACGCATCTGTACATCAAGGCGCTAGTGAAATGGATAAGCTTAAGATATAATTAACTACATCTATGCTTTGTCATCAAGTTATTTTTGAGCCAAGTTGACTCCCTCACTCCGTGTAAGTGTCTAAGTTTAAGTCATTTTCAGTTGGTGTGTTCAACAAGTTAGGTTAAAGCGACACCTTAAGGATGTCATTATATGGGATTACCTGCACCTGTACAGTACTTCAGACCTACAGCTGTACTTAAACTGTTGGTTTTAAGTATTTTTGCTATTCGGAACGTAGACACGTGTGTAAATAATAATAATAATAATAATTGACGGTTTATTGAAAAAGTTCTGCAGCCCGAAGGCTGAAAATATACATTGAACATAAATGACTTATTACATACATTGGTGGTTTAACAAAAGCCTTCATTAGAGAAAGGTGAAGGAACATACAGTGAACATACAGATTAATGTAGGTGTTGAACAGCAAAGACGTAGTGTAGTAACTCCCTCCCAGATGGTGTTAGGAGGGACCTCACGTGGTGTAGTAGTTCCCTCACAGATGGTGTTATGAGGGGCCTCACGTGGTGTAGTAATTCCCTCACAGATGGTGTTATGAGGGGCCTCACGTGGTGTAGTAATTCCCTCACAGATGGTGTTATGAGGGGCCTCACGTGGTGTAGTAATTCCCTCACAGATGGTGTTATGAGGGGCCTCACGTGGTGTAGTAATTCCCTCACAGATGGTGTTATGAGGGGCCTCACGTGGTGTAGTTATGGTGTTATGAGGGGCCTCACGTGGTGTAGTAATTCCCTCACAGATGGTGTTATATGAGTGATGTGTGGTTCCAGGCCTTCCTATCGTAGACGGATTAACACATCGCTGGTTGTTGGGTCTCACGGGCCGTTATCACTGGGTACCTAGGACCTCACTGTGTGAAGGTCAACTTGGGTACCACTGTTACTGTTGAGCTGTTCTCACTGACTTAAGCACTGTTCACCACTGTTCACCTCTGTTTAACACTGGTTCCATTCCTTTCCTAAATGAAATAGTAACTTCTGGCGAGAACATGTTGATATTCCGGTGGGGAGGAGGGTTCAGGGGAAGGAGTTGACCTGGTTGCTCCGAGAGGAGCGCCAGGTACGTCTTGACCCTTCTGTGGTCAAGGATGTAGTGTGTGTGTGTGTGTGTGTGTGTGTGTGTGTGTGTGTGTGAGAGAGAGAGAGAGAGAGAGAGAGAGAGAGAGAGAGAGAGAGAGAGAGAGAGAGAGATTCAACATGAACCAACTACTTCAAATAAAGATTTATTACCAGTATCCAGACTAATTTCCTGTTCATTCAACTTCATCTTGAACTTTATTATATTAGTTTATCTTAGACACAAATATAAATCGGAAAGACTCATGAAGCTGCTACAAATTATACGTCTCGCAACACTGACTATTGGTTCCAAATCCTGGCTGATACCCTGGCTGTTAGTGTGTGCGCGTCGTGTACCCCACTCACTGCTTATAGAGGTGGAGGATATATGTAAGTGCATTACTTTATAATACTGTGAATATCAACAAAAAAAGGTATGGTGTTACAGAATAAGTTAAATGCAAATTTGTACTTAAACAAAATAGTAAAAACAGCCAGAGTACAAACATATAACTTTATAAGTGCATAAGTATGGAAGTCTGCATAAACAATAATCAGTGTACGGACGTTACTTAATACACTTGTGTACTCAACAAACACAAAGTGAATGTGAAAAAGACAGTCATGAGTATGTGCGTATGTGTATGTGGTAGGTATGTGATTATCAGGTTGTGTACGAGAATGACGATGTACTTATGCAAGTGTTAACATGTAACTGCATAAGAAAAGATATGTAAATATATAGATATAAACATATGAGTAATTCCCAAAAAGAATAAAAGAAAAACGAGCAAACGAGACCACGAGTTTGTTTATATAGAATAACATGACTGCACGACCGCTTTACTACGTAGTCACGGTCTACACACTAAATAATAACGTAAATCTTATTTGAAAAAAAGTTGTTGGTCTTGAATAATCTCATGCTAAGATATACGACTTGCTGATAGCCGGGAATATAGTTATGCGGGAGGAGAAATCTCTTTAAGGAACTCAGAAGTTAAAAGCAGCGGGTGGAGGCGTAAATATAAATATTTTTTGACTCACAAGAATGTCAGAGCGGATATTAATAGCATTTCCGAGGCTTGCACACGCACGCAGACCCGTCCAGGGTTGGCGCATGATGGAAAATGCCCACACTACTAATGGCCATTAGCCAGGGATGGAGCACATGGAACAGTTTCCACACCACTACACACACAAAGCCTGGAACATACTCGTATAATACAGGTCCTGTTTACAAAGCACTACCGTCTCAATTTGTGTTTACCTTGTGTCAGATAACTGGAATAGGTCGCCTATCTGTTACTCTGTTTACATTAATTTGCTTTACCTATTTCTATTAACTACCCAAGAGAGAAAACTGAGAAAACTGCAGTTCAAGTATCACCCAACACGTTCATTACATGTCCCGTCTACGTCACTTTCAGATCCCAGGATCGTATGGGGCGAATGACAAACTACTGTAAGAATTTTCTAGTTTGGGTTGTCATCTTGTACATATTGATCACCTGAACATTAGACCCTACAGCTTATTTCACCTTAAATATTGACCACGCTGATGCTAACCTAACTTAAAGGACTAGGACTTTATTTTGGTGTGCTGAGTCTGTGTTTTGCAGTGGTATTACCTACTGCCGAGGCAAATGTACAGATTTAGGAAAACACTACGAACAGGGCCATTAAGCAACTTTATAATAACTAACTTTATAACAAATGACACGATCCAGACGTGACGTGACCTGACCTAACCTAACCAACCGAACGGAAGCAAGCAGTAAAAAAATCAGTGACGTCACGGCTGAACAGTGTATTATGTGAAAGTTCGCGATACAACAGGTCCAGGTTGAAACATACGGAAGACAGTCTACACTATACTCTCACCATAACCTGTCACACTCACCATAACCAGTCACACCATGTACTCACCACACACACACACCTCATTCTTATTACCATTATTAAAACAACACGAACTGATTCTAACACACCCCGAGTAAAAAAATAAATAAATGCAAAAAAAATAATCTTAATCTTCTCTTACCGAACTTCCCGTTTTCTAACCTAACTTAATTTAATGAAACGTAACGTAACCTAACTTAACCATAACAAACCGCCCTTTAATATATCAATAACAGGTCCAAAAGATCCGAGTTCTGGTTTCGAGTTCGGTAATTAGTTTAACCTTCCGATGAGTGACATTTAAGACTGTGGTTGTTTGACGTTATTTATGTATGGGGGTTTATCTTCCTTTATTGTGACCAGACGCCCTCTTACAGCCCTTCCCTAGTGTACTAAAAGACCTCATCCTCAAGTAGTCTCTGTCCTGTCTCGCTACTCTCCCTCCAGCTCTGCAATGTTTCAGATGATTTGACTCGTCGCATATTTTACGTCATTTCCTGTCCCTTTGTATTTTTTTAGGAATGACCGACACCACATGAAAATATCCATAACATATTATATATAGTCATCGAAAAATACTACTGAGATCTTAATTGGTTATATACTGAAACATAGGCGTTCTTTTTCGATGATCTTGTATATATAACTGAACCAGATTATTGAAGACTATTTTGGTTTTGTCTCAGTGGTTATGTGAGGAATTAAACCAAGGTCGAGGACATCTGGAGAGATGTTTGGAGGTCTGTTTGGTCAGACAATATTATCTGAAGAAGTCTTTCTTACGGTCAACAAAGAGGTTCTGCCTGGCAACATATTATTAAAGGCATCAGTTCAAAGGGCAAATAAAACATTAACTGTGTGACGCTAAGTAAACAACACCTGATGAAGACTGACACTATGGTGAGACAGAGACAAACAATGGCTGTATGGAGAAGTGAGACACTGACTCTCTCTCTCTCTCTCTCTCTCTCTCTCTCTCTCTCTCTCTCTCTCTCTCTCTCTCTCTATATATATATATATATATATATATATATATATATATATATATATATATATATATATAGAGAGAGAGAGAGAGAGAGAGAGAGAGAGAGAGAGAGAGAGAGAGAGAGAGAGAGAGAGAGAGAGATGATAATGAGAGCACTAATGAGAAGCTGGCACGTGTATAAAAGGTCAATGGACGTCATGTCCATAAATAGTAATAATAAGCAGTGAGAATTTTTTGAGTCTTTGCTTCTTAAGACGTTCAATTATCTTCAGCAGGTGGAGGTTGGCTCACCCACTCCCCGTTAACACTAAAGTATTGTATAATGAGCACACTGCAGCAGCACCGTCTAGTGGGCTTACTTACCCTAGCCAATTTTTACAGAGACAAGTATTTAGATCCTATTTGTAACTTAGCATCTTATTATCTCACATTTAAGTTTAAACGTTTAACGAGTGTAGAAACTGCCTGAGTGGATTATGCTTTTAGACCGTGGCCGATAATGATCCTTAAATATATTAAAACGACACCAATGCAGTACCTTCATGTGCAAGCCAAGAATATGCGAATAAAAAGATGCACACACTCAAACACACACAAACTCGTAGCTCACACGTTAAAGTCACCCAGATTTCCATTTTTACGGAGAGTCGTACAGGCTACTACTACAGTCATCATCGAATAACATTTCCATTGAAGCGGAGACTGGTGCACATTATTAATACTACCGTTACCTTCCACCAGAACAACCACCACCACAGAACCATATTTCCATTGAAACAAAGTCTAGTAAACACTACTTCTACCACACCACTAGCAACAACACAAACAAAAATACTATCCAAGAAGAGATTCGTACGCACACACTTTGTTTACACACTACTATTACTACTACTACTCCTACTACAAACACGTCTACTAAAAATAATTATGGCCTCCAACCTCCCCTTATAGCCATACCTTCTCCACTAATTATTACCTGACTATCCGTAATACAAAAGTAACTACCCAAGCTGACTTAGTTAAATTGTAGATCTATGCGGCATTCAGTGACTGTTGCCTCATAGTCTATTTCTGCAACTGTTGATAGTTTAGAGGCCGACGATCTTGTTCCCCAGAGGCAAAGCAATGCAGACCTGAGTAGAGAGAAGGACAGGCGTTATCTCAACCAGGATGCAATGTTATTTTCTGGGCTTTTTTCTTCTGTTCAGATAACAGCTCGGCCAGTCTGGTGTAGAAGCATCTTACACTTGGTCCCATCTACCCAGATGTTGTGACCGCCAGAGGAGTGAAGCTGCCTTGATCCACGTTCTGAATTCTCTTTACTACGCCCTGTTCTTGTCGTTTACGTTCATCTTGTGTATAGCCTCGAGAGACCGGTTACGGTGACCTTTGGCCATGGGATCGAATATCCTTTTATAAAAAAAGACTCGCTGGCCCTTAGTCCAGAATCCTCAATCACTGAGGTCTATCCACATGGGCTTCGTTGGTTGTGTCTGAAGTCCGGTGACAGATTCTCACCGTCCAATGGGAGGAGGGCCAGTTCCACCGTCATTTCGTGGCAGATTTCCTCCAGTATATTCGCTGTAATATTCCTTACTTCGTAATGCGCCATGCATACCAAGCCACCCTTCTTGCACACCATGGCGTGGTTGATGTCGAAGGATGAACCACAAACGCATACAGTTTACTGTCCTACCATGCCCTAGACTAGAGCAATGGCGTCTGTAAATTCTTGTTTATTAAGGCTGAAGCCCGTTGCTCTTATCGGTTAGCCGGTTTGAGGCCCCCACCTCCTGCGCTACAGCTATTTTGTTCCTCAAGTTCACTGACAATTGTTGCATCAGTTGCAAAGTTTTTTATTTTGGGTATGCTGCCGTTCTGTCGTAAAGGAACGTCAAATCTTGTGTAATTCGTTGGTGTCCACCAAATCTGCATTTTGAGCTGCTACTACTACTAATACTATAAAAACATCCCTCCCTCCCCCACCCTCCCTCCAGCATTATCGCACATTTATAAGACAACAGAATCATCGTATTAATTACTCAAAGGGATTATGTAAAAGAGGATTATCCCATAACACTACTAGGAGGTACAGGTATTTAAGGTCATTAAAAAAGTGCGCGTGTAACCGTGTAATAAATATCTCACTAGTTCATAAGACCCATTCAACAAGTGTACACACACACACACTTAATATGCAAAATCGTAGACACACACATAAAGAATCTAAATAAACGTACATACTCACATACATACACACATAATGAATCTGCAAAAACGTACACACCGCCGAGCGTAAAGAATAAATAATTACGGTGCAGCAGAAAGTAGACATGCGCAGAACAAAGGGTCAACAAGAGCCTGCTTGATCGACCTGAGTGCTGAAGATGGCCAAACCAACAACCACACAAGTTGAACACGATGTAAGTACATACATAGCCGGCATACAGTAAGTAACCTCACACACACACACACACACACACACACACACACACACACACACACACACACACACAGACACACACTACATCCTTGACCACCGAAGGGTCAAGACGTACCTGGCACTCTTCTCGGAGCAGCCAGGTTAACTGTTAAGTTGGCCCATACCAACTCCTTCCCCTGAACCCTCCTCCCCACCGGAATATCAACAAGTTCTCGCCAGAAGTTACAATTTCATTTAGGAAAGGAAAGGAACCAGTGTTAAACAGAGGTGAACAGTGGTGAACAGTGCTTAAGTCAGTAGGAAGACCACACCTCACTCATATAACACCATCAGTGAGGGAAACTCACCACAGGTAACACCATCTGTGAGGGAGTACACCACGTGAGGCCACTCATAACACCAAGGGAATTACTACACCACGTGAGGCACCTCATAACACCATCTGTGAGGGAATTACTACACCACGTGAGGCCCCTCATAACACCATCTGTGAGGAAATTACTACACCACGTGAGGTCCCTCATAACACCATCTGTGAGGGAATTACTACACTACGTGGTCCCTCATAACATCATCTGCGAGGGAATTACTACACCACGTCAGGTCCCTCATAACACCATCTGTGAGGGAACTACTACACCACGTCAGGTCCCTCCTAACACCATCTTGGAGGGAGTTACTACACTACGTGTTTGTTGTTCAACACCTACAATAATCTGTATGTTCACTGTATGTTCCTTTACCTTTCTCTAATGAAGGCTTTTGTTAAACCACCAATGTATGTAATAAGTCATTTATGTCCAATGTATATTTTCAGCCTTCGGGCTGCAGAACTTTTTCAATAAACCGTCAATTATTATTATTATTATTATTATTATTATTACACACACACACACAAAAGGATCAATAGGTGTTTCATATAATAGGTCCCACACTCTCTCCCCTGCTGTAAGTGTAACCGTCCAGAGGGTTTCAGCGCTGTTAATGATTGATAGGTAGCGCCGAGATAGGCCCTAGAGGGGGGGGTGGGGGGTGATAAGTGAAAGGGGATGAGGGACAAGGGAGTGATAGGTTCAGTGAGAGGGGGATGAGGGAATAGGAGGAGAGTGAAAGGGAGGAGGGAGTGGGAGGTTCAGTGAAAAGGGGATGAGGGAAGAGGGGAATAAGAGAGAAGTGAAGGGGAGTGGAAGAGGGAGACGAGAATGGAAGGTAGAGATAGAAGGAGAAGGTGAGTGAGGGGGAAATTAAAAGGGAAAAATGAGTGAGAGGGTATAGAGAAAGAAAGCGGGTAAGGAGGGAAAGTGAGATGGTGGTAAGAGAGAGGAGGAAGTAGAGGGACTAAGTGAGGTTAAATAAAAGAGAGGAGTTTGAGAGGAAGAAGAATGAGAGGAAGTTCAATAAAATGGGGCGAGACGCAGAGTGGTAAGGGGGAAGAGGAGAGTAAGAAAGGAGTTCAGGGAGAGAGAGATTAAGTAAGAGGGAAGTCGAGTATAAGGTTGTGTGAGAGAGAGAGAGAGAGAGAGAGAGAGAGAGAGAGAGAGAGAGAGAGAGAGAGAGCGAGAGACGTGTCAACAAGATGGGGGAGGTAGGAAGGGAGGTAGGTACGACTTATCAGCTGGTCATTACGGCATATGGAAAGGCTTAGAGCTACGAATATTCACCCTAAATCATTGTTGTTGTCTCGAGCGCATTGAACACAAGATGCAGGTTCGTGTTTTCATGTCATTTTTTTTACGAGTTTTAATTGAAGTGCGTACTGCTTAAGTAAACACACACACACACACACTTCACCTGACCTTGTTTTTACTTATCCTTTTATGTTTATTGTACGTGTATGTAAACAAACCGGGTTAAAATAAATAATTAATGAGCTTGGAGGAACAAAGATTATACTTAGGTTGGCTGTAGAGTTGAGCTGATAAGCGTGTTTTGTTTTATGCCTTGTGTTGTGTAGTAACTTCTGAGGTGTAACCGACCGCTGATGATGATGTGTTCCAACGCCCTCGTCACATATCAACACCAACGTCACATCTCAACACCAGCGTCACATCTCAACACCAACGTCACATCTCAACACCAACGTCACATCTCAACACCCACGTCACGTCTCAACACCCACGTCACACCTCAACACCCACGTCACACATCAACACCCACGTCACATCTCAACACCCACGTCACACCTCAACACCCACGTCACACCTCAACACCCACGTCACACCTCAACACCCACGTCACATCTCAACACCCACGTCACACCTCAACACCCACGTCACACCTCAACGCCCACGTCACATCTCAACACCCACGTCACACCTCAACACCCACGCCTCTACGCAGCGATCATTTCGACCGTGGAGATTCGATCGCTTCTATTTATACAATCAGACACTTGGACAAAAGGTCAGGCTCACATGTTGTCCCCACACACACACACACACACACACACACACACACACACACACACACACACACACTACTATTAAGTTCCGAAATACCATTTCTCTAGCCTGTGCCATTAATGCATAGAGTCAATAGAAGACAAAGCTCATTAAGTAGGCCCTTCGGGTTCTGACAACCTCGTTGCCTCTCACCGAGTCTTGTTCTTACCTAAACAACTGAAAGGAGAACGATTTTTATGGAGTGAGAGAAAGAGAGAACCAAACGTGAAGTGAAATGAGAGAGAGAGAGAGAGAGAGAGAGAGAGAGATATCCACGAGTGTTGCGTGACAGCTCACCATATATACTGTACATTGTACAAGCTAAATATCGTCACGCCCCACTTACTCCATAGAACTGATGTTCGGACCTCCCGATCATCACCTCACAAATACCTGCCAAATTTCACTCAAGAGTTTGCAACATCTGCTTAACTACTTTAAGTATTCATTTACTTACAGTCTGCTAATACCTAACACCTGTTATAAGTTTTACTTACGATTTGAAAATGTCTAACTAACGTGGCAATGCGCTGCAAACAGTTCGTAACAAGTCAAACAACTGCTCTTAATATTTCATCCAACTGGCCCACACACCTGACTAACATGTGGCCAAATTTCTGAAATATAGAGGGAGGGGGGAGACGAGGCGTCCCGTGAACGAAGGTCAGCGGGGAGTCTGCTACGAGATCGATGGTCGAGCCCCTCACAAGAGCACCACACTAGTGCCCACCTTCTGCCCCTCCTCTCTCAGTGTAGGGGAGTAGCAGGGGGCGTGTAACAGACTCTCTCCTCTCTTAGTGTAGGGGAGGAGTGGAGGTCTAGCAGACTCCTTCCTGCCACAGATCATGGTAAGGACCTAAGTATTGTACTACGACAACAGTAAATGTTGTTGTTGTTCTCTGAATAGTGTAGTGTAGTGTAGTGTAGTGTAGTGTAGTGTAATGTGAGGAGGATAACACGAAAGAAAACTTAAAAATGACAATGAAGGGAAAGGAGAAGCAATAGAGGAAGAAGGAAGGATGGGGTAGGTGGGTTAAAGGGTCCCTAGAGTCCTTTAAACGAAGGATATGGATCTCATGAGGGACGGTATTCGTGAGGTGTCTCTCAGTGTCGCTCTTACTATTTTGTTGTCAAAAGTGGAGGCAACCAGTCTCCAAGTGTTCTCCTGTACCGCCTCTGACCTGGGAGGGGTGTTACTCACTCCTCACCACCAGACAGGGAGAGATGTCACTCGTCACCACCAGGCAAGTAGCTGATCTCCCTCACACCTCACCACCACCACTGGAAGGTCAGGTGCTTCAGGCCACCCTCACCTCTTACATAACTCACTTCACGAGCTTAGTCGGTATTATTGTTTCCCCTTCTCGCAGTTCTTCAGGTGAGGTCATCGTTTTTTTCCCGGCGCCTCTTTAGCGAGATTAAATCAAATGTTGTGATTGTTTTATCCTGTGATTGTTGAAAGTTATCACGTGTTAAACATCTGCTATCTTCGCCAACACATTCTGCTTACATAATACCAATACCACCTCCCCCCCCCCCCCACACCATCACAGTTGTCAGCATTATCACCAGCATTATAAATATCACATCTCACAGGGGACCAATGACAGCTTCCTGTTTAATCTTGGCGGTAATTAACTTGAAATTGTGCTGTCCACGAAGATGTAAGGTAGCTAATTACGTGAGGCAAGAATAACAGTACATCCTGCCATAACAAGAGTGACGTAAACACATCTTAGTACATCCTACTATAACAAGAGTGACGTAACAGACATATCATAGTACACCCTGCCATAACAAGAGTGACGTAACAGACATATCATAGTACACCCTGCCATAACAAGAGTGACGTAACAGACATATCATAGTACACCCTGCCATAACAAGAGTGACGTAACAGACATATCATAGTGCCATAACAAGAGTGACGTAACAGACATATCATAGTACACCCTGCCATAACAAGAGTGACGTAACAGACATATCATAGTACACCCTGCCATAACAAGAGTGACGTAACAGACATATCATAGTACACCCTGCCATAACAAGAGTGACGTAACAGACATATCATAGTACACCCTGCCATAACAAGAGTGACGTAACAGACATATCATAGTACACCCTGCCATAACAAGAGTGACGTAAACACATCTTAGTACATCCTACTATAACAAAATTGTATATGAGCCTATCTTAATTACACCTGCCATAACAGACATATCATAGTACACCCCTGCCATAACAAAGGTGACTATATTGGACATATCATGATACACCCCTGCCATAACAAGGTGACACGTAACAGACATCATAGTACACCCTGCCATGACAAAGTGACGTAACAGAACCTTATAGTACGCCCTGCCATAACAAAGAGTGACGCTGTGTGGTATATCCATAGTACCCTGCCATAACAAGGTGACGTAACAGACATATCATGGTACACCTGCCCTTAACAAGGTGACGTAACAGACATATCATGAAGTACATCCTGCCATAACAAGAGTGACGTAACAGACATATCATAGTACACCCTGCCATAACAAGAGTGACGTAACAGACATATAGTACACCCTGCCATAACAAGAGTGACGTAACAGACATATCATAGTACACCCTGCCATAACAAGAGTGACGTAACAGACATATCATAGTACACCCTGCCATAACAAGAGTGACGTAACAGACACAACTTAGTACAGCCTGCCATAACAAGAGTGACGTAACAGACATATCATAGTACACCCTGCCATAACAAGAGTGACGTAACAGACATATCATAGTACACCCTGCCATAACAAGAGTGACGTAACAGACACAACTTAGTACAGCCTGCCATAAGAGTGACATAACACATCCTCACCATCTAAACATTGCTCTTATATGGCAGAAATATTGGTAGACCTTAAACAAGACTCGGTATACTAGTTCTTTTGTATCTTCATCTCCTTCAGCACCATCAACCACACGAGAAAAATATCATTATATAAAAACAAAATTTTAAATATGATAAAAATGTTTGAATTAAATACACCGTGACGAAAGCCCCCTATCATGTTAGTCTTTATTCAGCTGACGTAGTTAACGAATAGAATAAAAACCTTCTTGGGAACTATAAATACACAACCAGGAGGTCACCAGGTCTCAGAACACTAGTTACAGATATGTTCGTTCACTGGTATGGTGTGGTAGTGAACAGTGGCACCCCTGCCATAACAAGAGTGACGTAACAGACATATCATAGTACACCCTGCCATAACAAGAGTGACGTAACAGACACAACTTAGTACAGCCTGCCATAAGAGTGACATAACACATCCTCACCATCTAAACATTGCTCTTATATGGCAGAAATATTGGTAGACCTTAAACAAGACTCGGTATACTAGTTCTTTTGTATCTTCATCTCCTTCAGCACCATCAACCACACGAGAAAAATATCATTATATAAAAACAAAATTTTAAATATGATAAAAATGTTTGAATTAAATACACCGTGACGAAAGCCCCCTATCATGTTAGTCTTTATTCAGCTGACGTAGTTAACGAATAGAATAAAAACCTTCTTGGGAACTATAAATACACAACCAGGAGGTCACCAGGTCTCAGAACACTAGTTACAGATATGTTCGTTCACTGGTATGGTGTGGTAGTGAACAGTGGCACCGGGATACCGTAGACTTTCATAACTAATAAGATTCACAAACTACTATATTATTTTATCCTACCGCTTCAAATTAATGAGCATAAATAATATTAATGATAATACAAATACTACTAAGAATAACATTAAATTGTTTATTATAATAATAATAATAATAATAATAATAATAATAATAATAATAATAATAATATTAATTATTATTATTATTATTATTAATATTATAAGTATTACTTTTTTTAATTATAATTTTTATTATTACTATTATTATCAAGGTGAATTAGTGTGTGTGTGTGTGTGCGCGCGCGCGTGCGCCTGAACGTGATTATGCACGTCTAATTATTTTTGCTAGCAAATGATAACTAGTAGATTACAAATCATAATTCCCACACCATAAAATGTAAGCTTTAAGGTTGACAAATTTTACCAATCAACCAATCTCATCATCATCCCAGAAACTGTGCATCTATAAATATTTTACTAAGACACACAACTACAAAAATGTTCAGAAGAAATCTAACATGATTCATTTTATAAGACGAGAGCAAAAATTGTGACCAAGTCCCAGGTGGCTGCTCTGACTTTCTGCCTCATTTACACACAATTGCAGGGTCTCAATTGTTTCTCTTACTTTGACAACACAGCATACATATATTATTTCTCACTATTGATATTTTTTTTAATTTTGTATTTATTTATTATTAATATTATTATTAATATTATTATAATTTATATTGTTTTATTAATTTTACTATTATAATTACTATTATTATTATTATTATTATTAATATTATTATTAATATTATTATAATTTATATTGTTTTATTAATCTTACTATTATTATTACTATTATTATTATTATTATTATTATTATTATTATTATTATTATTATTATTATTATTATTATTATATTATTATATTTTCACCCACCAGTCCTTGATGTGGATCATCCTCTGACCTTTGCCCTGTTGTGATAATGCCGGTAAAAAAAATAAAAAAAATAATGTAGAGGAGCCAGGTGGTCAAAGGTAAACCGAACTCGCCTCCTGTTCCAGCTGTAAATAGATACCCACTTCCACATTTTCAACATGTAGTAAAATTATGAAACATGACTCACTCCATGTAACATCTCAAGGCTATAAGTAATACATAACAAGATATAGGATATAAACCATGTATTATTAAGTTAAATCTCACAGCTCATTTTCCCCTAAAGTACGATGACTTACCGTGAGTACAATGTCATCAGCTTATGCGAAGGAATAAGTAAAGGTATTCTACAGGTATTAAACCATCATACTTAAGGGCTTAAATCCTCTATCTTACTCGAGATGTTAAAATACCTTACTCGTTGGACTAATTCATTGTACTCACGGGGAAGACATCACCATCAAGAGGTTAAAACTTTGTTAAGGACTCAACGTTCCCGACTTTTGAGGCCGAGGCAAAATCCACACACAATTTTAAAACCAATAACTTTGACCGAGATATAATCATACTGAAATTAACCAAACGTAAGCCAAACTTTTATACGGAAGTTCACTGCGTTACATAAGGTTATATGACAAGGTTAGATTTTTTTACTTTGTGTTTGTTACTTTATTTTGTTAAACTTCTCAATTGTCAGAAATATTTATTGATTTTTTAGGGCGGTTCGTGTAAAAAGAAAAACAAATTTAATAAAGAAAAATGGTTTTCGAAAAAAAGAAAATAGTTCGCTTCAGTACAGAATGGTTCATGGCACCTGTAGAATACGTATTCACGACGCTTATAAAATATTTTTTGTAGAAGATAAAATGTAAACCTGTAGCGTTAAAAAACAAACAAAAACATTTTCACCACAGTGTTGCCTTGACTGCCGCCGCTTCACTCTGGGCGACGAGGTGGGAGGTCAGTACGCAGGTATTAGCAGGTCGCGGCAACAAGGAGGTAACTCTCGCACTTACCTGGAAAGAGACAAGAGGAACGTGTAAGGAAACATTTCTTAGGCATTTCAAACACACAATAAAACATAAACAAATATGAAGCTCTATACATTAAACAACACGCATTATAATGTACAACATATATAGTACACACATATCCTCAACACAGGAGAGACATAATATTGATAGCTTAATCGATACAGGATTCCAACAACAGTATAAATATATAAAGCTTAACTACAAATATACCTTACCTTTACAAACATGATATCATCTCTTTATTACAAAGATAAAAGAGGAAGAAACGTCATTTGATTTCAGAGAATTTTGTCAACTTGTAAACATAATGATGATCTCAGCCTTTGAAGCATCCAAGATGAAATTCTGTATCTATCCACTGCGTTTGTTTATAGACAATAATAAGGTTAAGAATGAAAGCTAAGTGTTTGTGTGAGTCAGTGTTGTGGGTCAAGAACATTAATGAACAGTTATGGTCTTTATACTTGGCAGCACTTCATGACAAACACTTCAATCCAACACTAGAAAAACATTTAGCACAAGGAGAGTATTACTCGTGACAACTGAAGCACCTGCAATAACACCACCACCATGATAACACCATCATTATAACATCATCAGAACACCACAACTATACCACCACCACTATAACACCAAAACTCAAACACCGCCACAATAACTCCACCACTATAACTCCACCACCACAATAACACCACCATAATAACACCACCAGGATAATACCATCACAATAACATCACTACAATAACACCACTGTAACAATTCCATAATAACATCATCACAATAACTCCACCACTATAACACCACCACGATAACACCACCACTATAACACTACCACTATGACACCACCATAAGAACACCACTATAACACCAACACAACACCACCACTATAA
>NW_024723151.1:0-22017 GCF_018991925.1 Homarus americanus | reverse complement strand
CATGTAATGAGGACCCAAAGCTTTCCTTCTGCCACAACTTAACAACTTAGCCCCCTCGATCACCCTTACTGTGGAATTAGAGCATGACTGTAAATTCATTCCTAGACTGTCTGATACACAGAATAGGTAACACTTTTAAGTTCAGTATTTATAGAAAACCAACTAATGTGTGTTCATACATTCATTATTATTCTGTCCACCATAATAAAGTCAAACAGTCAGTATTTTCAACAATGTTTTTACGTGCCTTGAGAATTTGCAAACTGAATTATCGATGAGGAATAAATATATATATAATATTGGTTCAAACCTTAAATACCCTAGCTCTTTCATAGACAAATGCTAAACATTACTAAGAAAACTTTTTATAGAACTGATCCCAAGCCCACCCATGACCATAAGAATATCTTAATATTACCATTTCACAAAAATTTCACACATTCCCTAAGTAATATTTACCACCCTCAGCAGTCTGGTTTAGATATGTTGATGATGTATTATGTCTCTGGCCATGTAATGAGGACCTTAAAAGCTTTCCTGCCACAACTTAACAACTTAGCCCACCTCGACCAAATTCACTGTGGAATTAGAGCATGACTGTAAATTGCCATTCCTAGACTGTCTGATACACAGAATAGGTAACACTTTTAAGTTCAGTATTTATAGAAAACCAACTAATGTGTGTTCATACATTCATTATTATTCTGCCCACCATAATAAAGTCAAACAGTCAGTATTTTCAATAATGTTTTTACGTGCCTTGAGAATTTGCAGTCCGGAATTCATCGATGAGGAATACAAATATATATATAATATTGGCTCAAACCTTAAATACCCTAGATCTTTCATAGACAAATGCTTAAACATTACTAAGAAAACTTTTTATAGAACTGATCCCAAGCCCACCCATGACCATAAGAATATCTTAATATTACCATTTCACAAAAATTTCTCACACATTCCTGCACAGCTAAAAACCTGGAACGTCAATGTGGCATTTAGAAACTCATGCACTGTTAAACAAATGTTAATCAAGAACTCCCCCAACAACACAATTGGTTGCATTTATAAAGTTCCTTGCAAGGAATGTAATATGTTTTACTTAGGCCAGACAGGTAAAGATCTTGCAACTAGAATTAAACAACACAAATACAGCGTTAGGACAGGCCAGGAATCCAATGCTCTGTTTGTTCATTTGAGGGATAACAAGCATTGCATTGACTGGGATAATGCCTCCTTAATATTACCATGTAATTCAATTGATAGTAGGAACATCATAGAATCTAGTCTTATTAAACATACCGAAGCATTCAACATGAATTTGAGTAACGGCATGTATAAGCTGGACAATTTTGTAATTAAGAAGATTTGTGATCAGGTGAGAAGGCCGGGTCACTTGACCATCTGACCTGACCACCAACCGTTGTGTGCTATTTAAAGATTAGTAGGGTCATTACCTAATACCTGACCATTGTGGACCTGGTCTCACCCTCCTCTGTATATATACACCTTGATTTGTATTACTCTCTCTAGTCTGCACTCACCCCTGAAGATGTGAATTACACGAAAGCGCTTGGGAACTTCGTGTTTTCTTCTTTCCTTGTGGTTATCAGCATATATATATATATATATATACATATACACACAGTAGTACCCCGATTTATGTGGTCAATTGAACCCACAGGGTAGCGCGTTAAGTGAAATCCGCGTAAATGGAACAACAGAACATATGGGAGTAATTCCAATAGAGACTGGCCCGACCCCCAAACTCTACTTTTTCCGACACAATACCTATGTTCTAGTAAAAACACCATTCAAATAATGGACTCAACTCCCTTCCCCTCTTCTCACACTACACTGCTGACTCTTCCCTCTCTGAGAAATTTTTGGGAGAAAACCACTAGATTTTAATAAATAATACCTCAAACTAAAGTTAGGATAATATAATTGACATTTCTGGATTCCTTGCAGGTCAGGGAATATTTTGAATGTAAACTTCATATATTTTGCACAAAAGATAAAATATTTGCTTTGTGTAAACCAAATTATTACTTTAGATCTAAAATTTGTATGTCTAATGCAAAATTCATGATGTTTATATTCAAAATGATCATCATATTGTAAGAATTCCAGCAATGTAAATTATATTCTGGCCGAGTAATTTGTATAAATTTTATGAGCTAAAACATATATCTTCAGCAAATAAACAAAGAAATATTCTTCAAGGACACTATCTGTCAATCAAAATACTCCCTAGCTGGGTCGGTCCTTCCCTCCCTCCCTCCCTCCCTCCCTACCAGAGAAGCGATTGGGAGAAAATAGTATACAGTATTACCCCGCCTAACGCGGTTTCACTTAACGCGTTTTATCATATACTCGGTGCCTCGCCAGAGCTGAACTTTCACTTAACACGGATTTTTTCCACATATACTCGGTGAGTGTCCGGCTCGAGACGCTATTTTTAGATTTGCCCCACCCGCCACCCTGCCTGACTGCCTGTTTTAGCTCATAAAATTCATACAAATTACTCGGCCAGAATATAATTTACATTGCTAGAATTCTTATAATTTGGTGATCATTTTGAATATAAACATCATATATTTTGCATTAGACATACAAATTTTAGATAAAATTTTTTCTCAGAGTAACTATGTTATCTTTTGTGCAAAATATATGACATTTATATTCAAAATATTCCTGGTCTTACAAGGAATCCAGCAATGTCAATTATATTATCCTAACTTTAGTTTGAGGTATTATTTATTAAAATTTAGTGGTTATCCCACACATCTCCTTGGGACGGTTGGTAGGGGTGGGGGGGAGGGAGGGACCGACCGACCATCTGTTACCCAGTGAAGAATTATTTTTTTTTTAACTGAAGATATTTGTTTTAGCTCATAAAATTCATACAAATTACCCGGTCAGAATATAATTTACATTGCTGGAATTCTTATAATTTGGTGATCATTTTGAATATAAACATCATATATTTTGCATTAAACATACAAATTTTAGATAAAAATTTTTCTCTAGGTAACTATGTTATCTTTTGTGCAAAATATATGACATTTATATTCAAAATATTCCTGGTCTTACAAGGAATCCAGCAATGTCAATTGTATTATCCTAACTTTAGTTTGAGGTATTATTTATTAAAATTTAGTGGTTTTCCCCCAAAAATTTCTCTGAGAGGGAAGAGCTGGCAGTGTAGTGTGAGAGTGGGAGGGAGTTGAGTCCATTATTTGAATGGACATTAACTTGGCGACTGTATTTCTCTATTTCTCTTAAGTATTAATTGTGTGCATGTACCATCATAAAATTAAGATGTTATTTTTACTACAACATAGGTATGTGCCTTCAAATAGTGGAGTTTGGGGGTCGGGCCGGTTTCTATTGGAATTAATCCCATATGTTCTGTTGTTCACTTAACGCGGGACCCTCTGGGTTCAATTGACCGCGTTAAGTGGGGTACAACTGTATTTACATTTTTAGTAATAAATAATAACTCAGACTAAAGTTAGGATAATATAATTGACATTTCTGGATTCCTTGCAGGTCAGGGAATATTTTGAATGTAAACTTCATATATTCTGCACAAAGGATAAAATATTTGCTTTGTGTGAACCAAATTATTACATTAGATCTAAAATTTGTATGTCTAATGCAAAATCCATGATGTTTATATTCAAAATGATCATCATATTGTAAGAATTCCAGCAATGTAAATTATATTCTGGCCGTGTAATTTGTATGAATTTTGTGAGCTAAATAAAAAAAAAATTATACTTCACCGCGTATATGAGTAGATGCACCGCGGAAAGTGAAAGTCTGGTTCTGGCAAGGTACCGCGTAAATAAGAAATCGCGGAAAGTGAAACCGTGTAAAGCGGGGTAATATTGTGTGTGTGTGTGTGTATGTATATATGTATATATATATATATATATATATATATATATATATATATATATATATATATATATATATATATATATATATATATATATATATATATATATATATATATATATATATATATATATCAGATTGATGTACAATTTTTTTTTATGTACTGTATAACATAAAAACAAAGTGAGTTACAGTCTGCCCTTAACATAAGCGGGGGTTAGGTATCAGAGACACCCGTGAATGTTAAAAATCCGTGTACTTTTGCTGCCCCCCTAAAAAAACCCTGGCCCCCCCATGTCCTTATTTACCGTATATACCTGTGTGTAGTTCGAGTTTTTAAGACCAAATTATTTGGCAAAAAATTGGGGTCGACCTCTAAACGGGTAATAGTTTCGTTAGGTTGAAAAATATTTACCAGTAACTACCAGTAAACAATGGAAACGATGCACCAACGCACCACCAGCTGTGAGTGTCGGTACAGTTGCCAGGGCAGATCTCTTGCGTCATCATAGCAAGCCCAAAGTAGCCAAATCCATGGTATGGTAGCACAGGACGATGTAAAACATAAAGTATTCATTTATTAAAGTGTATTTATAGATACTGTACATAAATTTTTGTTCATTACATTTGAAACATCAATCTTTGTTAATTAAATTTGAAACAAAAGAAAACTACGATACCGTATTTTCATTAAAATATTACATCACAAGTATATTTTACCTTAACTGTGACTGAATGAATATATTCTCGGAAATAAATATGGAAATGTAATATTTTTGCTGGAATGACGTACATATTACAGTGGAAAGTGGGATAAAATCATGACGAAAACAATAACTTTCGCTTTCTTTCGTTGTTCAAAAGATTTTACCGTAATCGCTTTTCGAATGGTTTTCGTTAAAAACTGTTGTACTCGTACTGTATTACAATAATATTCTACCCTATCATTAGCCTTATAATCCCACAACTGAAAACCATTCGAAAAGCGATTACGGTAACATCTTTTGAACGAAAGAAAGAGAAAGTCATTGCTTTCGTCACAATTTTATCCCACTTTCCACTGTAATACGTACATCATTTCAGCAAAAATATTACATTTCCATGTTTTCAGAAATAAATGGTAGTTTTGTTGAAACGTAATGTACAGTATTTAATATTAAAATGCAAAAATAGCTATAAAAACAATTAATACACCCGTAATGTACTGGCTGGCATCTCCACTCGTCCCTGCTCCCGCCAGTCACCTCCTCCCCGCTCTATCCCTCCGCCTCCTCCCTGCTCTATCCCTCCGCCTCCTCCACATCGTCACTACTGTTGTATTACAATAATATTCTATCCTAATTGACTTGAATAAATACTACGATACCATATTTCTGAATATTTTCATTAAAATCCATCAAAATCATTTTCCTTGTCATTGTCTTCAACACCAAACAGCTTCTCCCAGTCTTCTCCTTGAACAGGGCTAGAGGGTACATGTTTTTCGAATAATTTTCAGTTAAAAAAATGCTACATCACATGTATATTTTTCCTAAACTGCGCCCGAATGAATATATTCTCAGAAATAAATAGTAGTTTTGCTGAAACGTGATGTATTTCAATGTAAAATAGGATATAATACATGACGAAAACAAAAGACTTTACCTAACCTTCCGATGTTCAAGAGATGTTAATCGTTTTTATAATAGTTTTTTATTAAAATATTGTTATATTTCAATGACATTCTATTCATACTGTGCTTGATATAATGCATTCACGGAAATGTAATATTTTTGCTGAAGCGACGTACGTATTCCAGTGGAAAGTGGGATAAAATCGTGACGAAAACAATGAAGTGCTTTCTTTCGTTCAAAAGATGTTACCGTAATCGCTTTTCGAATGATTTTCAGTTAAAAAAACTGTTGCATCACAAGTGAATTAGGATTGAATATTATTGTAATACAAAAGTTTTTTAACTGAAAACCATTCGAAAAGCGATTACGGTAACATCTTTTGAACGAAAGAAAGCGAAAGTCATTGCTTTCGTCATTTTCCACTGTAATACGTGCGTCATTTCAGCAAAAATATTACATTTCCATATTCTCAGAAATAAATAGTAGGTTTGCTGAAACGTATTGTATTTCAATGTAAATTAGGATAAACTGCATGAAAACAAAAGACTTTACCTAACCTTCCGATGTTCAAGATATGTTACTCGTTTTTTTAATAGTTTTCGGTTAAAATACTGTTATACTAGTGATATTCTATTCATACTGTGCTTGATATAATACATTCACGGAAATGTAATATTTTTGCAACTACAATGCTGATGTCAACACAAGCGTGGTTACAGCGAGACTGACTGAGTGAGGGAGAGCAATGCGTGTGTGTGTGAGGTTGCGGGAGCGGGCGGTGTTCGGTGCCGTGCGCGATTTGAATGTACTTCAATTACTTCAATGTACAGAATATTCTTCTGGCGGGGCAATCCGCGTATTTGCAAATCCGTGTATGCTAAACCCGCGTATGTTAAGGGCCGACTGTATACACACAGTCAACCCTCGCTTTACGCGGTCCCACTTTACGCGTTTCCACGTTTACGCGGTACCCTGCCGAAACCGGAATGCTCAATTTCCACGGTGTGTGTACCCTTTTACGCGGAGAGTGGCGCGAGCAGGGTGTGCACAAGGTCGCCCAGTCATCAAAACATTACCGAGTTCTTCACCCGCCACCCACCACAGCCGGCCCAAGTCAGTGATAGTGATAATGATAGTGAGGATATGGACTTATATGGACTTTGAGGGGTTCGACAAAGAGGCCCTGCAAGCCTCTGTGGTGGATAGTGATACAATTGATACAAGTGATACAGGTGAGGGCCTCTGCCTCGGAACCAAACCCCCATCCCCGTGTGCCCAGCCATCTTTTCTACTTATGTAAGTGTTAAAAAACCTAATATTATTGATATTTCTCTTAATTATTAATTGTGTGTGCATACCATCATAAAATTAAGAAGTTGTTTTTACTACAACGTAGGTACAGTGGGGTACCGTATATCACGGCCTATAAGGCGGCGGGGTGCATAAGACGCCCCCCCCAAATTTCCATTTAAAAAGTAGCTTTTGAGCTCTATTTGCTGTATAAGACCAGTACCCCAAATGTGACACTTACCCACTGACTCAGTAGTCCTTTACCAACCATCCTTGATTTTTTAAAATAAGGCCAATTCACTTCAAGTAATGTCATCAAATTATACCCGCTGGTGTAGTGTAAACACTAGTGACGTCACTGAGGCGTCTGCTATTTACCGATAACTGGAACTAATGTCGGTATTGAGTAAAATTTTTCCATTTACTTGAAATGGATTTACTGATTTATTTGTTTATTTATTTATTTATTTATAATATACTGTAACATATTAAACACACTGCAAGTATTTTCTTTCATTTATACGCTTGCTTCACACGAGACGATCGGTGGTGGGAGTGTTCCCTCGTCTCGGTGGTGTGGCTGTGTTCCGACTATTTATACAACATGTGGTTCAACAGCAACCACCGTATTCTAATTGTGGTGTTTCATTAGGATTTGAGTGAAAAAGGTTACCAGTATGTACTTACTACATACATTTATTACACAAATATATATATATATATATATATATATATATATATATATATATATATATATATATATATATATATATATATATATATATATATATATATATATATATATATATATATATATATATATATATATATATATATATATATATATATATATATATATATATATATACTGAATATACTATGTACAAAAAATGAATGTTCAATGAATTATTTATGGTGCATTAGGGTACTGGCCACTTCAGACGAGCTATAAATAGCCTTATCTCCCCTCCATCTCACCCTGAGCCAGAGGGAAGCGTCTTGGTAAATAACATGTTTGCTTATTTTCCATTTACTTGAAATAGATTTACCGAATTGCAGTTTCAATTGTTCCTCTTACTTTGACAACACAACATACATACAGTATATTATTTCTCAGTTTTGATCTTTTTTTTTAATTTTTGTATTTATTTATAGTTAGTTACTTAAAATAAGGCCAATTCACTTCAAGTAATGGCATCAAATATTACCAGCTGGTGTAGTGTAAACACTAGTGACGTCACTTGAGCGTCTGTAATTAACCGTCGATAGTTTCAAGAATTAATGCACTCATTTACTGAATATTCTTTGTAAAAAAATAAAATTTAAATCAATTATTTATAGGAGATAAATATTATTATGAGTAAATATACCGATACCGGTATGCATTACTGACCACCTCCACGGCTAAAAATAGCCCAATCTCGCGGTCACTTTCCCTTTCTTGTCTCCTCACTGGCAAATGGGGGGGGGCGTGGGGAGGGGTGTGTGATGATAGCTGTGTTTATTACAGGGGTATAAATCTCTTTTACGGTATGTTAGACAGGTTTATAATACATTTTTATTATTTTAATATACCGGTAATCTTAATTTGAATCCAGCTTGCCAAACGTAAGTTTCAGTATAAAATAATTAGTGGTAAGACCTTGTGAGTGGCTTACGATGTTTTCATCACCACTCTTGACACACTAAACCACAATATTTAAGAGGTAAGAATTTTAAACTTGGTGGTTTAGACGACCCCCTAACTTTGGGCAGATTTTTTTAATGTTCAAATTTCGTCTTATAGGCCGTGATAGACGGTATGCTATAACGAACGGATCCTACTACGAATATTCCTATAACGAACGGTTTTACCTATAAAATTGAGAATGCTATAACGAACGAAACTCCTACAACGAACATAATTTAATTTTTTTTTTCTAATTTATTGTTTTATTATTACAAATATTAATGATATTCTTTATTTCAGGGGTTTAGATGCATATTTATGCACTTTTTTTACAATTTTTACAATTTTATATTATATTTTTCAGTGTTAAGTGGTTGTATTTGGGGGCCTGGAACGGATTAATCCTATAACAAACGAATGCTATAACGAACAAGGTTCTAGAACCAATTAGATTCGTTATAGCCTACCCCACTGTATTGTGTTAAGTGAAAACCGCGTTAAGTGAATAACAGAACATATGGGATTAATTCCAATAGAGACTGGCCAGACCCCCAAACTCTACTTATTCCGACACAATACCTATGTTCTAGTAAAAATAACATCTTAATTTTATGATGGTACATGCACACAATTAATACTTAAGAGAAATAGAGAAATACAGTCGCCAAGTTAATGTCCATTCAAATAATGGACTCAACTCCCTCCCCCTCTCACACTACACTGCCGGCTCTTCCCTCTCTGAGAAATTTTGGGGGGAAAACCATTAAATTTTAATAAATGATACCTCAAACTAAAGTTAGGATAATATAATTGACATTGCTAGATTCCTTGTAAGACCAGGAATATTTTGAATACAAATGTCATATATTTTGCACAAAAAATAACATATTTACTCAGAGTAAACATTATATCTAATATTTGTATGTCTAATGCAAAATCTATGATGTTCATATTCAAAATGATCATCATATTGTAAGGATTCCAGAAATGTAAATTATATTCTGGCCGGGTAATTTGTATGAATTTTATGAGGTAAAACAGGCAGGCAGGCAGGCAGGAGGGTGGCGGGTGGGGTGAATCTAAAAATAGCGTCTCGAGCCGGACACTCTGCGCGTATACGTGGAAAAAACCCGTGTTAAGTGAAAGTTCGGCTCTGGCGAGGCACCGCGTATACGTGAAATCGCGCTAAGCGAAACCGCGTTAAGCGGGGTATTACTGTATGTATATATATATATATATATATATATATATATATATATATATATATATATATATATATATATATATATATATATATATATATATGTATGTATGTATGTATGTATGTATGTATGTATGTATGTATGTATGTATGTATGTATGTATGTATGTATGTATGTATGTATGTATGTATGTATGTATGTATGTGTATGTATGTATGTATGTATGTATGTATGTATGTATGTATGTATGTATGTATGTATATGTATGTATGTATGTATGTATGTATATATATATATATATATATATATATATATATATATATATATATATATATATATATATATATATATATATATATATATATATATATATATATATATATATATATACACATACATACATACATACACACACAGTGGGGTATGCTATAACGAACGGATCCTACTACGAATATGCCTATAACGAACTGTTTTACCTATAAAATTGAGAATGCTATAACGAACGAAACTCCTACAACGAACATTATTTAATTTTTTTTTTTTTCTAATTTATTGTTTTTTTATTACAAATATTAATGATATTCTTTATTTCAGGGGTTTAGATGCATATTTATGCACTTTTTTACAATTTTTAAAATTTTATATTATATTTTTCAGTGTTAAGTGGTTGTATTTGGGGGCCTGGAACGGATTAATCCTATAACGAACGAATGCTATAACGAACAAGGTTCTAGAACCAATTAGATTCGTTATAGCATACCCCACTGTACCACAAAATTGGAGAAATAGTAAGCAAAAATCGCGTTATAGCAAACAAGCGTTCGCGTTATACAAATATCGTTCCTAATTCATAAATCGCGTTAGAGCAAATTCGCGTTATCAAAACACGCGTTATAGCAGAACTCACTGTGTATATAAACATACAGTGGTCCCTCGGTTAACAAGCGCCTCGGTTAACAAGATTTCGTGTTGGTTGAAACCTTTGTTATCAATAACCTAATGATGATGTGCTTACAGACCTTGGTGTAACACGAAGAGATTGGCTCGAGCAACTGAGAAGCCAGAATAAGTTCAGGAGACAAAATGGTGATGGAATGACTAATTCAAGATGTTTGGTGCAAGATGTTGCTGAGAGAGAGAGAAGTATAATAGAAGAACAAGGAAAGAGAGAAAGAGGTGATGAGCATGATTCAGGTCAGATTATGGCTGACAGATTACCCACAGTAGCAGGAGTGACCAACAAGAGTGTAGTATTGGCTGGCAATAAGGAAACAATGGAGATGGAAGAAATAGGAAGCAGACAAAACAAGGTCAAGGTGTCATCTCCACGCACACCAAAACAGGAGCCCAGGTCACCATTTTCTCTGTTACAAGACTTAAACTTCATTACACCCAGACTTGAATTACAAAAAGGTAGGACCATTAACCTATACAGTATGCTTACAGTAAGTTAACACTTCAGGCTATCAAATGGATTCTTCAAGATTTCAAATTGAACCAATAAAGCTTTTAATTCAACTCCAGCATTCAAATTGATGGCTTTAAAATTTGATATTGACTCCAGATTTCAAACTCCAAGATTAATTTAAAAATAAAGTAACTAAGTATGAAATCCCATCTTATGATTGAGTTGAAGAAACTTGTGATGTGTTATCCAGGTATCAGGACAACTGCCCCCAGACAATTCCCCCACCATGAAGTTGTTGGTGTAATGGTGGTGAAGTTAGCTATGATGAAGTTGGTGATGGTGAAGTTTAGTGACGGTGAGGAAGTTTAGTGATAGCGAAGTTAGTGATGGTGTTGATGGTAAATTTTGTGATTGTGATGGAGATGTTAGTGATGGTGGTGATTGCAAAGTTTAGTGATGGTGGTGATGAAGTTCGTGATGGTGATGATGGTAATGAAGTTAGTGATGGTGATGATGGTGTAGTTGGTAAAGGTGATGGTAGTGGAGAAGTTGATGATGAATTTAGTGAAGGTGATGGTAAAGATGATGATGATGCTGAAGTTAGTGATGGTGAAGATGGTGACGATGAAGTTGGTGATGGTGAAGTTAGTGATGATGGTGATGGTGAAGTTGGTGATGATGGTAAAGTTAGTGATGGTGATGATGATGAAGTTGATGGTAATGTAATGAGACACATTAATAAATACAGTATATATATGTTACTAGATTGTGAAGTGAAGAAAGTTTGGTAGCGTGGCCGATTAGTTATTTACACTTGGAATTATATTCGAAGGGGAAAACTCTTTAAACACCAATACAGCTATTTATTAGTTAACTGAATGACAACGACACATTAATAAATCATTACATCTAAGTTACTAGACAATGACTCGGACACAAACATGAAATGGATACACTTCCCACAGTAAGAAACTCGCCCTTGGATCGCTCTGACAATGACTCACTTGTTAGCTGAGGGAGGCCCAGCTGCTGGGGAAGGTTTGCTGGTGTTGCTGGACTCTGTCTCCTTTGAGAGACTCTGCTAGATGGGGCTCGGTGCTGGAAAGGGAAGTCTCCCTCTGTACCTCGACTAGTGACGAGCGTGTCTTCTTCTGAGTTCTGTCTCTGGGAAGGAGCTGCAGCTCTTTATATTGGTGGTGACAAGCCGAAGATGTCGTCACTAATCTGGGTGTGTCTGGCCAGGTGACATGTGTACTGGCTGGAGGGTAGCGTCCTGAGTAACTAGGTCATGTCACCAGGTTAGCTAATGATGCGGCGGTGAGACTTCTGGTTCATTGTGACCGTGACCTCTCTTGGGTCAGGTCTTAATCTCACTTTAATTACAAAGGGTGGGTCAACTTAGGAGGGTGTACACACCTGTGCTTCCGGTCACTGCTATGGGTGTTGTTCTTGTTCTGGGCTTTAAGTTATGGTCTGATAAACAATCATTACAGTGATGGCGGTGAAGTTGTTTATGTGGTGATGGTGAAGTTAGTGATGGTGAAGTTGATGGTGAATTTAGTGATGGTGATGACGTTGTTGGTCTGATGAAGGTGAGTTGGTGATTGATGGTGAATTTGGTGATTGTGATGGTTAAGTTAGTGATGGTCCTGATGGTGAAGTTAGTGATGGTGAAGTTGGTGATGGTATAGTTTAGCAATGTTGGTGATGAAGTTAGTGATGGTGATGATGGTGAAGTTAGTGATTGTGGTGGTGATGATGGTGAAGTTAGTGATGTTGATGCTGGTGATGATGGTGATGGTGAAGTTGGCAATAATAATAATGGTGAATTTAAGGATGGTGATGATGGCAAAGTTGGTGATGGAGATGATGGTGAAGTTGGTGATGGTTTTGATGGTGGTGATAAAGTTGATGAAGATGGTGATGATAATGAAGATAGTGATGATGGTGAAGTTGGTGATGATTGTGATGACTATTGGACAAAGGAAGGATGCAAGCTTACACATTTGTCCCCTTAGTCATAAAATAGGATGTCTTCAAGCCTTCGTCCACAATATGAACTAATGATTCGAGAGATTTTGTACCAGCTAGGAGGATGTAAGTGTGTGGTGTGTTGGTAGTAATAGGATGGAGGATGTCAAGTGTGTGGTGTGTTGGTAGTAATAGGATGGAGGATGTCAATGTGTGGTGTGTTGGTAGTAATAGGATGGAGGATGTCAAGTGTGTGGTGTGTTGGTAGTAATAGGATGGAGGATGTCAAGTGTGTGGTGTGTTGGTAGTAATAGGATGGAGGATGTAAGTGTGTGGTGTGTTGGTAGTAATAGGATGGAGGATGTAAGTGTGTGGTGTGTTGGTAGTAATAGGATGGAGGATGTCAAGTGTGTGGTGTGTTGGTAGTAATAGGATGGAGGATGTCAAGTGTGTGTTGTGTTGGTAGTAATAGGATGGAGGATGTCAAGTGTGTGGTGTGTTGGTAGTAATAGGATGGAGGATGTCAAGTGTGTGGTGTGTTGGTAGTAATAGGATGGAGGATGTCAAGTGTGTGTTGTGTTGGTAGTAATAGGATGGAGGATGTCAAGTGTGTGGTGTGTTGGTAGTAATAGGATGGAGGATGTCAAGTGTGTGGTGTGTTGGTAGTAATAGGATGGAGGATGTCAAGTGTGTGGTGTGTTGGTAGTAATAGGATGGAGGATGTCAAGTGTGTGGTGTGTTGGTAGTAATAGGATGGAGGATGTCAAGTGTGTGGTGTGTTGGTAATAATAGGATGGAGGATGTCAAGTGTGTGGTGTGTTGGTTGGTATGGGATGGAGGATGTCAAGTACTGTTCCTCTATACAGTACTCCCTCTTTATCGACGGATTTTTTATCGACGGTTTCGATTATCGACGGATTATTTAGCCGGATTTTTATTTTGAACTGTGCTTGATATAATACATTCACGGAAATGTAATATTTTTGCTAAAATGACGTATGTATTACAGTGGAAAGTGGGATCAAATCGTGACGAAAACAATGACTTGCGCTTTCTTTCGTTCAAAAGATGTTACCGTAATCACTTTTCGAATGGTTTAGTTAAAAAACTGTTGTATTGTATTACAATAATATCCTAATTGACTTGAATAAATATTACGATACCATATTTCTGAATATTTTCATTAAAATCCATCAAAATCATTTTCCTTGTCATCGTCTGCAGCACCAAACAGCTTCTCCCAGTCCTCTCCTTGAACAGGGCTAGAGGCTACGTGTTTTTCGAATCGTTTTCAGTTAAAAAATTATTACATCACACGTATATTTTACCTAAACTGCGCCTGAATGAATATATTCTCGGAAATAAATAGTAGTTTTGCTGAAACGTGACGTATTTCAATGTAAAATAGGATAAAATACATGACGAAAACAAAAGACTTTACCTAACCTTCCAATGTTCTTGAGATGTTACTCGTTTTTTTAATAGTTTTCGGTTAAAATTCTGTTATATTACAATGATATTCTATTCATACTGTGCTTGATATAATACATTCACGGAAATGTAATATTTTTGTTGAAATGACGTATGTATTACAGTGGAAAGTGGGATCAAATCGTGACGAAAACAATGACTTGCGCTTTCTTTCGTTCAAAAGATGTTACCGTAATCACTTTTCGAATGGTTTAGTTAAAAAACTGTTGTATTACAATAATATTCCCTCCTAATTGACTTGAATAAATACTTGAATGGAAATATACAATATTTTTGTTGAAACTACCCGCGTTTCAGTGTAAAGTGTTGTAATAATAAATGGTAAACAATTTGCCTTGGGCATCCGGATTTTTGGACTTTTACTGTACTGTACACTGTTTTGTTTACTGTAAGGACCGATGTTCACTTCAATAAATGAAATCGTAAGTTTGCTAGTATTTTTGTCCACTTATTATATTATTATTTATACACTATTATTTAAGGTTATGTGTAAAGGAAACGCATTAATGCTTAAAGGTACATTTATTCAACATATGCTAATAATAGTTAGAAAAATTACGTAACCACGGTATCGACGGTTTCTTTATCGACGGCCGTTTACAGAACGTAACCCCCGTCGATAAAGAGGGAGTACTGTACTGGTAATACATAATTCATCAGCTCCTTCCCCGCCATGGCCACCTCTACTTGTTGTGGTTTTTAGTTAGGTAAATTTTAAAGCTTTGTATCTTCATTCATTTGACCCTTTTCTGCATGAACTACTCGGTTGGATAAATGTTTGCCCTTATCTAACTGAGAAATATTTTGTTCACATAAAGCATGTGGTTTGGCATTGAGCTGTTTACATATTGATTATTATATTAAATGTTCTCTTGAACATTTCCAGGTGACAACGGAACACCAAATACGTCCCGTGCATCGTCGTTGTTTAGTCCAACTGTACCCATTTCAGAGGTTTACTCAACTGGGAAAACGTAAGTTATTTATAGCAAATAATATGAAAAACCTGTAGAATATAACACAATAATAATTCACCTGTTTGACATTGTGTAAAATATAAAATGCTTTTATGTAATGTGAGAATGGGATGTTGCTGATTCAAAAACTACATTATTCTACTTAGTCTAAGTTGTATCTTGAGTAAAAGACAATTTACCTTTACAGTACATGTGTGTTGGTAAAGTGTGTTGTGTGTTGGTAACTTGTGTTGTGTGTTGGTAACTTGTGTTGTGTGTTGGTAAAGTGTGTTGTGTGTTGGTAACTTGTGTTGTGTGTTGGTAACGTGTGCTGTGTTGGTAACTTGTGTTGTGTGTTGGTAACGTATGCTGTGTGTTGGTAACTTGTGTTGTGTGTTGGTAACTTGTGCTGTGTGTTGGTAACTTGTGTTGTGTGTTGGTAATGTGTGCTGTGTGTTGGTAACTTGTGCTGTGTTGGTAAAGTGTGTGTGTTGGTAACTGTGTTGTGTGTTGGTAACTTGTGCTGTGTGTTGGTAACTTGTGTTGTATGTTGGTAACGTGTTGTGTGTTGGTAACTTGTGTTGTGTGTTGGTAACTTGTGTTGTGTGTTGTAACTTGTGTTTGTGTGTTGGTAACTTGTGTTGTGTGTTGGCAGTGTGCTGTGTTGGTAACTATGTTGTGTGTTGGTAACGTGTTCTGTGTGTGCTGGTAACTTGTGTTGTGTGTTGGTAACGTGCTGTGTTGGTAACTTGTGTTGTGAGTTGGTAACGTAAGGTGTGTTGGTAACGTGTGCTGTGTATGTAACTTGTGTTGTGTGTTGAACTGTGCTGTGTTGGTAACTTGTGTTGTGTGTTAGTAACTTGTGTGTTTGCAACGTGTGCTGTGTGTTAGTAACTTGTGCTGTGTGTGTTGCAACTTGTGCTGTGTTGGTAACTTGTGTTGTGTGGGTAACTTGTGTTGTGTGTAGTAACGTGTGCTGTTTGTTTGGTAAGGTGTTGTGTGTTGGTAACTTGTGTTGTGTGTTGGTAACTTGTGCTGTGTGTTGGTAACGCTGTGCTGGTAACTTGTGTTGTGTGTCGGTAACGTGCTGTGTGTTGGTAACTTGTGTTGTGTGTTGGTAACTTGTGTTGTGTGTTGTAACGTATGTGTGTTGGTAACTTGTGTTGTGTGTTGGTAACTTGTGCTGTGTGTTGGTAACGGTGCTGTGTGTTGGTAACTTGTGCTGTGTGTTGGTAACTCGTGTTGGTAACTTGTGCTGTGTGTTGGCAACTTGTGCTGTGTGTTGGTAACGTGTGCTGTGTTGGTAACGTGTGTTGTGTGTTGGTAACTTGTGTTGTGTGTGATAACTTGTGTTGTGTGTTGGTAAAGTGTGTTGTGTGTTGCAAGTGCGCGTGGTAACTGCTGTGTTGGTAACTTGTGCTGTGTTGAAGTGTGTTGTGTGTTGGTAACGCAGGCTGTGCTGGTAACTTGTGTTGTGTTGGTAACTTGTGCTGTGTGTTGGTAACTTGTGTGTTGTTGGTAACGTGCTGTGTTGGTAAAACCTGTGGCTGTGTTGGTAACGTGTGCTGTGTGTTGGTAACTTGTGCTGTGTGTTGGTAACTTGTGCTGTGTGTTGGTAAACGCTGTGTGTTGGTAACTTGTGATGTGTTGGTAATGTGCTGTGTTGGTAACTTGTGTTGTGTTGGTAACTTGTGCTGTGTGTGTTGGTAACTCTGTGTTGTATGTTGGTAACGCGTGTTGTGTGTTGGTAACTTGTGTTGTGTGTTGGTAACTTGTGTTGTGTGTTGGTAACTGTGCTGTGCTGGTAACTTGTGTTGTGTGTTGTAACGCGCGTGCTAAATTCGTGTGTGCTGGTAACGGTTCTGATGGGTAACTTGTGTTGTGTGTTGGTGTCTGTGCTGGTAACTTGTGTTGAAGCAAATGCTGTGTGTGGTAACGTGTGCTGTGTGTTGGTAACTTGTGTTGTGTGTTGGTAACTTGTGCTGTGTGTTGGTAACTTGTGTTGTGTGTTGGTAACTTGTGTTGTGTTGGTAACGTGTGCTGTGTGTGTTGGTAACTTGTGCTGTGTGTTGGTAACTTGTGCTGTGTGTTGGTAACTTGTGTTGTGTGTGGTAACTTGTGCTGTGTGTTGGTAACGCAGGCTGTTTGTTGGAACACGTGTGTGTGTTGGTAACTCTGTGCTGTGTGTTGGTAACTTGTGCTGTGTGCTGGTAATGTGCTGTGCTGGTAACTTGTGTTGTGTAGTGGTAACGGTGGTGTGCTGTGTGTTGGTAACTTGTGTTGTGTGTTGGTAACTTGTGTTGTGTGTTGGTAACGATGCTGTGTTGGTAACCTGTGTTGTGTGTTGGTAACTTATGCTGTGTGTTGGTAACGCTGCTGTGTGTTAGTAACTTGTGCTGTGTGTTGGTAACTTGTGCTGTGTGTTGGTAACTTGTGCTGCCAACTGTGTGTTGGTAACGCAGCTGTGTTGGTAACGCAGTTGTGTGTTGGTAACTTGTGCTGTGTGTTTGTAACCTGTGCTGTGTGTTGGCAACGCGGTGTGTGTTGGTAACCAGGCTGTGTGTTGGTAACCCCAGCTGTGTGTTGGTAACTTGTGCTGTGTGTTGGTAACTTGTGTTGTGTGTTGGTAACGTGCTGTTTGTTGGTAACGCAGTTGTGTGTTGGTAACTTGTGTTGTGTGTTGGTAACTTGTGCTGTGTGTTGGTAACGCTGCTGTGTTGGCAATTTGTGTTGTGTGTCGGTAACTTGTGCTGTGTGTTGGTAACTTGTGTGTTGGTAACGATGCTGTGTTGGTAACCTGTGTTGTGTGTTGGTAACTTCAGCTGTGTGTTGGTAACGCAGCTGTGTGTTGGTAACTGTGCTGTGTGTTGGTAACGCTGTGTGTTGGTAACTTGTGCTGTGTGTTGGTAACTTGTGCTGGCAAACGTGCCTGTTGGTAACGTGTGTCGTGGTGCTGTAACCTGTGCTGTGTGTTATAACTTGTGTGTTGGTAACGTGTGCTGTGTGTTGAACTTGTGTGTGTCTTGGTAACTTGTGCTGTGTGTGTTGGTAACGGTGCTGTGTGTTGGTAACTTGTGCTGTGTGTTGGTAACTTGTGCTGTGTGTTGGTAATTTGTGCTGTGTGTTGGTAACGTGTTGTGTGTTATAACTGTGCTGTGTGTTGAAACATGTTGTGTGTTGGTAACGCAGTTGTGTGTTGCAACTTGTGCTGTGTGTGTTGCAATAGGTTGTGTGTTTGGCAACTGTGCTGTGTGCTGGTAACGTGTGCTGTGTGTTAGTAACGTGTGCTGTGTGTTGGTAACTGTGCTGTGTGTTGGTAACGGTGCTGTGTGTTGGTAACGCAGCTGTGCTGGTAACCAGCTGCGTGGGTAACGTAGCTGTGTGTTGGTAACCGCGCCGTGTGTTGGTAACCTGTGCCGGTGTGGTAACCTGTGCTGTGTGTTGGCAACTTGCGCTGTGTGTTGGCAACTTGTGCCGTGTGTTGGTAACTTGTGCTGTGTGTTGGCAACTTGTGCTGTGTGTTGCAACTTGTGCTGTGTGTTGGTCAACTTGTGCTGTGTGTTGGTAACGTGCGCTGTGTGTTGGCAACGCAGTAACTTGTGGTGTGTGTTGGTAACTGTGTTGTGTTGGTAACTTGTGTTGTGTTGGTAACGCAGGCTGCGTGTTGGTAACTTGTGCTGTGTGTTGCAACGTGTTGTGTAGTTGGTAACGTGCGTGTGTTGGTAACTCTGTGCTGTGTTGGTAATCCCAGGCTGTGTTGGTAACTTGTGTTGTGTGTTGGTAACGCAGTGCTGTGTGTTGGTAACTGTGCTGTGTGTTGGTAACTTGCGCTGTGTGTTGGTAACCCAGCTGTGTGTTGGTAACGCAGCTGTGTGTTGGTAATCCCAGTTGTGTGTTGGCAACGTGTGCTGTGTGTTGGTAATCCAGCTGTGTGTTGGCAAATTGTGTTGTGTGTTGGTAACTTGTGTTGTGTGCTGGTAACTTGTGCTGGTGCTAACTTGTGCTGTGTGTTGGTAACTTGTGCTGTGTGTTGGTAACGTGCTGCTGTGTGTGTTGGTAACTTGTGTTGTGTGTTGGTAACTTGTGCTGTGTGTTGGTAACGCAGTTGTGTGTTGGTAACCTTGTGCTGTGTGTTGGTAACTTGTGCTGCTGGCAACTTGCCGTGTGTTGGTAACTTGTGCTGTGTGTTGGTAACTTGTGCTGTGTGTTGGTAACTCTGTGCTGTGTTGGCAACTTGTGCTGTGTTGCAACCTGTGTTGTGTGTTGGTAACGCAGCTGTGTGTTGGCAACTCCTGCTGTGTGCTGGTAACGCATGTTGTGTGTTGGTAACTTGTGTGCTGTGTGTTGGTAACTTGTGCTGTGCTGGTAACTTGTGTTGTGCTGGTAACTTGTGTTGTGTGTTGGTAACGTGCTGTGTGTTGGTAACTTGTGCTGTGTGTTGGTAACTTGTGCTCTGTGTTGGTAACTTTGCTAAGTAACTGTGCTGTGTTGGTAACTTATGCTGTGTGTTGGTAACGCAGTTGTGTTGTGTGTTAGTAACGCAGCTGTGTGTTGGTAACTTGTGCTGTGTGTTGGTAACCTGTGCTGTGTGTTGGTAACTTGTGCTGTGTGTTGGTAACTTATGCTGGTAACTTGTGCTGTGTGTTGGCAACTTGTGTTGTGTGTTGTTAACGCAGCTGTGTGTTGGTAACCTGTGCTGTGTGTTGGTAACTTGTGTTGTGTGTTGGTAACGTGCAGCTGTGTTCAACGCAGTTGTGTGTTGGTAACGTGCTGCTGTGTGTTGGTAACTTGTGCTGTGTGTTGGTAAACTTGTGCTGTGTGTTGGTAACTTGTGTTGTGAGTTGGTAACTTGTGTTGTGTGTTAGTAACGTGTTGTGTGTTGGTAACGCAGGGATGTGTTGGTAAACTGTGCTGTGTGTTGGTAACTTGTGCTGTGTGTTGTACTCTGTGTTGTGTGTTGGTAACTTGTGTTGTGTTGGTAACGCAGCTGTGTGTTGGTAACTTGTGTTGTGTGTTGGTAACTTGTGTTGTGTGTTGGTAACTTGTGCTGTGTTGGTAACTTGTGCTGTGTGTTGGTAACTGCTGTGTGTTGGTAACAGTTGGTAACTTGTGCTGTGTGTTGGTAACTTGTGTGTTGGTAACGTGCTGCGCAACTGCCGTGTTGGCAACTTGTGTTGTGTGTGGTAACTGTGCTGGTAACTTGTGCTGTGTGTTGGTAACTTGTGTTGTGTGTTGGTAACTCATGCTGTGTGTTGGTAACTTGTGCTGTGTGTTGGTAACTTTGCTGTGTGTTGCAACGTGCTGTGTTGGTAACTCAGGCTGTGTGTTAACGTGCTGTGTGTTGGTAACTTGTGTTGTGTGTTGGCAACTTGTGCTGTGTGTGTGTTGGTAACTTGTGCTGTGTGTTGGTAACTTGTGTTGTGTGTTGGTAACGTGTGTTGTGTGTTGGTAACGTGATGTGTTGGTAACTTGTGCTGTGTGTTGGTAACTTGTGCTGTGTGTGTTGCAACTGTGCTGTGTTGGTAACTTGTGTTGTGTGTTGGCAACTTGTGTGTGGTAACTTGTGCTGTGTGTTGGTAACTTGTGCTGTGTGTTGGTAACTGTGCTGTAGTTGGTAACGTGCTGCGTGTTGGTAACTTGTGTTGTGTGTTGGTAACTTGTGTTGTGTGTTGGTAACTTGTGTTGTGTGTTGGTAACTTGTGTTGTGTGTTGGTAACTTGTGTTGTGTGTTGGTACTTGCTGTGTGTTGGTAACTTGTGCTGTGTGTTGGTAACTTGTGTTGTGTGTTGGTAACTTGTGTTGTGCTGGTAACTTGTGTTGTGTGTTGGTAACTCTGTGTTGTGTGTTGGTAACTTGTGTTGTGTTGGTAACTCCAGTTGTGTGTTGGCAACTTGTGCTATGTGTTGGTAACTTGTGTTGTGTGTTGGTAACTCTGTGCTGTGTTGGCAACCTGTGCTGTGTGTTGGTAACTTGTGTTGTGTGCTATAACGTTGCTGTGCTGGAACTCCAAACCTGTGTGGTTGGTAACCTGTGTTGTGTGTTGGTAACTCAGGGTGTGTTGGTAACCTGTGTTGTGTGTTGGTAACTTGTGCTGTGTTGGCAATCAGGTTGTGGCTGGTAACTAGTGCAAAAGTGTGGTAACGTGGCAGGTGTGTTGGTAATCGCAGGTGCTGGTAAACTGTGTCGTGGTTGGTAACTGCAGCTGTGATTTGCGTGTGTGTTGGTAACTTGTGCTGTGTGTTGGTAACTTGTGTTGTGTGTTGGTAATCAGCTGTGTGTGTTGGTAACGTTGTGTGTTGGTAACTTGTGCTGTGTGTTGGTAACATTGTGTGTGTTAGTAACTTGTGTTGTGTTGGTAACTTGTGTTGTGTGTTGAACGTTTGTGCTGGAACCTGTGTGAACAGTTGTGTGTTGGTAACCAGGCTGTGTGTTGGTAACTTGTGTTGTGTGTTAGTAACCTGTGCTGTGTGTAATGTCCAACTGTGGTGTTGGTAACTGTGAGTGTTGGTAA
>NW_024723150.1:0-10160 GCF_018991925.1 Homarus americanus | reverse complement strand
AAGGTGCAGTTTGATCTGATCATCTGGTTGCTATTTCTCTAAGGCCAACGTGCGGTCCCTCGCCCAATGTCTTCCGCCTTGCTGTAGGTCGAGGAACGGATAAGGGAGGAGATAGGCACACACGGTGGCGCTGCCGGCGCCGAGGGTAGGAAGAGAAGGTGCAGTTTGAACTGATCATCTGGTTTGCTATTTCTGTAAGGCCAACGTGCGGTCCCTCGCCCAATGTCTTCCGCCTTGCTGTAGGTCGAGGAGCGGATAAGGGAAGAGATAGGCACACACGGTGGCGCTGCCGGCGCTGAGGATAGCAAGAGAAGGTGCAGTTTGATCTGATCATCTGGTTTGCTGTTTCTCTAAGGCCAACGTGTGGTCCCTCGCCCAATGTCTTCCGCCTTGCTGTAGGTCGAGGAGCGGATAAGGGAGGAGCTAGGCACACATGGTGGCGCTGCCGGCGCCGAAGATAGCAAGAGAAGGTGCAGTTTGATCTGATCATCTGGTTTGCTATTTCTCTAGGCCAACGTGCGGTCCCTCGCCCAGTGTCTTCCGCCTTGCTGTAGGTCGAGGAGCGGATAAGGGAGGAGATAGGCACACACGGTTGCGCTGCCGGCGCCGAGGATAGCAAGAGAAGGTGCGGTTTGATCTGATCATCTGGTTTGCTATTTCTCTAAGGCCAACGTGCGGTCCCTCGCCCAATGTCTTCTGCCTTGCTGTAGGTCGAGGAGCAGATAAGGGAGGAGATAGGCACACACGGTGGCGCTGCCGGCGCCGAGGATAGCAAGAGAAGGTGCGGTTTGATCTACCCGGTTTGCTATTTCTCTAAGGCCAATGTCTGCCTTGCTGTAGGTCGAGGGACATAAGGAGGAGATAGGTGCCACACGGTGAGCTGCCTACGCCGAAGATAAGGCAAGAGAAGGCAGTTTGATCTGCATCATCTGGTTTGCTATTTCTCTATATTAACGGCGTCCTCGCCCAATGTCTTCTGCCTTGCTGTAGGTCGAGGGAGCAGATATGAGGAGATAGGCACACGTGGCGCTGCCGGCGCCGAGGATAGCAAGAGAAGGTGCAGTTTGACCCCTGACCACCGGTTTATTTCTCTAAGGCCAACGTGCGGTCCCTCGCCCAATGTCTTCTGCCTTGCTGTAGGTCGAGGTGCGGATAAGGGAGGAGATAGGCACACACGGTGGTGCTGCCGGCGCCGAGGATAGCAAGAGAAGGTGCAGTTTGATCTGATCATCTGGTTTGCTATTTCTCTAAGGCCAACGTGCGGTCCCTCGCCCAATGTCTTCTGCTTTGCTGTAGGTCGAGGAGCGGATAAGGGAGGAGATAGGCACACGGTGGCGCTGCCGGCGCCGAGGATAGCAAGAGAAAGTGCAGTTTGATCTGATCATCTGGTTTGCTATTTCTCTTAGGCCAACGTGCGGTCCCTCGCTCAATGTCTTCTGCCTTGCTGCAGGTAGAGGAGCGGATAAGGGAGGAGATAGGCACACACGGTGGCGCTGCCGGCGCCGAGGATAGCAAGAGAAGGTGCAGTTTGATCTTATCATCTGGTTTGCTATTTCTCTAAGCCCAACGTGCACTCCCTTGCCCAATGTCTTCCGCCTTGCTGTAGGTCAGAGAGAGCTGATAAGGGAGGAGATAGGGTGGCGCTGCCGGGCGGCCGCAGGGGATAGCAAGAGAATGCGCTTGATCTGATCATCTGTTTGCTATTTCTTCTAAGGCCATCTAAAAGTGGTCCTCTGCCCAATGTTCCCTGCTTTGCTGTAAAGTCGAGGAGCGGATAAGGGAGGAGATAGGCACACACGGTGGCGGTGCCGGCGCCGAGGATAGCAAGAGAAGGTGCAGTTTGATCTGATCATCTGGTTTGCTATTTCTCTAAGGCCAACGTGCCGTCCCTCGCACAATGTCTTCTGCCTTGCTGTAGGTCAAGGAGCGGATAAGGGAGGAGATAGGCACACACGGTGGCGCTGCCGGCGCCGAGGATAGCAAGAGAAGGTGCAGTTTGATCTGATCATCTGGTTTGTTATTTCTCTAAGGCCAACGTGCGGTCCCTCGCCCAATGTCTTCTGCCTTGCTGTAGGTGGAGGAGCGGATAAGGGAGGAGATAGGCACACACGGTGGTGCTGCCGGCGCCGAGGATAGCAAGAAAAGGTGCAGTTTGATCTGATCATCTGGTTTGCTATTTCTCTAAGGCCAACGTGCGGTCCCTCGCCCAATGTCTTCTGCCTTGCTGTAGGTCCAGGAGCGGATAAGGGAGGAGATAGTCACACACGGTGGCGCGGCCGGCGCCGAGGATAGCAAGAGAAGGTGCAGTTTGATCTGATCATCTGGTTTGCTATTTCTCTGAGGCCAACGTGCGGTCCCTCGCCCAATGTCTTCTGCCTTGCTGTAGGTCGAGGATGATAAGGGAGGAGATAGGCACACACGCTGTTTTCCGCCGCAAATGAGGATAGCAAGAGAAGGTGCAGTTTGATCTGATCATCTGGTTTGGCTATTTCTCTTAAGGCCAACGTGCGGTCCCTCGCCCAATGTCTTCTGCCTTGCTGTAGGTCGAGGAGCGGATAAGGGAGGAGATAGGCACACACGGTGGCGCTGCCGGCGCCGAGGATAGCAAGAGAAGGTGCAGTTTGATCTGATCATCTGGTTTGCTATTTATCTAAGGCCAACGTGCGGTCCCTCGCCCAATGTCTTCTGCCTTGCTGTAGGTCGAGGAACGGATAAGGGAGGAGATAGGCACACATGGTGGCGCTGCCGGCGCCGAGGATAGCAAGAGAAGGTGTAGTTTGATCTGATCATCTGGTTTGCTATTTCTCTAAGGGCAACGTGTGGTCCTTCGCCCAATGTCTTCTGCCTTGCTGTAGGTCGAGGAGCGGATAAGGGAGGAGATAGGCACACACGGTGGCGCTGCCGGCGCCGAGGATAGCAAGAGAAGGTGCAGTTTGATCTGATCATCTGGTTTGCTATTTCTCTAAGGCCAACGTGTGGTCCCTCGCCCAATGTCTTCTGCCTTGCTGTAGGTCGAGGTGCGGATAAGGGAGGAGATAGGCACACACGGTGGCGCTGCCGGCGCCGAGGATAGCAAGAGAAGGTGCAGTTTGATCTGATCATCTGGTTTGCTATTTCTCTAAGGCCAAGGTGCGGTCCTTCGCCCAATGTCTTCTGCTTTGCTGTAGGTCGAGGAGCGGATAAGGGAGGAGATAGGCACACACGGTGGCGCTGCCGGCGCCGAGGATAGCAAGAGAAGGTGCAGTTTGATCTGATCATCTGGTTTGCTATTTCTCTAAGGCCAACGTGCGGTCCCTCGCCCAATGTCTTCTGCCTTGCTGTAGGTCGAGGAGCAGATAAGGGAGAAGATAGGCACACACGGTGGCGCTGCCGGCGGCGAGGATAGCAAGAGAAGGTGCAGTTTGATCTGATCATCTGGTTTGCTATTTCTCTAAGGCCAACGTGCGGACCCTCGCCGAATGTCTTCTGCCTTGCTGTAGGTCGAGGAGCGGATAAGGGAGGAGATAGGCACACACGGTGGCGCTGCCGGCGCCGAGGATAGCAAGAGAAGGTGCAGTTTGATCTGATCATCTGGTTTGCTATTTCTCTAAGGCCAACGTGCGGTCCCTCGCCCAATGTCTTCTGCCTTGCTGTAGGTCGAGGAGCGGATAAGGGAGGAGATAGGCACACACGGTGGCGCTGCCGGCGCCGAGGATAGCAAGAGAAGGTGCAGTTTGATCTGATCATCTGGTTTGCTATTTCTCTAAGGCCAACGTGCGGTCCCTCGCCCAATGTCTTCCGCCTTGCTGTAGGTCGAGGAGCGGATAAGGGAGGAGCTAGGCACACATGGTGGCGCTGCCGGCGCCGAAGATAGCAAGAGAAGGTGCAGTTTGATCTGATCATCTGGTTTGCTATTTCTCTAGGCCAACGTGCGGTCCCTCGCCCAATGTCTTCCGCCTTGCTGTAGGTCGAGGAGCGGATAAGGGAGGAGATAGGCACACACGGTTGCGCTGCCGGCGCCGAGGATAGCAAGAGAAGGTGCGGTTTGATCTGATCATCTGGTTTGCTATTTCTCTAAGGCCAACGTGCGGTCCCTCGCCCAATGTCTTCTGCCTTGCTGTAGGTCGAGGAGCGGATAAGGGAGGAGATAGGCACACACGGTGGCGCTGCCGGCGCCGAAGATAGCAAGAGAAGGTGCAGTTTGATCTGATCATCTGGTTTGCTATTTCTCTAAGGCCAACGTGCGATCCCTCGCCCAATGTCTTTTGCCTTGCTGTAGGTCGAGGTGCGGATAAGGGAGGAGATAGGCACACAAGGTGGCGCTGCCGGCGCCGAGGATAGCAAGAGAAGGTGCAGTTTGATCTGATCATCTGGTTTGCTATTTCTCTAAGGCCAACGTGCGGTCCCTTGCCCAATGTCTTCTGCTTTGCTGTAGGTCGAGGAGCGGATAAGGGAGGAGATAGGCACACACGGTGGCGCTGCCGGCGCCGAGGATAGCAAGAGAAGGTGCAGTTTGATCTGATCATCTGGTTTGCTATATCTCTTCTGCCATCGTGCGGTCCTCGCCCAATGTCTTCTGCCTGTTGTAGGTCGAGGTGCTATTGGCGAGGAGATATACCACACCGGGGCGCCAAGCCGTCGCCGAGGATAGCAAGAGAAGGTGCAGTTTGATCTGATCATCTGGTTTGCTATTTCTCTAAGGCCAACGTGCGGTCCCTCGCCCAATGTCTTCTGCTTTGCTGTAGGTCGAGGAACGGATAAGGGAGGAGATAGGCACACACGGTGGCGCTGCCGGCGCCGTGGATAGCAAGAGAAGGTGCAGTTTGATCTGATCATCTGGTTGCTATTTCTCTAAGGCCAACGTGCGGTCCCTCGCCCAATGTCTTCCGCCTTGCTGTAGGTCGAGGAGCGGATAAGGGAGGAGATAGGCACACACGGTGGTGCTGCCGGCGCCGAGGATAGGAAGAGAAGGTGCAGTTTGATTTGATCATCTGGTTTGCTATTTCTGTAAGGCCAACGTGCGGTCCCTCGCCCAATGTCTTCCGCCTGCTGTAGGTCAGAAGAGCGGATAAGGGAAGCAGATAGGCATTACACTGTGGTGCCGTTTGGCGCCGAGTTTAGTAAGAGAAGGTGCAGTTTGATCTGACCATTCATTGCTCTCTAAGGCTAACGTATGTCCCTCGCCCAATGTCTTCAGTCTTGCTGTAGGTCGAGGAGGTGGAGTAGAAGATAGGCACACACGGTGGCGCTGCCGGCGGCGAGGATAGCAAGAGAAGGTGCAGTTTGATCTGATCTTCTGGTTTGGTATTTCTCTAAGGCCAACGTGCGGACCCTCGCCCAATGGCTTCTGCCTTGCTGTAGGTCGAGGAGCGGATAAGGGAGGAGATAGGCACACACGGTGGCGCTGCCGGCGTCGAGGATAGCAAGAGAAGGTGCAGTTTGATCTGATCATCTGGTTTGCTATTTCTCTAAGGCCAACATGCGGTCCCTCGCCCAATGTCTTCTGCCTTGCTGTAGGTTGAGGAGCGGAAAAGGGAGGAGATAGGCACACACGGTGGCGCTGCCGGCGCCGAGGATAGCAAGAGAAGGTGCAGTTTGATCTGATCATCTGGTTTGCTATTTCTCTAAGGCCAACGTGCGGTCCCTCGCCCAGTGTCTTCTGCCTTGCTGTAGGTCGAGGAGCGGATAAGGGAGGAGATAGGCACACACGGTGGCGCTGCCGGCGCCGAGGATAGCAAGAGAAGGTGCAGTTTGATCTGATCATCTGGATTGCTATTTCTCTAAGGCCAACGTGCGGTCCCTCGCCCAATGTCTTCTGCCTTGCTGTAGGTCGAGGAACGGATAAGGGAGGAGATAGGCACACATGGTGGCGCTGCCGGCGCCGAGGATAGCAAGAGAAGGTGTAGTTTGATCTGATCATCTGGTTTGCTATTTCTCCCCTAAGGGCAACGTCTTGGTCCTAGCCAATGTCTTCTGCCTTTATATAAATACGAGCAGATAAGGAGAGATAAGCACAGTGGCGCTGCAGCTTTCGGGTATAAGAAGAAGAGTGCAGTTTGATCGATCATCTGGTTTGCTATTTCTCTAAAACCAGTCGATCCCTACGCCCAATATCTTCTTTCTACCTTAACATACGTTGAGAGTGCGGATAAGGGAGGAGATAGGCACACACGGTGGCGCTGCCGGCGCCAAGGATAGCAAGAGAAGGTGCAGTTTGATCTGATCATCTGGTTTGCTATTTCTCTAAGGCCAACGTGCGGCCCCTCGCCCAATGTCTTCCGCCTTGCTGTAGGTCGAGGAGCGGATATAAGGAGAATAGGCACCTGCGGGTAGGCGCTGCCTGACACCACGTGGATGTAAGAAGAAAGGTGCAGTTTGATCTGATCTCATGGTTTGCTATTTCTCTAAAACCGCGTCGGTCCCTCGCCCAATGTCTTCCGCCTTGCTGTAGGTCGAGAGCGGATAAGGGAGGAGATAGGCACACACGGTGGCGCTGCCGGCACCGAGGATAGCAAGAGAAGGTGCAGTTTGATCTGATCATCTGGTTTGCTATTTCTCTAAGGCCAACGTGCGGTCCCTCACCCAATGTCTTCCGCCTTGCTGTAGGTCGAGGAGCGGATAAGGGAGGATATAGGCACACACGGTGGCACTGCCGGCGCCGAGGATAGCAAGAGAAGGTGCAGTTTGATCTGATCATCTGGTTTGCTATTTCTCTAAGGCCAACGTGTGGTCCCTCGCACAATGTCTTCTGCCTTGCTGTAGGTCGAGGAGCGGATAAGGGAGGAGATAGGCACACACGGTGGCGCTGCCGGAGCCGAGGATAGCAAGAGAAGGTGCAGTTTGATCTGATCATCTGGTTTGCTATTTCTCTAAGGCCAACGTGCGGTCCCTCGCCCAATGTCTTCCGCCTTGCTGTAGGACGAGGAGCGGATAAGGGAAGAGATAGGCACACACGGTGGCGCTGCCGGCGCCGAGGATAGCAAGAGAAGGTGCAGTTTGATCTGATCATCTGGTTTGCTATTTCTCTAAGGCCAACGTGCGGTCCCTCGCCCAATGTCTTCTGCCTTGCTGTAGGTCGAGGTGCAGATAAGGGAGGAGATAGGCACACACCGTGGCGCTGCCGGCGCCGAGGATAGCAAGAGAAGGTGCAGTTTGATCTGATCATCTGGTTTGCTATTTCTCTAAGGCCAACGTGCGGTCCCTCGCCCAATGTCTTCTGCCTTGCTGTAGGTCGAGGTGCAGATAAGGGAGGAGATAGGCACCTGCGATTAGCTGCGGCTTCGAGATAGCAGAGAAGGTGCAGTTTGATCCTGATCTGTCTGGTTTTGCTTTCTTCTCTAAAGGCCAACGTGCGGTCCCTCATATGTCTTCTGCTTGCTGTAGGTCGAGGCCGGATAAAAGGGAGGAGATAAACTGCAGTGGCGCTGCCGGCACCGAGACTAACAGAAAGGTGCAGTTTGATCTGATCATCTGGTTTGCTATTTCTCTAAGGCCAACGTGCGGTCCCTCGCCCAATGTCTTCTGCCTTGCTGTAGGTCGAGGTGCAGATAAGGGAGGAGATAGGCACACACGGTGGCGCTGCCGGCGCCCAGGAAAGCAAGAGAAGGTGCAGTTTGGTCTGATCATCTGGTTTGCTATTTCTCTAAGTCCAACATGCGGTCCCTCGCCCAATGTCTTCTGCCTTGCTGTAGGTCGAGGAGCGGATAAGGGAGGAAATAAGCACACACGGTGCCGCTGCCGGCGCCGAGGATAGCAAGAGAAGGTGCAGTTTGATCTGATCATCTGGTTTGCTATTTCTCTAAGGCCAACGTGCGGTCCCTCGCCCAATGTCTTCTGCCTTCCTGTAGGTCGAGGAGCGGTTAAGGGAGGAGATAGGCACACACGGTGGCGCTGCCGGCGCCGAGGATAGCAAGAGAAGGTGCAGTTTGATCTGATCATCTGGTTTGCTATTTCTCTAAGGCCAACGTGCGGTCCCTCGCCAAATGTCTTCTGCCTTGCTGTAGGTCGAGGAGCGGATAAGGGAGGAGATAGGCACACGGTGGCGCTGCCGGCGCCGAGGATAGCAAGAGAAAGTGCAGTTTGATCTGATCATCTGGTTTGCTATTTCTCTAAGGCCAACGTGCGGTCCCTCGCCCAATGTCTTCTGCCTTGCTGTAGGTAGAGGAGCGGATAAGGGAGGAGATAGGCACACACGGTGGCGCTGCCAGCGCCGAGGATAGCAAGAGAAGGTGCAGTTTGATTTGATCATCTGGTTTGCTATTTCTCTAAGGCCAACGTGCGGTCCCTCGCCCAATGTCTTCTGCCTTGCTGTAGGTCGAGGTGCGGATAAGGGAGGAGATAGGCACACACGGTGGCGCTGCCGGCGCCGAGGATAGCAAGAGAAGGTGCAGTTTGGTCTGATCATCTGGTTTGCTATTTCTCTAAGTCCAACGTGCGGTCCCTCGCCCAATCTCTTCTGCCTTGCTGTAGGTCGAGGAGCGGATAAGGGAGGAGATAGGCACACACGGTGGCGCTGCCGGCGCCGAGGATAGCAAGAGAAGGTGCAGTTTGATCTGATCATCTGGTTTGCTATTTCTCTAAGCCCAACGTGCGGTCCCTTGCCCAATGTCTTCCGCCTTGCTGTAGGTCGAGGAGCGGATAAGGAGATAAACATGCAGTAGCGCTGCCGCTTTTTCGAAGGATGTAAGAAGAAAGGTGCAGTTTGATCTGATCATCTGGTTTTGCTATTTCTCTAAAACCAACGTGCAGTCCCTCATGTCATCTTCTGCCTTGCTACCAGCAGGTAAGGAGAAAGCTGGATAAGGGAGGAATAAACTTACGATAACCACTGCTACCGGCGCCGAGATAACCTGAAAGAAGGTGCAGTTTGATCTGATCATCTGGTTGCTATTTCTCCTAAGGCCAACGTCACGATCCCTCGCCAATGTCTTCTGCCTTGCTGTAGGTAGAGAGCGGATAAGGAGGAATAGGCACCTGCGGTGGCGCTGCACCGAGGATAGCAAGAGAAGGTGCAGTTTGATCTGATCATCTGGTTTGCTATTTCTCTAAGGCCAACGTGCGGTCCCTCGCACAATGTTTTCTGCCTTGCTGTAGGTCAAGGAGCGGATAAGGGAGGAGATAGGCACACACGGTGGCGCTGCCGGCGCCGAGGATAGCAAGAGAAGGTGCAGTTTGATCTGATCATCTGGTTTGCTATTTCTCTAAGGCCAACGTGCAGTCCCTCGCCCAATGTCTTCTGCTTTGCTGTAGGTCGAGGAGCGGATAAGGGAGGAGATAGGCACACACGGTGGCGCTGCCGGCGCCGAGGATAGCGAGAGAAGGTGCAGTTTGATCTGATCATCTGGTTTGCTATTTCTCTAAGGCCAACGTGCGGTCCCTCGCCCAATGTCTTCCGCCTTGCTGTAGGTCGAGGAGCGGATAAGGGAGGAGATAGGCACACACGGTGGCGCTGCCGGCGCCGAGGATAGCAAGAGAAGGTGCAGTTTGATCTGATCATCTGGTTTGCTATTTCTCTAAGGCCAACGTGCAGTCCCTCGCCCAATGTCATCCGCCTTGCTGTAGGTCGAGGAGCGGATAAGGGAGGAGATAGGCACACACGGTGGCGCTGCCGGCGCCGAAGATAGCAAGAGAAGGTGCAGTTTGATCTGATCATCTGGTTTGCTATTTCTCTAGGCCAACGTGCGGTCCCTCGCCCAATGTCTTCCGCCTTGCTGTACGTCGAGGAGCGGATAAGGGAGGAGATAGGCACACACGGTGGCGCTGCCGGCGCCGAGGATAGCAAGAGAAGGTGGGGTTTGATCTGATCATCTGGTTTGCTATTTCTCTAAGGCCAACGTGCGGTCCCTCGCCCAATGTCTTCTGCCTTGCTGGAGGTCGAGGAGCGGATAAGGGAGGAGATAGGCACACACGGTGGCGCTGTCGGCGCCGAGGATAGCAAGAGAAGGTGCAGTTTGATCTGATCATCTGGTTTGCTATTTCTCTATGGCCAACGTGCGGTCCCTCGCCCAATGTCTTCTGCCTTGCTGTAGGTCGAGGTGCGGATAAGGGAGGAGATAGGCACACACGGTGGCGCTGCCGGCGCCGAGGATAGCAAGAGAAGGTGCAGTTTGATCTGATCATCTGGTTTGCTATTGCTCTAAGTCCAACGTGCAGTCCCTCGCCCAATGTCTTCTGCCTTGCTG
>NW_024723149.1:0-31614 GCF_018991925.1 Homarus americanus | reverse complement strand
TGGTATTGTAGTGTTTACTTATGGTAGTATTGTAGTGCTTACTCATGGTGGTATTGTAGTGTTTACTTATGGTGGTATTGTAGTGCTTACTCATGGTGGTATTGTAGTGTTTACTTATGGTGGTATTGTAGTGTTTATGGTGGGATTGTAGTGTTTACTTATGGTAGTATTGTAGTGTTTACTTGTGGTGGTATTGTAGTGTTTACTTATGGTGGTATTGTAGTGTTTATTTATGGTGGTATTGTAGTGTTTACTTGTGGTGGTATTGTAGTGTTTACTTGTGGTGGTATTGTAGTGTTTACTTGTGGTGGTATTGTAGTGTTTATAAAGTGTTATTTGCTTTAGTTTGTTCGAGCTGTGTATCCGGCTGGTCAGATTAGATAGAACCTAACCTAACCTAACACACTGTGTAATATAATGATAACTGTAGCATTTAGAATTAACACAGGTAGCCAAATTTTTATCACTGCGGACGATACAATGCACTTAAAAAAAATACCCTTTCGCGAAAAAAATCCACCCGAGCAGAAAAGGCGAGGATTAGGTTGATTAATCCCGGCCAGAAATAGAAAAAAAATCCCTGTAATTTTTTTGGTGTTGTTGGAAGGATTAGCGACTAATTCCAAGTAAATCTCTGATATTTCCCTTTTTCTCGGTAATTCCTGTAATGTGTTAAATTTTTCACACAAATTTAGATAAACCAATTGGATAAAGTTGTAAATTATTCGGAGATAAAACTCACGAGAACAGGTAGTGAGAGTTGTGAGTTGTTGGTGGAGGAAGATTACAAGTGAGGATCATCCCACCACACAACACCTATCTCACCACCACCACCACACCTAACTCAGCACCTATTACCACACACCACCACCACCACCACTACTACCACTCAACACCACCACTACACAACATCTGCCACACTTTCATTACAACAGTATCCCGGTGTTAGTCATAAAGGCACGCCAGCACAGTGATATTTTCGGAAAAAATGTGTTGTTTAATGTTGATATTTAAGATGCAAGAACCATAACCATATGACTGGTGCTCTTATATAATGAAAATGTGCAGCTGACACTACCAAAATGAGTTTACTTTATTATTATTAACTAATCTGCAAATAGAGTTTAACAATGTTCATATTATTATTTTTTTTACATCTAATACAGTTAACATTTATTATAACGGGTATGGTATAATACTGCTACTAATGATAATTATAATAACAATAATGATAATAATAATAATATTAATAATAATGATAATGGTAATGACAATAATAGTAACTACAACAACAACAATAATAATGATGATAATAATAATAATAATAATAATAATAATAACGATGATGATGATGATGACACACACACACCTTGACGTAGCTCTTCACTTATATCAATAAGTTCATCTGTACATTGTCCTCGTAGTCTCCAGTCTTAATCTATACCTTTATGACGTGGGTTATGGTCGTGGGTTGTGGGTCGTATTATGGTCGTGGGTCGTAAAAGTTGATAGGTCATTTACTGTTATTACCAAACACCTCTCTCTCTCTCTCCAGAAATATGAGAAGAACCATCGAACTGCAGACAAATTCCCTTGAGCTTTACCTAATCTTATTCTTTTTCTCTCCTTCCTTTCTCTCTTTCTCTTTCTCTCTCTTTCCAGATATCCAAATTTGCTTTTGGTTAGTCGTGAATTATATTGGTAAGAAAAACCATCACTTTGTAAGATTATGCTGTGAGCTTTACATAAGTTATCGGGGAATCTGGGACACATCAGAGGTACTGAAGAATTATGGTTAACTCGCTTGATATTGCTTTTGAGAGAGAGAGAGAGAGAGAGCTACCTCCTCCACCACACCACCACAATGCTGACCATCCTAGCTACCACACCACCATAACGTTGACCATTCTAGGTACCACACCACCCCATAACACTGACCATCCTAGCTTCCACACCACTACAGCGCTGGTCCCTCACACTTGAACTTAACTCACGGTAGTTTCTCCTCCTTTCAAGGGCATCACTGAGAAAAATCTAAGCCATCTGAGAGTGTTGAAGATACACCTCACCACCAAGGAGAAACACTTTATGTAACATAGTGTCCAATTCTCTATAATACGGACTGCTTGTTTACGTGTGGCCGAGAAATAGTGCAGCGGGAGTGTGTTTAAAGATTCTCAGTTTACTGTTTATGAGTTTACTGAAATGTGAGACGAAAAAAGAATTATCTAAGAGCATCTTATAGTTGTTTGTAGATATACACTTTTTTACTTATATATATATATATATATATATATATATATATATATATATATATATATATATATATATATATATATATATATATATGTGTGTGTGTGTGTGTTTAAAATAAAATTATAGGAAGATTGGATTAGTTATATAAATACTTGGAGTTGAATTATCACAAAAGAAGATCAATTTATCGTCAATATACTTTGAGCTTTACTATTTAAAAAGATCAAATATATTGCCTTTATATAAATACTTTAAGTTTACTAATATATGTAACTAAACGTAAATCATCCTAAAGGAAACTGAAATTGATAGTGTATATATTTATCCTCAAATGTCTACAATAACTGTAGTTGTGTTGCAGTAAAAGGAGAACGTTTATTGTTGTTCAGGAGAGGCTATGAGGGTCACAAGTCACTGCAACCGTTTAATTTTTTAACACAACAAACACGGGAGCCTTAGTGCCTGGCTATATACTACTGTTATACTAGAGAGAGAGAGAGAGAGGCAACATTTCCACCAAGACTCACATAAGAAACAGAAGGTTCAGTTTACAATCGAATTTCCAATAACAATCACAGTTAACGTTTTCTCAACCCGAGATTAAGCAGTTGTCATACCGAGTTATATACATATTTTGTTTCTGTATGATGATGATACCTGGTGTATGTGTGTGTGGTGGGGGGGGGGGAGACAGCTCAAATTAAAACAATATATTTTAAGTACACTCTTTTTCCGTATTTAGATTAAAAAAAAGCGACAACTTATGGATTGGAAATGTTTGAACATTATACTTATTAGTATATAATAATTGGTGGGAAAGGTCAAGTATAATTCGTTTATAAACACCGACGTCAACACTCTAGCCTCAGGGTATCACCAGGTCAGTAGCACTAATTCTCACGGGTGAAAAATATAAAAAACAAAAGCTATAATTATATTCCTTTTCTGCAGGTTGTTGGTCTCTGGGGAAATTAGGAGTGATAAATGACTTTCATCAATTTATAGAGAACAGATGAAGGAATTCCCCGCCAGGTGAGATAACCTGACTCTTCTCTAATTAATGAAACCAACAGCCGCTCTTAATGGATTTATTGTCTGAACCAAAACAATTAAAGTGAAACAAGGATGAAGTCAATAGCCGTGATCAATACCAGGTTTTAGAGGACAAAATCATAACACAGATTCACAAGTAGTTTACACGTAGTGTGTGTGACGAAGTCTGTCATTCTCCCCAAAGTATTGATCATAGCAACACCACGGCCACACATCACCACCACCGAGTGACATTGAATGTAACACCTACAATAATTACTTTGAAATTAATTAAATTTAATAATGCTTATTGGTTCACAATGAAGGGCATATTAACATAGTTCACCATTGTATAAACTAGCGAAGATATACATATAGGGGATATAGATAAAGTTCTTATAATATCCGAGCAGGATAGGACTCGGAGCAACGGATTCAAGTTAGATAAGTTTAGGTTTAGGAGGGAGATAGGAAGGAACTGGTTCACAAATAGGGTGGTGGACGAGTGGAACAAGCTTAGCAACTTTGTAGTAAGTGCGGGAACTCTGGAAAGTTTCAAAAGGAGGCTAGATAGATTCATGGATGATAGAGAGCGGTAGTAACTCTCGACAGGAGCTGCCATGCACAGGCCAACCGGCCTATTACAGACTCCTTATTTTCTTATATATATATATATATATATATATATATATATATATATATATATATATATATATATATATATATATATATATATATAGATAGATAGATAGATAGATAGATAGATATAATCACACGGGAAAAAGGAAACAACGGAGCACCTTAGCTTTCGTCTTTATTCAAGACATCTTCAGAGGCAACTGGATTACATGGACAGAGAGAGGCTTAAATATACAGGGTGACCTTAAAAACATGAGGTCAGGTTATAATGATGTCATCCACTAATCCCCACACCAACACACACGTAGAGGAGCTAAAGAGAAGGGGGGTACGGACTAGTCGTGTCAGTCAAAAATAAGGGACCCATTAAAATAACTATCATATTATCTAGATCAAAGGTTTTCAAAGTATTTTTATCCTGGGCCACTGACAAACAAATTTATGTAACATACATCGGGGCTTTGAACCGACCATCATTTCGCTGTTTATTGATTTTAATTCCCAGCCCTGTACCACCCCGAAGATGGAATTACACGAGCGCTTAAATTTTGTTTTTTCTTGCGGTTACCGGGAAGCACATACCTGGATCACGCCAGCATTTGTTGTGATTTATTTGGTATATATATATATATATATATATATATATATATATATATATATATATATATATATATATATATATATATATATATATATATATATATATATATATATATATTATTTCCTGTAGTAGTTTGAAAGTTCTTGATATTAGTAAAACTATTTCATTCAAAAACCTTGTACGAGCAATAGGTAACTGAGACGGCTATGGTGTTGATGAACGCCGATGAGACTACCTCTCTTGTACTCATTATTATCGGTGGGAAAACTAGGGTAAAGAAATTCATATAGCGTCTAGTCGTCCAGTATTCCAAATGCCTTTCACTTAACTTACGATAATGGCCTCCCTGGGGTCCAAATAGTGACGCGTCCTTACCATGATGGTCAGCCAGCTCTCTCTCGTCTCCGCGTAGTCTGGGAGAGGATTGCACTACCTCCGGCCACCTGCTACTTACCAGGAATGGGACGCTTGTCACTGTGTTAATACCAGGGGCTAATCCCGGGACTTGTAACTTGCTACAATTGTTGGGGTTTATGGTCACATTTGCAAATACTGTATTCAGCAGGCGAGGTGCTGACGTTGTTGAGGGGGGCGTGACTCTGTACTGTACTGTACCGTACATGGCCTCCCACAGTGACCTCGACTGGTTACGGTAAGTGGGGAGCAACTCAACGATAGGGAGGCGGCAGTAGAGACCCACAAACACGCCCCGAACACAGTACTGTATAGTCTCCGAGGTGTCAAGGGGATGGTGTTACCGTCTGGCATTATAGATATGATAATCCCGAAGCGCTCTCAGTCCACCTAGCTGTAATTGGGGAAGTGAAGACGGTTGAGTGCAGTCTTGGCTACACGGCCTCCTTTACTTTCCGAAGACATGCTATGTAGTGTGCCGTATCCACACTGTCCCTAACTGGCAGCCATGTCTATGGGACTCACTATCACTTTTTCACAATTGAGTAACTACTCAAACACCTTCAGACAATCGCTCTTCTTAGGCAAAGGGTGGTCAGGCAGGAGCCCGACAGCTGCCACAGATCGCTGGACTTTAATGTAGCACAAAATGTCCGACACAGCTTACACGAAACAGATGACGATCCAAACATTTTCAATTGGTAATTCACTAATCCATGGCCAACTGAGCTATAGCGTGAAGTGCTCTTAAAACTCCACATACCTGCCGCCTCGCGTGCTGTAAAAACATACAATGCTCCGGAAAACGCACCAAATATTTTGTAAACGACTCTAAAGTATTTTAACGAGGGTTTTACATCATCAGTAAACAGAAAGGTATTAAACCGTCAGCAAACATTGTATATGCATACTGCATGAAATATGACCTATAATGTTGTTAACACTGAACAAACTGAAAAAAACTTAAAAGAATAATATTTCTTTTTGCAACCGACCTTTTTACACATCACTTTAGCTCGTGTTGTTATACAATACTGTTGTTAGGGTAATGTTTTAATATTTGCAAGACGAATGTGAATTTGTTGCCATCCGGTATAACTTACTGTACACTCCCATACTTAGTGTACATTATGTAAGAGAAAATAAACAGTTATAAACAGTAAGATAAACAATAAAAGTAAAAGTAAATTGTCCTTTTACAGATAAAGTTTACTGCAACACGAGGCAACTTCACTCAGCTGATCGTATATGGGTGGACGGTGAGGCGAAGGAGTTCTTCTCTGGCTGGTTCACACGGGGATGATGATTACTGCCTTCCTGTGTATCGTCTGCTCTGCCTCCTCCTTATTTCCACTTTCACGGGTATTGTTTTTTCTTTCTGTTTTCGATTTGTTTTATTATTTGTATTTTTAACTAAATATTTTCCAGATATTTTGGTTATCTAATACTTTCAAATATGTGAAATTTGGATATATGAGATAGCGCTGAGACAAGGGCGTTGAGGCCGATGTAACCCGTATATAGGGTCACAGTTAGCCATGACTAGTTCTCCATAATGCCCACACACCCATAGTACCCACACACTATCCACACACTACCCACACACTCACACAAGGAGATACAGTGAAATAAACTGCTGTACCTAAATATTATGTAACTCAAAATATATTCCCAAAACAGCACGTTTACAGTTGAAAATAATAAAAGCATAAATAATACAAACAAAATCAATTAATATGTTTTTTATTATTTTTAAATATCAGAAATGTTGGGTCAACGCTTCTTGTTGTTCTTTGTCTTTTTCCCAGTGAAGATGTAGTCTCCCCATGGCAGGTACTGGTCCTTTTGTACATGGCAGAAAGTGGTAGTTTCCTTCTTCTTCTTGTTGTTTTGAGGTTTAGTGTGCTTTGTGGTCTGCAGTTTGTTAGATCGGGGGCCCTTCTCCTTCACCTGGCAAGGCTTCACCTCAACCTTTGAAACTTTTGTTACAGTGCGTCGGAACACCATTGTGATTTACTGACACTAACAGCTCTCTCACTGAGGTCAAATCAAAATTTGACCATACAGAAAGAATTACGGTTTAATAAGGTTGGAATTTAAAGAAATTGACAACAAAATGAAGCTCTGTTTATCACTATAGTGTTGAGGACTGGTGTTTGTAGAGATGATGGATGGTGTTATAATATGTAGTGATGATGGATGGTGTTATATTTAGTGATGAAGGCTGGCGTTATATGTAGTAATGATGGATGGTGTTATATGTAGTGATGATAGGAGGGTAATATATGTAGTGATGATGGATGGTGTTATATATAGTGATGATGCATGATGATATATGTAGTGATGATGGTTGGTGTTATATGTAGTGATGCTGGATGGTGTTATATGTAGTGATGATGGATAGAGTTATATGTAGTGATGATGGATGATGTTATATATAGTGATGATGGGTGGTGTTATATGTAGTGATGTTGGATGGTGTTATATGTAGTGATGATGGATGATATTATATGTAGTGATGATAGGATGGTTCTATATGTAGTGATGGATGGTGTTATATGTAGTGATGATGGATGATGTTATATGTAGTGATGATAGGATGGTTTTATATGTAGTGATGATGGATGGTGTTATATGTAGTGATGATGCATGATGTTATATGTAGTGATGATGGTTGGTGTTATATGTAGTGATGCTGGATGGTGTTATATGTAGTGATGATGGATAGAGTTATATGTAGTGATGGATGATGTAATATGTAGTGATGATGGGTGGTGTTATATGTAGTGATGTTGGATGGTGTTATATGTAGTGATGATGGATGATATTATATGTAGTGATGATAGGTTGGTTTTATATGTAGTGTTGATGGATGGTGTTATATGTAGTGATGATGCATGATGTTATATGTAGTGATGATGGGTGGTGTTATATGTAGTGATGCTGGATGGTGTCATATGTAGTGATGATGGATGGAGTTATATGTAGTGATGATGGATGATATTATATGTAGTGATGATGGTTGGTGTTATATGTAGTGATGTTGGATGGTATTATATGTAGTGATGATCGATGATATTATATGTAGTGATGATAGGATGGTTCTATATGTAGTGATGGATGGTGTTATATGTAGTGATGATGGATGATGTTATATGTAGTGATGATAGGATGGTTTTATATGTAGTGATGATGGATGGTGTTATATGTAGTGATGATGCATGATGTTATATGTAGTGATGATGGTTGGTGTTATATGTAGTGATGTTGGATGGTGTTATATGTCGTGATGGATGGTTCTATATGTAGTGATGGTGAATGGTGTTATATGTAGTGATGATGGATCGTGTTATATGTAGTGATGATGGATAGTGTTATATGTAGTGATGATGATGGATGGTGTTATAAGTAGTGATGATGGATGTTGTTATATGTAGTGATAAAGGATGGTGTTAGTGAAGATTGTGAAGAGAGATGTAGTGAAGATTGTGAAGTGAGGTGTAGTGAAGATTGTGAAGTGAGATGTAGTGAAGATTGTGAAGTGAGATGTGGTGAAGATTGTGAAGTGAGATGTAGTGAAGATTGTGAAGTGAGATGTAGTGAAGATTGTGAAGTGAGATGTAGTGAAGATTTGGAAGTGGGATGTAGTGAAGATTGTGAAGTGAGATGTAGTGAAGATTGTGAAGTGAGATGTAGTGAAGATTGTGAAGTGAGATGTAGTGAAGATTGTGAAGTGAGATGTAGTGAAGATTGTGAAGTGAGATGTAGTGAAGATTATGATGTGAGATGTAGTGAAGATTGTGAAGTGAGATGTAGTGAAGATTGTGAAGTAAGATGTAGTAAAGATTGTGAAGTGAGATGTAGTGAAGATTGTGAAGTGAGATGTAGTGAAGATTGTGAAGTGAGATGTAGTGAAGATTTGCGGTGGATGTAATTGAAATTGTGGAGTGGGGATATGGTGAGAGATTGTGAGTGGGATGTGGTGAGAGATTGTGAGTGAGGATGTTGTGAGAGATTGTGAGTGAGGATGTGGTGAAGATTGTAAAGTGAGATGTAGTGAAGATTGTGAAGTGAGATGATGTGAAGATTGTGAAGTGAGATGTAGTGAAGATTGTGAAGTGAGATGTGGTGAAGATTGTGGAGTGAGATGTAGTGAAGATTGTGAAGTGAGATGTAGTGAAGATTGTGAAGTGAGATGTAGTGAAGATTGTGAAGTGAGATGTAGTGAAGATTGTGAAGTGAGATGTAAAAATTGTGAAGTGAGATGTGAAAATTGTAAAGTGAGATGTAGTGAAGATTGTGAAGTGAGATGTAGTGAAGATTGTGAATGGAGATGTAGTGAAGATTGTGAAGTGGGATGTAGTGAAGATTGTGAAGTGAGATGTAGTGAAGATTGTGAAGTGAGATGTAGTGAAGATTGTGAAGTGAGATGTAGTGAAATTGTGAAGTGAGATATAGTGAAGATTGTGAAGTGAGATATAGTGAAGATTGTGAAGTGAGATGTGGTGAAGATTGTGAAGTGAGATATAGTGAAGATTGTGAAGTGAGATGTGATGAAGATTGTGAAGTGAGATGTAGTGAAGATTGTGAAGTGAGATGTAGTGAAGATTGTGAAGTGAGATGTAGAGAAGATTGTGAAGTAAGATTAAAAAGAAAACTGTAGTAATTGAGGTTAAACGAACGCGGGTTATTCTGTAGTGTATCCGTGTCTTGTTAACGTGGAACCAACATGGCGGTGGTTCTCAATATAGATATGTTATTTTGCCGGGAATTTCTGTCAAAACGAAATATGAATCAACCATATTTAGCCTAAATTAATCTAGCGGCTTTATTATATATTCTAAGATGTTTAAGTTGGATAGATCAGATCAGGTTAGGTTAAGTCAGGTTGGGTTAGGTTAGGTTAGTTTTGTTAATTTTGCCACTTAGAGGCTAGTTTATTGTGCCCCCATACTCATCCTGTGAGCGGTAGTGCAAAGAGATTACAAAGTGGTGTTAGATGAGGTAGGTGGTTAAGTTAAGTTTCAATAGGTTAGGTTAGATTACGTCAGGTTGGGTTAAGTTAGGTTAGGTAGGTAATAAGTAGATAGGTTACGGTCGGTAGGTGGGAAAGTTAGGTTAGGTAGGTAATAAGTAGATAGGTTACGGTCGGTAGGTGGGAAAGTTAGGTTTGATTAGGTTAGCTTATGTCAGACGGGGAGGTTAGGTTCGATTATGTCAGGTTAGGTTCGATTATGTCAGGTTAGGTTAGATTACGTCAGGTTAGGTTAGATTATGTCAGGTTAGGTTAGATTATGTCAGGTTAGGTTAGATTATGTCAGGTTAGGTTAGATTATGTCAGTTTAGGTTAGATTATGTCAGGTTAGGTTAGATTATGTCAGGTTCGTTTAGATTATGTCAGGTTAGGTTAGATTATGTCAGGTTAGGTTAGATTATGTCAGGTTAGGTTAGATTATGTCAGGTTGGGTTAGATTATGTCAGGTTAGGTTAGATTATGTCAGGTTAGGTAAGTAGGTGGAGGTGGGTAAAAAAGGTTAGGTTAGGTCGGCAGGTTTTAGTGTAGGAGCTGAAGTAATCCCGTAAAAATTTCATGTTAATTTTTGACACCATACATCGTAATAATCCTTATAAACTATGTTAAGGAACTGTGGTGTAATTTTTTCTGAACGGTTTATTATAAGTTTTATGCCATTAAAGAAGTTTTATCAAAGAGCGGCATAATGAACCACAGATGTATTACCATTATGCCCTAAGTAACTTAAAACATGACTAATAACCTATGAACATGTAGTATTATATGATTACAATTTAACATAATATATTATGAATGCTGTTATAATATCTTAAGTGTGTTACAAACATGGCTGCTCATATATGCCATCCTGTCTCTGGCAAAGAAGAGATTGCAGTAAGTAAAATTAATTGCTAAAGACAAATACTGGAAATTAAACATATACTTATTACCATTATCTGAAAAGCTTAGAACCACCGTTTTATATTTATTAAAAGTTTGTAGTGTTATACATCATGTGTATGCAAGTCACAAGTTATTATTTACGACATTGCTTCAGTCCTCGTCATCAGAGTCTTCTGTGTACAACAGATTCCTTCACCTTGTTTAGGCATTTCTCATCATCAGCTTGACAGTTACACATCTCGGTACATGTCATGCTATTCTTTCTGATTCTTTCTGTATGAACATGACAATGATCCACATTTCCCGACGCCACATCCACATTTAACAAGTTCTGTGATTGCTTCTGGAGCTGGTGGTTGGTCTGATATTACTAGTATGAAACAGTCATTGTCAATCTTCCAACCATGCTCTAATTGTGAAAGCATTTCACTGTCTGCATCACAAGACCACAGAAGAGCTTGATACCTTCCTCTCAATATATGATACTTTAGAGTTGCTGCAGTCGCTGGTAGTTCTTCAGCTTCTGCCTGCGTTATCTTGAAGAGATGCCATCTAAGTTTTGACAGTTTAGTGAGTCATTCGTGGACAGTAGAGCTTAAATACAAATTCCTCTAGACCAATATACATGTCTGCTGGAGGGCATTTGGTCTACTCAGCATCTTGAATGCATCTAGGACTTTTGTGTTAAATTTCATCAAAGTGCTCCAACATGCTTTCTTTCCTTTGCCAACAAATTTTCCAATGCAGTCAGATCCTGTGAAGGCATGGAAACCTGTAAGGCTCTCTGCCCAATGTGTCGTCGCTCACCATTTCCTGTTATCATACTTGTATTTTCTCCAAGTTGAGGCTGCTTTAATATGCCAAACACATCAGTGTCTGGTGACTTGATATGTACAGTGCTGCCCTTCTGTGATGCATATACTGTATGTCCTGCTTAAGTTCTATAACTTGTGATAGCAATTTGATGGTTGAAGTCTTATTTGCTGCTTTCCACGACAGTATATTAACCTTGGACAGCTTTTCCCAGATGCTCAATGGACCAACAATACGTTCCTTGACAAAATTTTCATAATTTTGTCTTCCAACTTCATATGCTCATAGATTGTCATATTTGGCATTTTCTGGCATTACAGCTCCAGTTACCAAGTTATAAGAGCATCATTTTCCTGGGATTACAGTCACCAATAACATTGTGTAGCTTCTGTACATCAGCATATTGACAGCTGACAATAGCTGTAGAGAGCTCATGGTGTTCTGTTCTTTTGTAATCTTTATGAGTTTGATATTTTATGTAATGAACTTAATTTGAAAACCCAAATGGTAGTATATGATCTTTTATCACCTTAGGCACTCTGTGCGTCATGCCTCTCAAGTGATTTTTTTCCTCTCTTACTTCTCTGGACAAATACGACCTTTATCACATCAGAAAAAATATCACCATATATTTTCTTAATCTACAGGTGCCAAGGTTTAAAATGACGGATGGTGTTAAAAATTAACCTGAAATTTTTACGTGACCACATATTGTCTTGTTGGGTTTCTGAGAGAACTTCACGGCTAAATAGCGCCTCTGTATTGATAGCCGGTACATGTCGTAATATCCACCGCTCATAGTTAAATCTTTATGTCCGTTTATTTTGTCCTAATTTAAGTATCAAAGAGTGTTTTCATTTTTAAGTATCTTAAGTATCTTTTTCCCCACTCCTAAGTATCTAAGTATGATTTATTTTCATTTTTAAGTAACTAACCATATTTTTGTTTTCATTATAAAATGTGATTGATATAGACAACAGAAGTAAATATCAGCTGGAGGTCGTAAACGAAGCTGATGTGAAGTATTTTGACTCATTGTTCCCACGAACTAATCGCTTCACTGGTTTATACCGAAGAAATAAAACCGTCAACGAACCATCCGATTCAAATGTGTCTTAGGCGATACAGGGTGTTTATGCGTCACTCTGATACCAAGAATGACTTTGTGTACTGTGGTGAAGCTGAGGGTAGGATAGGGTTGGGTTGGGTTGGGATGGGTTAGGATTACGCATGTGTGGGTATATTCTGTTGCATTTTATAGGTATCTTGCGTCTTTCTCTTTATTCCTTCTTTATCATGAGTATCTGTGCCTATTAATACACCACCTCGCAGGATAGTGGAAGAGGAATGGATAGTAACGAGATAATATTCTTCTAACATATACCTTAGCTTGATTACAGGTAACACCAGGTAGAAGTTACATGACTCTTAAGAGTTTTCCTCGACTTGGCTGATTCAACTGTAAGACTTGTTGTATTTATCCTTATTAAAATCCTCCACCTGTAAGACCCTCCACTTGTAAGACCCTCCACTTGTAAGACCCTCCACCTGTAAGACCCTCCACTTGTAAGACTCTCCACTTGTAAAACCCTTTAGGGATTTGAAATACCTTCTCGTCTTGGCTCCACTAGTACTGTAAACACCCTCTCTAGCCTTAGTTTACAGTAATGTTGAAGTATATAGTGAAGACTCACAGCTCATGGGTTAGAAAAACAAAAGATGCTTGTTTTATTTATTTATTTATTTATAGTTTATTTTAGAATCCCCGAAAGCTAGAACAAAATGGCTGACGGGACGCAAGCTGACGGGACTCACAAGCGGGCAGTGTTTACAGTATGGACCAAGAATAAAAAATAAATGAAAAATAAAATAAATAAATCGTAAATTGGTGCATTGTTTCTCCAGGGGTAATTATAGAAGTACAAATGTTCTCCAGCAGTGGGTAACGATCATAGTCACGTATAGAGCTTCCGACGCAGGTAGATTGATATAGATGCATTACCTGGAGTTAGTGGGTTACAGGGGCCTCTTACACGATAATATTAAAGGTGTTTTTCCTTCTGTTTGTGGCACTTGAGGTGTTTAGGTTAGGTATAATTAAAATGGTTTAGTTATAATAGTTATATTACGATAAGTTAAGTTGAATTTAGAACTTTTGATTTGCATATATCGTGTTTTAGAAGGATTTGTTAGCTAATAAGTTTAATTTGGATACGTTTAGTTTAATTTAGATCATTTGATTTTACAAGGTCGTATTATAATGACTGGGAACCATATAGAAACCTGTTAGAGAAGTAAATATTTCTACGGCAGTGAATGAGTAGGTCAATAAGTGGTGTATAGAGCTGTTGACGCAACTTAAACGGTATATACTGTACATTATATGTTATCAGAGCTTTCCTGTTGTACGTAACCGCCTCCGTCAAAGTGTCTTAGTGGCTCATGTGAAGATTAGCCTCTAGTTTATTTAACCTCAAGATTAACTACACTGGCACTGCCTGACCTGACCTGACCTACCCTAACCTAACCTAACCTAACATAATCTAACCTAACTTAACTTCCCAGGTAGCGTTAGGTTAATCATTAGTTGAAATAAGCTGGGAGGGTTAATCTTCAGGTAATCAATCTTAATTAACAATTTTGGTCAGGTGAGGCCTTCCTTACCTTACTCGAGACCAGGAGGAGGAGGATGACTTGCTAACATCTACAGATCATCGTCAACCAAGGCAGATATTGAATACCTTTTGTTTACCTTCGTGGCTTAAGAACCCATCTTAACACCATAAGACTATTCGCCTCAATACAATAATACAGTAATTGATTATTGTATTCTAATAAAATTTCTAATAAAATTTACGGTGTATCTTGTGAACCAGATTTATTGTTTGACCTTAGTGAATGAGAAACTGGTTAAGGTGTATTGTGGTAAACATCCTTAAGAGCAGCTCTGTGTGTTCTTACGACCTCAAAGTAACACAAAAGGTAGCCAATATCTACCCTTGGTCAGTCACTTTATGTAGATGTCAATTGTGTCATTTTTCTAGACTTAGTGCCCCCTGGAGGAGAAAGTAAATACAATGTTGATTTATTTTGGTCACAACACACGCTAGTAGATTAGTTTTTCCTATTTAACTAAATAATTAACATCATGTAGCTAACTAAATATATGACTCAAAGATGGTAACCAATATGGCGTCGATATTGTTCACATACTCTATGATAAATAGATGTATTGTCTGTTTAATTTTAGAGAAGAATTTAATTTATAAACTTTTGAGAATCTGGATACAGGAGTTTTGTCTTTGCGTGTGTGTGTGTGGTGATGATGATGATGGATACTTTCCTCTGCAGTGAAAAAAATATCTTGACATTGCAAAGTTTAACTGTAAGCCGAAGGAACGTTTGTAATGTGACTTATTATGTGAAATTGTAACTTGAAATTCTTTGTGAAAAAATATTTCCCTATAAAGTTTGGCAGTAAATGAAGTATTACATCAAGGTGTAACTTATAGTTCCTTGTGGAGTAATTACCTATGTGGACGATACAGCTACTCCAGGGTGTAAGACCTAGAGTAGAAAGTCTTAAGACCTTACCTGAGGTTGAAAGACTCTTATAGTGGAACGTCTTAGGTATTGAAACTTTAATTACAGTAAATAAAATATAATCTACCTAAACATTCCTTCACCTGGCGACAACTAATGATACAGGTGGTGTAATAGCTCTTTAAAATTCCTCCGTTTGATATAATAATGACCACACATGAACTTATAATGTGCAATATCTTGATAACACATTAGCTGCAACATTACACATAGTCCAGTGTATGTGTAGTGAGGGACATCTACCTAAATGAGTTACAGAATGTGGAGTTGAGGCAAAAAAATGTTGGGACATGTTTGAGATCATCAGTTGAGCCAAACGTTTATACTCAATATTGTTTTAATGGTATTTTAGAGCGACCGAAAAATGTAAACAAAATGGCCGGCTAGGTGACACATACCTTACAAGAATTAAACATGAGATCACACACACACACACACACACACACACACACACACACACACACACACACACACACACACACACACACACACACACACACACACACACACACACACACACACACACACACACACACACACACACACACACACACACACACACACACACACACACACACACACACACACACACACACACACACACACACACACACACACACACACACACACACACACACACACACACACACACACACACACACACACACACACACACACACACACACACACACACACACACACACACACACACACACACACACACACACACACACACACACACACACACACACACACACACACACACACACACACACACACACACCAGTTTTACCCACATTATCACCAGACTATCGGCATACCTGGTCGGTGGACACCTGCCTCCTCCTCACCTTGCTGTACCTGCCCTGCCCCGAGTGTACACATACTAAGACGATTTATAGGTGTGTGTGTGTGTGTATCTGCGTGTATGTTTTCATTTGTGTTTTAAATGTTTTTATGTATGTTTTTATGTGTGTATGTTTATGTACGTGCGTGTTTTGAGTGTGTGTCAATTACTTGCTCGTAAACACACCAATAAAATTCCCTTTGAAAGTCTTGCCAATGGTTTTATGACACTAACTGACAATGTTATTTTTTATCAAGAGAATAAAATTGAGTCTTTAATGCTTACTATGTTTGTTTTGTTTTTTTGTCGTTTATGATTTTTTTTTACTGATAATAAGGAAAGAAACATGTGAAGTAAATGAGTGATAATCTTGGGTGTAGAATAACTAGGAAAAAAGATAAGAGAAAGTGTGGACAGGAGAAGGAAAATATGATGAATGAAGAGAGAGAGAGAGAGAGAGAGAGAGAGAGAGAGAGAGAGAGAGAGAGAGTAAAACAAAAGACAAACTAACAAAAATAAAATTATCAACAAACTTTCTCAACACAACAACAACAATACTAAACTCTATTTATTCATTAGATATCACAGTAATACACCTGGTTATTACTTATACACACACATCTCTGTATTGCGTTATGGAGAGTGCAGAGGAAAAAAAATATTCTGGACCTGCGCGGCATTCGTCCGGAGGTGCGCTGGATAGTCAATACCATGAGAACGGAGGAGGAAGGAGAATTGAAGGGGGTTGAAGGGAGGGGGGAGGAGAGGGGGGTGGTGTAGGGGGAGTAAAGGGAAGGGGTTGAATTAGTGTCCAATATTGAGGTTTTTTTTTATTATTTTATCTTACATACAGCTACAATGCTTATGGGGTACTTTTTGTTGTGGCCAGCTTAGGATTTTTAGTTGATTTAGTTTATTTAATTTATTTTTATACGACAGATCATACATCCATATTGACTCATGATCCCTTCATTACCTACTTCCCTTAACCCTTAAACACCCCCTTCCTTCCCTCCCATCCCTCTCCCCACCCCTCTCCCCTTCCTTCTTTCCTACCCTCTCCCTTACCCCCCCTCTCCCCACCCCCCTCCCCTTCCTTCTTTCATACCCTCTCCTTCCCCCCCTCCTCCTTGCTCCTTCTCCCTACCCTCTCTTCCTGTAACCAGAAATGCGCAGTTTAGAGAGGCCGCCCATAAAAGGTTTAGTCCTGTTGTGGCTGTAGTGTTATGTATTTTGTATTTGTATTTATGCTGTTATTTTGTTTACTGTAGACGGTAATTAGATTGGATAATGCTAGAAGGAGTTATTGATGGTGGTTTAATGGGATTATATCGTAGGTGGATTAATGGTACCTTATGGTAATTAAAATCAGGATCGCCGCCACAATGTAATTAAGGTCAAGCCCACAGCCACAATATAATAACTAAAATCACCCCCACAGCCACAGTATATTAAAAATCACGCCCACAGCCACAGTATATTAAAAATCACGCCCACAGCCACAGTATATTAAAAATCACGCCCACAGCCACAGTATATTAAAAATCACGCCCACAGCCACATTATATTAAAAATCACGCTCACAGCCACAGTATATAAAAATCACGCCCACAGCCACAGCATATTAAAAATCACGCCCACAGCCACAGTATATTAAAAATCACGCCCACAGCCACAGTATATTAAAAATCACGCCCACAGCCACAGTATATTAAAAATCATGCCCACAGCCACAGTATATTAAAAAACACGCCCACAGCCACAGTATATTAAAAATCACAGCCACAGTATATTAAAAATCACGCCCACAGCCGCGGTATATTAAAAATCAGAGCCACAGTATGTTAAAAATCACGCCCACAGCCACAGTATATTAAAAATCACACCCACGTCCACAGAATAGTCACTACAATCACGCCCAACAGCTTCCTCAGGTCACCTCAATGCCTCAGTCACTTAAATATTATTATGGGCTGAGTACCTAGTTAATAATAGTCCTTGTTAATAATAGTGTCTTATGTGAACTGCAATTAACTAGCTTACCAACTACTTAAGGCGAGATTATTGATGCTAGTTGGTAATGTTACCTCCCTAGTTTTTGTTTGTTTAATTATTTATTTATTTGTTAGGAATTTTATGTAGTCGAAATTAAACTCCATATAAAGCGACATAAATTTATATTAAAAACTACATACATTGAAGGAAAACTCACCTTTTCTTGTGTTGAGTGAGTGTGAGTGAGTGAGTGAGTGATATTAGAGTGTGTTGGTAGGAATCTAAATTTATATTATTTTTGTTTATATTTCCGTGTTTTTATGAGTTTGGTTTCTTAATTCATATTCAGGTGATTGAGAATAATTCGAGGTGTAACTAAGATTGGTTTACTGTGTAGCTATTGTAGTAGTCTTGAGGTATATAACTTGCAACCATTATGCAACATTTTATAATAAGTGCACACCAATTTTTATTTTTTTAAGATATTTCAAGATGTCACAATCAAGTAAAATACACCAAAATATTGACTCTCGAACCTTACCATCATTCCATAACCATTGCAGAGTCATGGGATAGCAACAGTGAGCTTAGGTACCAGAGCCAACACTAATATGGGCCAGTGATAACCTAGATACAAGGTACAAATGTAAACAAAATAATACGATGCTAGGTTCCAATGTCAACACGGAAGCCTACAGGTATATAATTAAACCTTTATGTAGTTATGAAGAAAAAAATTGAGGATACTGAAACTACACAATATTCTAGTCACTTTTCCGTCAATATATGTATAATTTCATCTACAACCTTAACTTTTACAATCAATAGACACATGACTTAACATTCAAGACATACTGTAGACATAATCTTCCTCTCGTCAGATTTTAGCCTTTTGTGAATTGTACAGGGTGTGGTAGAGATGTACAGGGTGTGACATGTATACAGAGTGTGGTCGAAATGTACAGGGTGTGGTAGAGATATACAGGGTGTGGAGGAGATGTACATGGTGTAGCAGATGTACAGGGCGTGACATGGACCTCTGGGATCTTACATCGCTGGCTTTACCTCACCTACACTGGCTTGACTTCACCTGCAGTGGCTTGACCTCACCTACAGGAGTGGGAAGGTTATAAGAATTGATAGTCGATAATGATGACTGTGTTGATGTCATGAACTTAACCTAATCAGGAGTTGGTGGTAATCAGGAGGTGTTTGGTGGTAATCAGGAGGTGTTTGGTGGTAATCAGGAGGTGTTTGGTGGTAATCAGGAGGTGTTTGGTGATAATCAGGAGGTGTTTGGTGGTAATCAGGTGGTATGTGGTAGTTAATCTCTTACTTTGGGATTAACCTCGCACTCCTGGGATTAACCTAACCTAACCAATCGCTGCAACGAAGAGAGAACACAACAACTTTGCAGAAACATGTGACGTATTGCAGACTTCCTGGTATTGCACACACAGTTGATGATTTGCAATAATGAACACAAGTGGATTTTTTTTACTTTTTTTTGTAAATATTCTCAATAGTTTTCATGATATATGTTCATGACTTTTGAGTGTTTGAACTGATTGTGTGGCCATGAATAGGTATGAGAGATGAATTAGTGAAAAATTGTATAATAATGTCATGAGATAAATTACACATGTATATAACTGTCATGAAATCTGTCAGTGCATGTATACAACTGTCATGAAATCTGTCAGTGCATGTATATAACTCATGAAATTGTCAGTGCACGTATACAACTGTCATGAAATCTGTCAGTGCATGTATACAACTGTCATGAAATCTGTCAGTGCATGTATACAACTGTCATGAAATCTGTCAGTGCATGAAAACAACTGTCATGCAAACGATTGACAGTCACAGAACGGGCGTCATTACGTAGTACTATACACACATACTACGGTAATTATCAGGCACAATTACCACACATAACCCGGAGATAATTAACACTAATGAGTTATAAGCCTGATCCCCCTATGTGATATTACCGTGTCGTGTCCTGGGTGTAAGCTAGTGGTGTAGAAATGGGTTGTGTTGTGGTCTGGGAATTATTGGTATGTGGTGTGGTTGTGGTGTGGTTGCATTGTGTAGTGTCGTGTGGGTGCAAGCGGATGTATTGTTTGGTGTCCTGGGAATTGTTGGGTGTGGTGTCGTGGGTGTAAGTGAAGAGTGTATGGTGTAATGACAGATATACAAGGTGTGGCAGAGGTGTACAGGGTGTGAAAGAGATGTACAGGGTGTGCCAAAGAGATGTACAGGGTGTGCCAAAGAGGTGTACAGGGTGTGCCAAAGAAATGTACAGGGTGTGTGAAAGAGATGTACAGGGTGTGCCAAAGATATCAAAGAGTCGAAAAAGAAATTTCTAATCATAGTAAAAAATAAAAAAATAAAAAATTGACACTGTACAAGAATGTTTATTTATTCATTTGCCTAAACTTACTGATGTACAATATTAAACATGGTTACAGTGTAGTGAAAAATAAAATGCCTGTCCGACTTTTGCCTCACCCTGTAATTTATCTAGCGTACTGAGACGCGTATTTCAGTGTTTTTTTTTGGGGGGGGGGTCTACACTGTATTGAAGAAGACATTGTGTGTAACTTAATGCCTTTTTGAACCATCAGTGTATTAATGTATTGCAGGGCTTTGGTGTTCACAGTTATGTTAGTGTTGTTCATGGTGTTCAAGAGTTCAATAGTGTTGTTCATGGTGTTCAAGAGTTCAATAGAGTTCTCTGTGATGTTTAAGAGTTCATTAGTGTTGTTCATGGTGTTCAGGGGTTCATTAGTGTTGTTTATTAGTGTTCTTGATGTTCAGTAGTTCATTACTTCATGGTGTTCAAAGTTAGAGTTCTCTGTGGTGTTCAAGAATTCATTACAGTGTTCTTCAGGTGTCAAATGTGTCGTCACGATGATGAAATTGCCGAAACAAAAGTGAATACATTATTTTTTCAGTTTTTTCTTATTATTTTTGCCGTAGATGAAAACATTTGGCGAAAGAGTAATTTTTTCCCCAGAGTAAATCACCGTAGTCAAAAAATTAAATAAACATCCTCATATTTATTAATTTTTTTCATAAACATAAATATTTAAAATTTGTGTTACTTATTTACACATTAAGTTTGAAGAAATTAAACCCTATTGTTTTAATTGTTCATGACTAGTGTATTAAATAGCTTAGAATACCTAACATTATACAATATAACATCACTAGGATTATTATAGTGTTCGGTGTTATGATGAAATAATTATAGGTCATTATATAATCTACGTCTTTTGGTGTATCGTATTGACAAGTTTATGTAAAAAAAAAACACAGTTGATTTTATTTAATTGGTGTTTGTTTGTGTGCATGTCTGTGCCTTAACTGAGGTCTTCAAACAAGTATAGTCTTGAGTAAGTCCATTTACTAGCTGGCAGGGTAAAAAAATAAAATACTTCAGGAAAAATACAGATAATTTTCCCTGAACTGCGAGAGATAATTTTTTCCCTGTCACTAATATTATGATTTACTTTGCTTTATTTTCCTCTGTGCGTTGGTTTTTATTATATATATTGACACTTAAGACAATCTTCCTTACGTGAAACACTCTATTAACCTCGCTGACTGTTGCTGGGTCGCTGTAAGATAATGTTACCTGCAATTTACGTGAGACGGTCCCCAGGCCTGAGTCACCAACCCGAGAAGGTATCCGGAAGGTAATGAAAAGGCAGTGTTGGTATTTGTTATTTATTAAGGAAAACACCTGAAGACGCCATAATGGAATTGTCAGATGTTAAGACAGGTAAAATTAGGCCTCCATCCAGGTGCTGCTAGTTGTAAGTTATTACCTGTTGACCTCATTAACAGGTACTGGGGCAGGTAACAACAAAGTGATCTCAGTTTTGATTATTTGTTCAGCAGAAGGAACAGATAATACATAGAACTGTTTTTACTGGTCATGCATGATGAGTGCCATGAGTGCCGCCGCCCTCCTCAGTGTTGTGGCACTGTGGGCGGCCGGCCATGTCGTGACCCGGGACGTAAACAAGATGGCGGCGCCTGACCTCCTGTATCCCTAAATGGCCCTAAATGTTGACATGACCAACAAAAGGAAGAATTAAACTGTTTAGAGTAACGTCTTGGCCAGTGATCCACCAGTGTGGTCTTGGCCAGTGATCCACCAGTGTGGTCTTGGCCAGTGAACCACCAGTGTGGTCTTGGCCAGTGATCCACCAGTGTGGTCTTGGCCAGTGATCCACCAGTGTGGTCTTGGTCAGTGATCCACCAGTGTGGTCTTGGCCAGTGATCCACCAATGTGGTCTTGGTCAGTGATCCACCAGTGTGGTCTTGGTCAGTGATCCACCAGTGTGGTCTTGGCCAGTGATCCACGAGTGTGGTCTTGGTTTATTACATGGATAAGTACATATACTATGAAAGGTTCCTCAAAAATAACAGTAATTACCGTAATGTAGCTGTACGTATTATTGATTACCTTAACGATCATCAACCTCTTGTTAGTAACTGTCACTGTACAAGGTTAACTGCCTGAAGCTATAAACACAACCACACGAAGCTAACGACATGACAACATTGACTAATTACTTCCAATACATCAACACACCTGGTCATCAGATATTACCAGGTGTTGCCTATGTTCCACAATACACCATCTACACCTATGAGTTACCTTATGTTCACCATCTTCTATTTGATGGGTCAATATAAACAAAATAATCAAGTCTTGTGGACCTAAGACACATATTCTTCAGAAGCTCCAGTACACAGACGCTCTCCAGAGTCAAGTGTAGACAAACAATATTAAGACACTTTCCTTATGGTGCCTGTCCTCGACCACAACAACATCATGACTACTTAACAACACATTACTCTTCAATACACAGACCAAACTATTCCTTACCAATACTACCATCTACCATGTCTTAGTACGTATGCATGTAAATGACGATTTTGTTTTCTTTTAAATTAAATAACTTACTTGAAAATGTTATGTGGTTACTGCCGCTTGGGTCACCTGTGGCTACCCGGACTCAGGTGGTCGACCGAAATCGAGGCTCAAGAGACGAAAAAAAAATTAAATCATAAATAAATACAGAAATGGACAAAATAAAACAGATCAAAAGTGAGAAACAATATATGTTTTGTTGTCAATGGTAAAATAAATAATTGAAACCCTGCAACACATTATGCTTTCAATATCTTCCCAGGCGGCAGTACCTCCCTGTTTGATAGCTGCCTGCCACCTCCCTCTCCCATTTTGTTTTTTAATTGAAGGCAAAACATTGGAATGCTAACCTAACCTACCTAGCCTAACCTAACCTAACCTACCTTACCTTACCTTACCTTACCTTACCTTACCTAACCTTACCTAACCTTACCTAACCTAGCCTAACCTAACCTAACCTAACCACCTAACCTAACCTAACCTAACCTAACCTAACCTAACCTAACCTAACCTAACCTAACCTAACCTAACCTAACCTCCTCTGTGACTAATTGAATGACCTTACGTAATATCATGAAGTGTAGAATGAACAAGGAACGATCGAAAGAGTGAATGAAAAATAACAGACCTGCAAATAATAATAAGAATTCCAATAAGAAAATAGAAAAACATGACAACTCGAAAGATAAATCGACCTATAACTATTTTTATCACTAATGATCAATAATCTTCGTACAATAAACTACCACGACATCAAATCACTGTTTACATGACACAGAAACACACCTTTACCTGTATAACTAGATAGGCATACCCCCTTACTTTCCCATACTAATTCTCATATAAATTTATTCCCATCTCTTCCATAAAACAATCTATTTCTCTATTAAAATTAGATTCAATATTTTCGCTACGACAACCACGATGCAAAATAAACCGAGATTCAAATTATTAACACAGGTTTAACACCAGTCAGTGTGTTCAATAATAAATACTGATTAATTTCTTCTGTCACCAAAGTATTGTATCAGCCTGATGAATAAGGTTATTCCTGTGAGATTCCAGACTGTTTGTGTAGCCTGAAATACCATATGAAACCTTGTCAGAAGTATTAATTTTTCAGTCTAAGGTTTAACACATTATACTGAGGTTAAGTGACAATGACGATAACATTATCTCAGAACCTATAATGAATCACAATAACATCTATGTCTACCATCAATAAGCTTACCATCCACTTAAGATAATCATTTCTTTGCACAGGTAAGTTATAATTACTTAGTTATTCTGTTTTGGCAAGAAATACCAATATGGCAACAAGGAAATATAACCCATGGCTATATTATGTATCAATATGTGGCAATAACTGACTTTGTACCTTTTAGATGTGTATAATTTCATATGTATAGTGTTTAAATGAACATCTTTTTATACTAGGAAGACTTGAAGTATCATATTACACCATAATCACTGGTTGCTGCACCATACTGTGTCACTGTAAGTCACTGTAAGAGTCACTAGAAGTCACTGTACCTGATATTTCTGAATAAAGGTGTAAATATTACCGATGGATATTGAAACTAATTATAACCCTCGAAAATTATAAGCCTAGTTCAACTGCTTAACACACACACACACACACACACACGCACACGCACACACATGTATTGATCAGAGGTCAGGAGTGCCGCCGCCGCCCTCCGTGTTGTGGCACTGTGGGCGGCCGGCCATGTCGTGACCCGAGACATCAACAAAATGGCGGTGCTTGAACCCCCTGTATCCCCAAATGATCCGAAATAATGACCTGACCAGCAAAAGGAAGAATTAAAATCTCTAAAAGTAACATCTTAGTGTAGCCTTGATCATCACTTCGGTTCAAGATTAAAAAAAAAGTTAATGTATCTAGGAAGGAAAGCCAACAGGTAAATCATTAATGCCACAGGTAGGTAATAATCCTCATGACCATTACCTGTCTGTCTGTCTGTCTGTCTGTCTGCTTGCCTGCCTGCCTGCCTGTCTGTCTGTGTCTGTCTGTCTTGTCAGTACTGAAACTTTCTAAATCATAACATGGAAAAATTTAGCTTGATTTTCCCCCGTTTAAGTTATCTGGATCAAACCAACGCTTAACAGGGGTGAGAAACTGGGGGTAACCTTGTTCATATTACTGTCTTGATAAACTTTGACTGTCGGTATCATTTTACAGGTGTGTATGTGTGTGTGTGTGTGTGTGTGTGTGTGTGTGTGTGTGTGGAAACAGGCCTGGAATGCTGTGGAAGGTTGGCTTATAGAAATAATATCTACTTGACTCTAGGATCACAACTTAGGCAGACAACATGTGGTAAAGAACAGCTCAGTGTTACAGCCCAAGTTGGGTTATTGCTTCTGGTAATGACGAAGGTTATTGTTGTTACTCCAAGAGATTAATGAGCAGTTGTTTTTACTTCTCTAATTAGTTCCAATCAATATTAAGGCGTGTTGTTTGAGATTAATATAATCTAGGACTCAGTGATGTCAAAAGAGTGTTCCGCAGTACCCCAGAGTTCCGCAAAGGGTTATCAAGTGTTCCGCTGGACTGCAATTTTTTGTTTACTAAACTTAGCCCACCCGGACACAGGTCACCGACCCATATCGGTGTTGGGGGTGGTGCACCATAAACAAATATAGAAATAGATTAAATATAGCATATCAAGTGTTAGAAACGATATATGTATGTTGTGTTGTCAACGGAAGAGAAACAATTGAAACCCTGCAATTGTGTGTAAATGAGGCAGAAAGTCAGATCATCAACCTGGGACTTGGTCACACATTTTTTGATGTCATATGTCAGCAGGGTCTACCATTAGACAACACATTATGCCTCCAATAGCAACGTCCAAATACCAACCTTTTGAATGTTTAGGATTGTTTTTTTGTATTCCTTCTTAAGATCAATTTGGGAACGGATTGCTCATCCAAACACTGCAGTGAATGTTCTTCAAATTTTCATGGCTTCTTGAACGAGAAGGACTTGACATTGGATAACAATAAAATAGGCTATAAAACAATTACGACATACCGTGTTTCCCCAGACCCTCTAACACAGCTGTATAACCCACAATGACTCACAAGCTGTAAATGATCAAATTATTCTAATAAAGGAAGAATTGCAACTCCCTGACATTTCACCAGACCTCACCGTCAAAACAACGTTGATAAGGACTCACTCTTACCTTTTACGACCAAGCTATTACGTCATTACCCACATATTACTTTGATACTAAACCTTTGATATTAACAACCTCTCTGTGAGGCCCGAGTCACACGCTACATCGCTGCTATAAACAATTAACATACGTTTCGGGAAATCACTCGCTCCATCCTCAGAGCAGAACGTAAAGGGACAGAGTTGTTCAGTTACCTGTGAATATTCCTAATAATGAGATAAAGAAGTGAACATTGTTTTGATAACAAACAACAATATCAATAAATACAGAGTCGGGGCAAAAACAAAAGGCTGTTTGATTGTTTAAAAGAACAAGTATAAAATACGACATTTAAGTGTTAAGAAGCATTTTTTTTATTTCCTTGACGCCACCAGTTAGGATCAGACAAGTTGGCGCCAGCAGCTGCTCCTCACTCCACTTCTCATACAGGAACCTCTTAAATCTAGCCTTGTTAACAGACACACAGAAGACCTCGAGTGTCTGGAGCTCTGTATTGTTCACACACTCGGATGACTTGAGGCTTCGTTTACTGTACCGCCACAACAGACGTGCTGCAACACAACACATTTGTTTCGATTTTCAGGGCATTCACATGGCTGGCCTTTGTAGCAACAGCCCTCACAGACAGTCATCAACTAATGCTGCACAGATCATTGACAATGAAGTTAACGAAATATAACTTCTTCCCCGCTAGCAGCAACCTCCATCACCCAAAGGAGAGCAGCAACTTCATCACTTCCTCCACAACACATATATGGTGGCTGTGGGATGATCTTAGTTTGACTCTATTAGTTCTGATGTATAGCGAGAGAGGACCTGTAGGCCGGGTTACTTCAGATCGATTAAATGATCTTATACTTCTGCCTATATACAAAGATCAGTATAGGGTTAGAGTTCTTGATGTGATATGGTTAATATTAATAATCTCTGGTGCTGCTGTTACTCACCTAACCTTCTCTGCCTCCCTTACCACTCGTGTTTGACCAGACTCATGGTGAGGATTTTTAGAGTTGATGAATAATTGATCTGAGTTCTGCAAAAAAACAACTTTAGTGACAGATTTCGTGTCTCCCCAGTTTTTGCCGGCATCAGCATTTAGTGGTGTACCATCTAGACAGTTGTACTCTCTCGCTTAGTACGGTCGTCGTAAGTCAGGAGAGATTCTACTTACTGAGAACAACCATTGATTATATCACCTGGGAAAAACTACAACTGTGTTTCTCTGTATTTAAGCTGGTAAAATTTTACATCTTTTCTATGTTATCACCCGAAGAAAAATACGACTATTCTTCTATATTTCAATTGGGAAAAAATAAAGACTTTTTTCAATATATTACCCTGAGAAAATAAGACTTTTCTCTATAAATAAGCTGGGGGGAAAATAAGACTTCTTTTCTATATATAACTTGAAAAAATACCACCTTTTTCTATATATCAGAGACAAAAACATGACCAAATTTTCTATTTACTTTGAAAAAAAATTCCACACATCAAAGCCATTTTTTTCAGTTGCATAAATAAACACGTCCCTGTATGGTTAACATTATGATATAATTAGGGAATAATGTTGATAAATGACACACGACCACAAGTATACTGTACGTATGCTAGAGTTGTCATACAGTGTCCACAAATATCCAGGAATTATCTGTCAAGATTGTTAATTTTAAAATGGGTCAAACAATTTATGGAACCCCTGTAGAATGAGTGCCACCACCGTATAGTTGGTAAACATGTTGGCACTGTGGGCGGCCGGCCATGTCGTGACCCGAGACGTCAACAAGATGGCGGCGCCTAACCTCCTGTATCCCCAAATGGTCCTAAATGTTGACCTGACCAACAAAAGGAAGAATTAAACTTTTTAAAGTAAAGTCTTGACCAACACCTTAGCTCATGATCAGGAAAGTTCACTGTAACTCGGAAGGTTAGCCTCCAGGTACGCAAATTACCTTCTCAAACAAGTAATTACCTTCACTGCCATCAGCCCAGGTGACACAGGAATAAGAAGACAACAATGAAACACTACAACTCGTGATGTCAAGGTCCTGGGGAAAATCTTCTCCACTACGTTGCCTTTATAGATAGATAGATAGATAGATAGATAGATAGATAGATAGGTAGATAGATAGGTAGATAGATAGAGATAGATAGATAGAGATAGATAGATAGATAGATAGATAGATAGACTGACAGAGAGATTACTGTTCACTATAGATCACCAGACAAGAGAGTAACAATGGAGAGAGGATCGAGTTGACATAAACGCAACAAACATCAATCAATCAATCAATCAATCAATCAATCAATCACTGAAGACATTATAAAAACTGGTGAACAGATTATTGGAAACAAAAATGACGAATATGAGTTAAGATCTTATGCTGTAAAGACTAAAGTAACGGTGGTCTCGAAAATGGTCATAAATCCTAAAATAAAATAAAAATATGGCAGGTAAGAGAAACAAGTAAAAATTGCGTGTGTTTAAGAAGTAGCATTAACTCTGATGGTAGACGTATAGAAGACATAACAAGAATAGGTCAATTAAAACCATATAATAATGTAAAAGACATAATTAACAGGAACATTAACTTCACCTTGAGAAAAAGTCTGCTGAAAGGCTATATATGGCCAGGACTGATGTATGGGTCAGAGCCGTGGACACTTTCAGCAGATACCAGGTTGTGGAGGCCTTTGATGTGTGGTGTTATAGGTGAATGTTAAGAATAAGCTACACGGACAGTAAACAAATTAACAAGTACTAAGATCAACAAAAACTTCAAGAGAAATATTTAGTAATAAATCGTAACAAAGTGATTTTTTTTCCTAATTAAGTTTTAGCAGGAGAATTAATATGGCCGTCAAGATGTGAATAACACCTATGGTCCTCCTGTCAAGCTGTATGACACCCATGTTCCTACTGTCAAGCTATATGACACCCATGTTCCTACTGTCAAGCTATACGACACCCTGTACCTCCTGTCAAGCAATATGACACCCACATTCCAGCTGCCAAGTGATTAATTATGACACCTGTGTACCAGCCTCGACTCTGCCACACCTGCGACACAGAACCACTCGAGGGGATGATATAGGATTTCTCTATGACCATAAGAGTTTGTGGACTATTGTTCGTAATATTACCACATTGTCACGTCTTTTAACTCATCCTTCCACAAAAAATAGCACAGATTTACTAGCCGATTACATACTAGTAGTACTGTATTTAAGAGACCTGAGATACAGAAATAGCCAGAGACAATTTACTAGTTATGGGATTTCATACGTGACACACACACACACGAAAACATACATAAAGATGATAAAAAATAGTAAGTTCTGAATAACAATGTAATTATAAGGATGTTATGGTATAATTACACGTTATTACCGGTTATACAGGTGAAAAGTATATACCTCACAAAATGGCGGCGTGTCGGCCATCTTAAAGACTCCCCAGATGAGATACTGTCATCACAAGACTTATCAGGCCAAGACCGTGTAATTATTAGGAATGTTATGTAGAATCAATACCTCTCTTGTTTACCTGGATAATCAAGACGTTTTAGTTCAGGTGTAATTCAAGTTCAGGTGTAATTCTAGTTCAGGTGTAATTCTAGTTCAGGTGTAATTCTTAGGGCTGTCAGTTCCCCAGACAGGACACGACAAGGCGAATCTTACAGAGATGTTGAAGGGGTTAGCAGAAAGAAACCCAAATTAATGTTTTCGAGACGTCACAGGTCACCAACACACGAGGACACAACAACACACGAGGACACAACAACACACGAGGACACAACAACACACGAGGACACAACAACAACAAGAGGACACAACAACAACAAGAGGACACAACAACACACGAGGATACAACAACACACGAGGACACAACAACACACGAGGACACAACAACAACAAGAGGACACAACAACAACAAGAGGACACAACAACAAACGAGGACACAACAACAAGAGGACACAACAACAACAAGAGGACACAACAACAACATACATCACAGCCACACAGGTAAGGAACACAAAATGGCTGACCAGATGTAAACAAAATAGCATCGTGTGGATTCGATTTCTAAAGTACTAATCTCGAGTCGAAATCTAATCATGTTGGTGGCGGAGGAATACCAATGGATTTTTATGATTTAAGAAGTTCCACCACACCTCCTTCCTCCTCCCCACTCCCATGCACAGGACCGCCCTATCAAAACCACCTTCCATAACATCGATTCAGAGATAATTTAAGAACTTGTTTGTACAGGTAATGAATAGTTGCTAGTGATAGGTGCTACTACCGTGTAAACTATCACAACTAGCAGTTTTGGTCAGGGGTTAAAGAGGTGATTTGAGTCTATAATAGCATAGTTTATAAGGCAAAATACCAAGGGATGATTAACTAGAAATTTATTTACTCCTCAATGGAAAATAGTCGAATATATATAACTGAAGTTGAATGATGGTCGCCCTACTACAGGTCACTCACAACTTTATGTTAGGTAAGGTTAGGTTAGGTTAGGTTTGGTTTAGGTTAGGTTAGGTTTAGGTTAGGTTAGGTGTAGTAAATAGTAAACTCTCAAAGGTCTGGTGTAAGAGTTGTGACCTGTTGTGACCTGTTTTGACCTGTCTAACAATGTCGTCACAACACCAAGATAGTTTTTTTCTTTTGAGACCAAAACTTTACCAACGGCGGTATATGTTTGGGTACTTTCAAGAGCCAGTACTTGACAACAGTGTGTAAGAGAGAGCCAGTACTTGCCAACGGTGTGTAAGAGCCAGTACTTGCCAACAGTGTGTAAGAGCCAGTACTTGACAACAGTGTGTAAGAGCCAGTACTTGGCCAACAGTGTGTAAGAGTCAGTACTTGCCAACAGTGTGTAAGAGCCAGTACTTGCCAACAGTGTGTAAGAGCCAGTACTTGCCAACAGTGTGTAAGAAAGAGCCAGTACTTGCCAACAGTGTGTAAGAGCCAGTACTTGCCAACAGTGTGTAAGAGCCAGTACTTGGCCAACAGTGTGTAACAAAGAGCCAGTACTTGGCCAACAGTGTGTAAGAGTCAGTACTTGCCAACAGTGTGTAAGAGCCAGTACTTGGCCAACATTGGCCAACAGTGTCTAACAAAGAGCCAGTACTTGCCAACAGTGTGTAAGAGCCAGTACAGTGTGTAAGAGCCAGTACTTGCCAACAGTGTGTAAGAGAGAGCCAGTACATGCCAACAGTGTGTAAGAGCCAGTACTTGCCAACGGTGTGTAAGAGCCAGTACTTGCCAACAGTGTGTAAGAGAGAGCCAGTACTTGCCAACAGTGTGTAAGAGCCAGTACTTGGCCAACAGTGCGTA
>NW_024723148.1:0-23003 GCF_018991925.1 Homarus americanus | reverse complement strand
AGGGAGTGTCATTGGTGGTGTGTGCTAGGGGTGTCATGGGTGTACCTGGGGTGTCAAGGGTGTGCCTGGAGTGTCAGGGTGTGCCTGAAGTGCCAGAGTTTACCTGGGAGTGTCTCATGTGTACCTGGAGTGTCAGGGTGTAGCCTGGGGTGTCAGGGGTGTACCTGGCAGTGTCATGGGTGTACCTGGGCGTGTCAGGGGTGTACCTGGGGTGACAGCGGTGTGCCTGGGAGTGTCAGAGGTGTGCCTGGGGAGTGTCTGAGGTGTGCCTGGGGTGTGGGTGTGCCTGGGTGTCAGGTGTGTGGGTGTCAGAGGTGTGGCTGGCAGTGTCGGCGGTGTACCTGGGGAGTGTCGGCGGTGTACCTGGGGTGTCAGAGTTTTACCTAGGAATATCAGGGGTGTACCAGGGGTGTCAAGGTGTACATGGGAGTGTCAGAGGTGTACCTGGGAGTGTCAGTGGTGTGCCTGGGGTGTCAGGTTGTTCCTGGGAGTGTCAGAGGTGTGCCTGGGGTGTCAGGGTGTACCTGGGGTGTCAGAGGGGTGTGCCTGGGGTGTCAGGGTGTACCTGGGGTGTCAGGGGTGTACCTGGGAGTGTCTGGGGTGCCTGGGGTCAGAGGGTACTGGGAGTGTGAGGTGTGCCTGGGGTGTCAGGGGTGTACCTGGGGTGTCGGGAGTTACCTGGGAGTGTCTGGGGTATACCTGGGAGTGTCAGTGGTGTGCCTGGGGTGTCAGGTGTGTGCAGGGTGTCAGAGTACAAGTGTCAGGGTGTACCTGGGGTGTCTGGTGGCAAGTGTGGGGTGTTCCTGGGTGTCAGGTGTGTGGGGTGTCAGAGTGCCTGGGGTGTCAGAGGTGTACCTGGGAGTGTCAGAGGTGTGCCTGGAGTTCAGGAGGTGTGCCTGGGGGTGTCAGGTGTGCCTGGCAGTGTCAGAGGTGTGCCTGGGGGTGTCGGAGGTGTGCCTGGGGTGTCAGGTGTTCCTGGGAGTGTCAGGGGTGTACCTGGGGGTGTCAAGGGTGTGCCACCTGGTGTCAGAGGTGTGCACCGGAGTGTCAGAGTGTGCCTGGGAGTGTCAGAGTATACCTGGGGTGTCAGTGGTGTACCTGGGGTGTCAGAGGTGTACCTGGGGTGTCAGAGGGTACCTGGGTGCATCAGAGGAGTACCTGGGAGGTAGAGGTGTACCTGGAAGTGTCAGAGGTGTACCTGGGAGAGTCAGGTGTGTACCAGGGAATGTCAGAGGAGTACCTGGGAGAGTCAGAGGTGCACCTGGGAGTGTCTGAAGTGCACCTGGGAGTGTTTGAGGTGTACCTGGGAGTGTCTGAGGTGTACCTGGGAGTGTCTGAGGTGTACCTGGGAGTGTCAGGGGTGTACCTGGGAGTGTCAGAGGTGCACCTGGGAGTGTCTGAGGTGTGACCTGGGGTGACTGAGGTGTACCTGGGAGTGTGAGGTGCACCTGGAGGTGTCTGAGGTGTACCTGGGAGTGTCAGGGTTGTACCTGGGGTGAGGTGTACCTGGGAGTGCCAGAGGTGTACTGGGTGTCAGAGGTGTACCTGGGAGTGCCAGAGGTGTACCTGGGAGTGTTAGTGGTGTGCCTGGGGTGTCAGAGGTGTACCTGGAGTGTCTGAGGTGTACCTGGGAGTGTATGAGGTGTACCTGGGAGTGTCAGGTGTGTACCAGGGGTGTCAGAGGTGTACCTGGAGTGTCAGAGGTGTACCTGGAGTGTCAGAGGTGTGCCTAGTGTCAGGGGTGTGCCTGGGAGTGCCAGGGTGTACCTGGGAGTGTCAGGGTGTACCTGGGAGTGCCAGAGGGTGTACCTGGGAGTGTTAGTGGTGTACCTGGGGTGTGTCGGAGGTGTTCCTGGGAGTGTCAGGGTGTACCTGGGAGTGTCAGAGGTGTACCTGGGAGTGTCAGGTGTGTACCTGGGAGGTGTCAGAGGAGTACCTGGGAGCATCAGAGGAGGTACCTAGGCGTGTCAGAGGTGTCCCTTTGAGTGTCAGAGGTGTGACCAGGGAGTGTCATTGGTGTGCCTAGGAGTGTCATTGGTGTACCTGGGAGTGTCAAGGTGTACCTGCAAGTGTCAGGGGTGTACCTGAAAGTGCCAGAGGTGTACCTGGGAGTGTCTCATGTGTCCCGGGAGTGTCAGAGGTGTACCTGGGAGTGTCAGGGGTGTACCTGGCAGTGTCATGGGTGTACCTGGGAGTGTCAGGGTGTGCCTGGGAGTGACAGCGGTGTGCCTGGGAGTGTCAGAGGTGTACCTGGGGTGTCTGAGGTGCACATGGAGTGTCAGAGGTGTACCAGGCAGTGTCGGCGGTGTACCTGGGAGTGTCGGCGGTGTACCTGGGAGTGTCTGGGGTGTACATGGGAGTGTCAGAGGGAGTACCTGGGAGTGTCAGGAGTACCTGGGAGTGTCAAGGTGTACCTGGGAGTGTCAGGGTGTACATGGAGTGTCAGAGGTGTACCTGGGGTGTCAGTGGTGTACCAGGGAGTGTCAAGGTGTACATGGGAGTGTCAGAGTGTACCTGGGAGTATCAGAGGGTGTACCAGGGTGTCAGTGGTGTACCAGGGAGTGTCAAAGGTGTACCTGGGAGTGTCAGGTTTTACCTGGGAGTATCAGAGGGTGTACCGGGAGTGTCAAAAGTGTACATGGGAGTGTCAGAGGTGTGGGGGTGTCAGTGGTGTACCTGGGAGTGTCAGAGGTGTCCTGAGAGTGTCAGAGGTGTACCTGGGAGTGTCAGAGGTGTACCTGGGAGTGTCAGAGGTGTACCTGGGAGTGTCAGGGGTGTACCTGGGAGTGTCAGAGGTGTACCTGGGAGTGTCTGGGGTGTACCTGGGAGTGTCAGAGGAGTACCTGGGAGTGTCAGAGGAGTACCTGGGAGTGTCAAGGTGTACCTGGGAGTGTCAGGGGTGTACCTGGGAGTGTCAGTGGAGTACCTGGGAGTGTCAGAGGTGTACCACGGGAGTGTCGGAGGTGTACATGGAGTGTCAGAGGTGTAACTGGCAGTGTCAGCGGTGTACCTGGGAGTGTCTGAGGTGTGGCTACGAGTGTCTGAGGGTGTACCTGGGAGTGTCTGAGGTGTACCTGGGGTGTCTGAGGTGTACCTTGGAGTGTCAGAGAAATACCAGGGGTGTCACAGGAGTACCTGGGGGTCTCAGAGAGGTGTACCTGGGGTGTGAGGTGTACCTGGGAGTGTCAGTGGTGTACCTGGGAGAGTCAGGTGTGTACCAGGGAGTGTCAGAGGAGTACCTGGGGGTGTCAGAGGAGTACCTGGGGGTGTCAGAGGTGTACCTGGGAGTGTCAGAGGTGTACCTGGGAGTGTCAGGGGTTTACCTGGGAGTGTCAGCGGTGTACCTGGGAGTGTCTGAGGTGTGCCTACGAGTGTCTGGTGTACCTGGGAGTGTCTGAGGTGTACCTGGGAGTGTCTGAGGTGTACCTGGGGTGTCAGAGAAATACCAGGGAGTGTCACAGGAGTACCTGGGAGTGTGCAGAGGTGTACCTGGGAATGTCACAGTTGTACCTGGGAGTGTCAGAGAGTACCTGGGGTGTCAGAGGTGTACCTGGAGTGTCTGAGGTGTACCTGGGGTGTATGAGGTGTACCTGGGAGTGTCTGGTGTGTACCAGGGAGTGTCAGAGGTGTACCTGGGAGTGTCAGAGGTGCTACCTGGGAGTGTCTGAGGTGTACCTGGGAGTGTCGGAGGTGTTCCTGGGGTGTCAGGGGTGTACCTGGGAGTGTCAGGGTGTGTACCTGGGAGTGTCAGAGGGTGTACCTGGGAGTGTTCAGAGGAGTACCTGGGAGCATCAGAGGAGTACCTAGGCGTGTCAGAGGTGTACCTTTGAGTGTCAGAGGTGTACCAGGGTGTCATTGGTGTGCCTAGGGTGTCATTGTGGTGTGTGCCGGAGTGTCAAAGGTGTACCTGGAAGTGTCAAGGGTGTACCTGAAAGTGCCAGAGGTGTACCTGGGAGTGTCTCATGTGTACCTGGGAGTGTCAGCGGTGTACCTGGGAGTGTCAGGGGTGTACCTGGCAGTGTCATGGGTGTACCTGGACGTGTCAGGGGTGTACCTGGGAGTGACAGCGGTGTGCCTGGGAGTGTCAGAGGTGTACCTGGGAGTGTCTGAGGTGTACCTGGGAGTGTCTGAGGTGGCACCTGGAAGTGTCGGCGGTGTACCTGGGAGTGTCGGCGGTGTACCTAGGGTGTCAGAGTTTTACCTAGGAGTATCAGAGGGTGCTACCAGGGGTGTCAAAGGTGTACATTGAGTGTCAGAGGTGTACCTGGGAGTTGTCAGTGGTGTACCTGGGAGTGTCAGAGTTGTTCTGAGAGTGTCAGAGGTGTACCTGGGGTGTCAGAGGTGTACCTGGGTGTGTCAGTGTACCTGGGAATGTCAAGGGTGTCCTGGGAGTGTCAGAGGTGTACCTGGGAGTGTCTGGGGTGTACCTGGGAGTGTCAGAGGAGTACCTGGGAGTGTCAGGAGGTGTACCTGGAAGTGTCAGGGGTACCTGGGTGTCAGGGGTGTACCTGGGAGTGTCAGAGGTGTACCTGGGAGTCGGAGGTGTACCTGGGAGTGTCTGAGGTATACCTGGGAGTGTCAGTGGTGTACCTGGGAGTGTCAGGTGTGTACCAGGGAGTGTTAGAGGAGTACGTGGGAGTGTCAGAGGTGTACCTGGGTGTCTGAGGTGTACCTGGGGTGTATGAGGTGTACCTGGGGTGTCAGGGGTGTCCCAGGGAGTGTCAGAGGTACCTGGGAGTGTCAGAGGTGTACCTGGGAGTGTCAGAGGTGTACCTGGGAGTGTCAGAGGTGTGCCTGGGAGTGTCAGAGGTGTGCCTGGGAGTGTCAGAGGTGTGCCTGGCAGTGTCAGAGTGTACCTGGGAGTGTCAGAGGTGTACCTGGGAGTGTCAGAGGTGTACCTGGGAGTGTCAGAGGTGTGCCTGGGAGTGTCAGGGGTGTGCCTGGGAGTGTCAGTGTATCTGGCAGTGTCAGAGGTATACCTGGGAGTGTCGGATGTGTACCTGGGAGTGTCGGAGGTGTTCCTGGGAGTGTCAGGGTGTACCTGGGAGTGTCAGAGGTGTACCTGGGAGTGTCAGAGGTGTACCTGGGAGTGTCAGAGGTGTACCTGGGGTGTCAGAGGAGTACCTGGGGCATCAGAGGGTACCTAGGCGTGTCAGAGGTGTACCTTTGAGTGTCAGAGGTGTACCAGGGAGTGTCATTGGTGTGCCTAGTGTCATTGGTGTACCTGGGAGTGTCAAAGGTGCTTTCACAAGTGTGTCAGGGGTGTACCTGAAAGTGCCAGAGGTGTACCTGGGAGTGTCTCATGTGTACCTGGGAGTGTCAGAGGTGTACCTGGGAGTGTCAGGGGTGTACCTGGCAGTGTCATGGGTGTGTCCTGGGAGTGTCAGGAGTGCGCCTGGGAGTGACAGCGGTGTGCCTGGGAGTGTCAGAGGTGTACCTGGGAGTGTCTGAGGTGCACATGGGTGTCAGGGTGTACCAGGCAGTGTCGGCGGTGTACCTGGGGTGTCGAGGGTGTACCTGGGAGTGTCTGGGGGTGTACATGGCAGTGTCAGCGGTGTACCTGGGAGTGTCAGCTGTGTACCTGGGAGTATCAGAGGTATACCTGGGAGTATCAGAGGTGTACCTGGGAGTATCAGAGATGTACCTGGGAGTGTCAGAGGTGTACCTGGGAGTGTAAAAGGTGTACCTGGGAGTGTCAAAGGTGTACCTGGGAGTGTCTGACGTGTACCTGGAAGTGTCAGAGGTGTACATGGAGTGTCAGAGGTGTATCTGGCAGTGTCAGCGGTATACCTGGGATTGTCAGAGGTGTACCTGGAAGTGTCAGAGGTGTACCTGGAAGTGTCAGAGGTGTAACTGGGAGTGTCTGAGGTGTACATGGAGTGTCAGAGGTGTACCTGGGAGTGTCTGAGTTGTACCTGGAAGTGTCTGAGGTGTACCTGGGAGTGTCAGGGGTGTACCTGGGAGTGTCGGAGGTGTACCTGGGAGTGTCAGAGGTGAACCTGGGAGTGTCAGAGGTGTATCTGCCAGTGTCAGCGGTGTTCCTGGGGTCAGCGCGGCACCTGGGAGCACTGGAGGCAGTGTCACAGGTGCACCTGGGAGTGTCTGAGGTGTACCTGGGAGTGTCTGAGCTGTACCTGGGAGTGTCTGAGGTGTACCTGGCAGTGTCTGAGGTGTACCTGGGAGTGTCAGTGGTGTATCTGGCAGTGTCAGCGGTGTACCTGGGAGTGTCTGAGGTGTGCCTACGAGTGTCAGAGGAGTGTACCTGGGAGTGTCTGAGGTGTACCTGGGAGGGTGTCTGAGGTGTACCTTGGAGTGTCAGAGAAATACCAGGGAGTGTCCAGGAGTACCTGGGGTGTCAGAGGTGTACCTGGGAGTGTAAGAGGGGTGTACCTGGGAGTGTCAGTGGTGTGGGAGGGAGTCAGGTGTGTACCAGGGAGTGTCAGAGGAGTACCTGGGGGTGTCAGAGGTACCTGGGGATGTCAGAGGTGTACCTGGGAGTGTCAGAGGTGTACCTGGGGTGTCAGGGGTTTACCTGGGAGTGTCAGTGTACCTGGGAGTGTCTGAGGTGTGCCTACGAGTGTCTGAGGTGTACCTGGGGTGTCTGAGGTGTACCTGGGGTGTCTGGTGTACCTGGGAGTGTCAGAGAAATACCAGGGAGTGTCACAGGAGTACCTGGGGTGTCAGAGGTGTACCTGGGAGTGTAAGAGGTGTACCTGGGGTGTCAGTGGTGTACCTGGGAGAGTCAGGTGTGTACCAGGGGTGTCAGAGGAGTACCTGGGGTGTCAGAGGAGTACCTGGGGGTGTCAGAGGTGTACCTGGGGTGTCAGAGGTGTACCTGGGAGTGTCAGGGTTTTACCTGGGAGTGTCAGGGTGTACCTGGGAGTGTCTGGGGTGTACCTGGGAATGTCTGAGGTGTACCTGGGAGTGTATGAGGTGTACCTGGGGTGTCAGGTGTGTGTCCAGGGAGTGTCAGAGTTGTACCTGGTAGTGCCAGAGGTGTACCTGGGAGTGTCACGGTTGTACCTGGGAGTGTCAGAGGAGTACCTGGGAGTGTCAGAGGTGTACCTGGGTGTCTGAGGTGTACCTGGGGTGTATGAGGGTGTACCTGGGGTGTCAGGTGTGTGTGTACCAGGGGGTGTCAGAGGTGTACCTGGGAGTGTCAGAGGTATACCTGGGAGTGTCCGAGGTGTACCTGGGAGTGTCGGAGGTGTTCCTGGGGTGTCAGGGGTGTACCTGGGAGTGTCAGGGGTGTACCTGGGAGTGTCAGAGGTGTACCTGGGAGTGTCAGAGGAGAACCTGGGAGCATCAGAGGAGTACCTAGGCGTGTCAGAGGTGTACCTTTGGTGTCAGAGGTGTACCAGGTAGTGTCATTGGTGTGCCTAGGAGTGTCATTGGTGTACCTGGGAGTGTCAAGGTGTACCTGGAGTGTCAAGGGTGTACCTGAAGTGCAGAGGTGTACCTGGGGTATGTGTACCTGGGAGTGTCAGCGGTGTGCCTGGGAGTGTCAGAGGTGTACCTGGGAGTGTCTGAGGTGTACCTGGGGTGTCTGAGGGTGTACCTGGAAGTGTCAAGGGTGTACCTGGCAGTGTCATGGGTGTACCTGGACGTGTCAGGGGTGTACCTGGGGTGACGGCGGTGTGCCTGGGAGTGTCAGAGGTGTACCTGGGAGTGTCTGGGGGTGTACCTGGGAGTGTCTGAGGTGTACCTGGAAGTGTCGGCGGTGTACCTGGGAGTGTCGGCGGTGTACCTAGGAGTGTCAGAGTTTTACCTAGGGTATCAGAGGTGTACCAGGGAGTGTCAAGGTGTACATGTGAGTGTCAGAGGTGTACCTGGGAGTGTCAGTGGTGTACACTGGGAGTGTCAGGTTGTTCCTGAGAGTGTCAGAGGTGTACCTGGGAGTGTCAGAGGTGTGCCTGGGAGTGTCAGAGGTGTACCTGGGAATGTCAAGGGTGTACCTGGGAGTGTCAGAGGTGTACCTGGGAGTGTCTGGGGTGTACCTGGGTGTCAGAGGAGTACCTGGGAGTGTCAGAGGTGTACCTGGAAGTGTCAGGGGTGTACCAGGGAGTGTCAGGGGGGTGTACCTGGGGTGTCAGGAGGTGTACCTGGGGTGTCGGAGGTGTACCTGGGAGTGTCTGAGGGTATACCTGGGGTGTCAGTGGTGTACCTGGGGTGTCAGGTGTGTACCAGGAGTGTCAGAGGGTACGTGGGAGTGTCAGAGGTGTACCGGTGTCTGGGGTGTACCTGGGGTGTCTGAGGTGTACCTGGGGAGTGTCAGGGGTGTACCAGGGGTGTCAGAGGTTGCCTGGGAGTTGTCAGAGGTGTACCTGGGAGTGTCAGAGGTGTACCTGGGAGTGTCAGAGGTGTGCCTGGAGTGTCAGAGGTGTGCCTGGGAGTGTCAGAGGTGTACCTAGGCAGTGTCAGAGGTGTACCTGGGAGTGTCAGAGGTGTACCTGGGAGTGTCGGAGGTGTTCCTGGGGTGTCAGGGGTGTACCTGGGAGTGTCAGGGGTGTACCTGGGAGTGTCAGAGGGTGTACCTGGGAGTGTCAGAGGTGTACCTGGGAGTGTCAGAGGTATACCTGGGAGTGTCAGTGGTGTACCTGGGAGTGTCAGAGGTGTGCCTGGGAGTGTCAGAGGAGTACCTGGGGCATCAGAGGGACCTAGGCGTGTCAGAGGTGTGCCTGGTACACACCTGGCTCTGGAGCCTCATGCTCCCAGGTACTGGCTCCAGTACCTGTGCACTCTGACACTCCATTACACACTTTCCCAGGTACGCCTCTGTTGCTCCCAGCTGCGAGACTTGGGTACTTGTTATCAGGCACCTGTGACTCCCAAGTTACACCTGATACTCCCAGTAGCTATGACGCCCAGCACCTCGACACTCCCCAAATCCTCGGCACTCTCAGCTCACTCTGATGCCAGGTGCACCTGACAGTCAGGCCTCTCTAGGTACCTCTGACACTCCCAGGTACACCTCTGACACTCCTAGGTATGCCCCCGGCGCTGCATCCCTGTCTTTGCTCCCAGGTGCCTCTGACTCTCCCAGGCCTCTCTGTTGCTCTGGGCCTCTGGTGCTCCGATGCACTCCCAGGCTCAGTTTCTCGGGTTCACCACTGACTACTCAGGCACGGAGCACTCCCAGGTACCTCCCAGGCACTCCCAGGTTCACACCCCTGACACTCAGGCCACGCTCCCGGGAACACCTCTGACACTCCCAGGTACCTCTGACCTCAGGTACACCTCTGACACTGCCGAGCACATCTGACCTTTCCCAGGCACCTCGATACACTCGGCCTCCCAGGTACCTCTGACTTCTCCCAGGTACTCCTCTGACACTCCTGGTCACACCACAGGTACCTCGCCACCCAGGTACCTCAGGCCTCCAGGTACCTCTGACATTCCCAGGTGCTCCTCTGACATCCCTGGTGCACAACTCCCAGGTACACCACTGACCTCCCAGTACACACATCTACTTCCCAGGTACACCTGACTCCAGGTACACCTCAGAACACGCTTTCAGGCCTCGGACACTCCCGGGTGCCTCAGTCTGCCAGGTACACCTCAACTCTCAGGTACACCTCTCACGACACTCCCAGGTACACCTCTGACACTTCCCTGGTACACCTCAGACACTTCCCAGGTGCACTTCGGGCACTCAGGTGCACCTCTGACACTCTCGGTACTCCTCTGACATCTAGTACACCTGACAAGTACCACTGGGCACTCCCAGGTCACCTCTGGCACTCCCAGGTACACCTCGAGACTCCCGAGGTACACCTCAGACACTCAAGGCACCCACGCACTCCAGGTACGCACTCCCGGCCACCCCTGACACTCCCAGGCCTACGTGACACTCAAGGCCCAGGCCTCCCAGGTACCTCTGGCTCAGGTCACCTCACGACACTTCGGGTACACCTCGAAACATTCCCAGGTACACCTCAGACACTCCCATGTACACCGAACTCTCCCAGGTGCACCCTCGGACACTGCCAGGTACACCTCTGACACTCCCAGCACACCGCTGTCACTCCCAGCACCTGACCTCTAGGTACACCCATGTCTACTGGCAGTGCACTGACACTCCCAGGTACTAACTCTCCAGGTACACAGGAACACTCCCAGGTACACCTCTGGCGTACACCCCTGACTTCTCAGGTACACCTCTGCCTCCCAGGTACACCTGACACTCCTAGGCACCAATGACACTCCTGGTACACCTCTGACACTCCCAGGTACACCTCTGGCAATCCCAGGTACACCTCCTGACACTCCCAGTACTCTGTGACACTCCCTGGCTCTGACTTGCTCCATGTACACCAACACTCCCAGGTACACCTCAGACCTCCCAGGTACACCTCCGGGCCTCTAGGCACCTCTGACACTCCCAGGCTACCTCTGACACTGCCAGGCCACCTGCTGACACTCCATGTACACCTCTGACACTCCCAGGCCTGACACTCCCAGGCTCCTGACCTCCCAGGTGCACCTCTGACACTCCCAGGTACTCTCCTCTGACACTCCCAGGTACACACTTGACTCCCAGGTACACTAGACTCCCAGGTACACCTCTGACACTCCCAGTACACACTAACTCCCAAGGTACACCTCTGACACTCCCAGGTACACCTCTGACACTCCCAGGTACACCTCTGACTTCTCAGGACTCTGACACCAGGTACACCTCTGACACTCCCAGGTACACCTCTGACTCCATGGTACACCTCAGACACTCCAGGTGCCTCAGACACTCCAGGTGCACACACTCTCAGGCACTCCTCTGGCACCCTGGCTACACCTGACTCTCCCAAGTACCACTGACACTCAGGTACAACTCCCAGGTACACCTCAGACACTCCCAGGTACACCTCAGACACTCAAGGTACACCCCAGGTACACCTCTGACACTCCAGGTACACCCTGACCTCCCAGGTACACCATTGACACTCCAAGGTACACCCCAGACACTCCCAGGTACACCTCTGGCACTCCCAGGTACACCTCAGACACTCCCAGGTACACCTCAGACATTCCCAGGTACACCTCAGACACTCCCAGGTACACCTCAGACACTCCCAGGTGCACCTCAGACACTGCCAGGTACACCTCAAACACTCCCAGGTACACCTCTGACACTCCCAGGTACACCTCTGACACTCCCTGGTACACCTCAGACACTCCCAGGTACACCTCTGTCCCAGGTACACCTCTGACACTCCCAGGTACTCCTGTGACACTCCCTGGTATTTCTCCTACGCCTCCCATGTACACCTCCAGACCTCCCAGGTACACCTCAGACACTCCCAGGTACCTCAGACACTCCTAGGCACACCTCTGACACTCCCAGGTACACCTCTGACACTGCCAGGTACACCGCTGACCTCCATGTACACCTCGACACTCCCAGGTACACCTCTGACCTCCCAGGTACTCCACTGACACTCCCAGGTACACCCTGACTCCCAGGTACACCTCTGACTTCGGTACTCCTCTGACCTCCCAGGTACACTTGAGACACTCCCAGGTACACTTGGGGCCTCCCAGGTACACCCCAGACGCTCCCAGGTACACCTCTGACACTCCCAGGTACACCCCTGACACTCCCAAGTACACCTCTGACCTCCCAGGTACACCTCTGACCTCCCAGGTACACCTCCTGACACTCTCAGGAACACCTGACTCCCAATGTACACTGACACTCCCAGGTACACCTCTGACACTCCCATGTACACCTCTGACACTCCCATGTTTACCTTTGGCCTCCCTGGTACACCTCTGATACTCCCAGGTAAACTCTGACACTCCCAGGTACACCGCCGACACGCCCAGGTACCTCCGACACTGCCAGGTACACCTGACACTCCCAGGTACACCTGACACTCCCAGGTACACCTCAGACACTCCCAGGTGCACTTCAGACACTCCAGGTGCACCTCTGACACTCTCAGGTACTCCTCTGACATTCCTGGTACACACCCTGACTCTCCCAGTACACCACTGACCTCCCAGGGTACACCTCTGGCACTCCCAGGTACACCTCAGACACTCCCAGGTACACCTCAGACACTCCAAGGTACACCCTCCCAGGTACACCTCTGACACTCCCAGGTACCCTGACACTCCCAGGTACACCATTGACACTCCAAGGTACGAACCAGCTCCCAGGTACACCTCTGGCACTCCCAGGTACACCTCCAGACACTCACAGGTACACCTCAGACATTCCCAGGTACACCTCAACTCCCAGGTACCTCCAGACACTCCCAGGTGCACCTCAGACACTGCCAGGTACACCTCAAACACTCCAGGTACACCTCCCAGGTACACCTCTGACCTCCCTGGTGCACCTCAGACCTCCAGGTACACCTCTGACATCCCAGGTACCTCTGACACTCCCAGGTACTCCTGTGACCTCCTAGTTATTTCTCTGACGCTCCATGTACACCTCAGACACTCCCAGGTACACCTCAGACCTCCCAGGTACACCTCAGACCTCTAGGCACACCTCTGCTCCAGGTACACCGCTGACATGCCAGGTACACCTCTGACACTCATGTACCTCCGACACTCCCAGGTACACCTCTGACATTCCCAGGTACACCTCTGACACTCCCAAGTACACCTCTGACACTCCCAGGTACACCTCCGACACTCCCAGGTACACCTCTGACACGCCCAGGTACACTTCTCACACTCCCAGGTACACCTCAGACACTCCAAGGTGCACCTCTGACACTCCCAAGTGCACCTCTGACACTCCTAGGCACACCTCTGACACTCCCATGTACACCTCAGACACTCCCAGGCACACTGCTGACATTCCCAGGTACACCTCTGACACTCCTAGGCACACCTCTGACACTCCCAGGTACACCTCTGACACCCCAGGCACTCCTCTGACACCCCAAGCACACTTGAGACACCCCAGGCACACCCCAGCACACCCCAGGCACACCCCTGACACTCCCAGGCACACCCCTGACACTCCCCAGGCACACCTCTGACACTCCCAGGCACACCTCTGACACCCCAGGGACACCTCTGACACTCTCAGGAACACCTCTGACACTCCCAGGTACACCACTGACACTCCCAGGTACACCTCTGACACTCCCATGTACACCTCTGACACTCCCATGTTTACCTTTGACACTCGCTGGTACACCTCTGATACTCCCAGGTAAAAAATGACACTCCCAGGTACACCGCCGACACGACCAGGTACACCGCCGACACTGCCAGGTACACCTCTGACACTCCATGTACACCTCAGACACTTCCAGGTACTCCTCAGACACTCCCAGGTACACCTCAGACACTCCCAGGTACACCTCTGGCACTCCCAGGCACACCGCTGTCACTCCCAGGTACACCCCTGTCACTCCCAGGTACACCCATGACACTGCCAGGTACACCCCTGACACTCCCAGGTACACCCTGGACACCCCAGGCACACCTCTGACACTCTCATTACATGAGACACTCCCAGGCACACCTCTGGCACTTTCAGGCACACCCCTGACACTTCCAGTACACACCTTGACACTCCCCAGGCACACCAACGACACTCCTATGCACACACCAATGACACACCCAGGTACACCTCCGACACTCCCAGGTACACCCCTGACACTCCCAGGTACACCCCTGACACTCCCAGGTACACCTCTGACACTCCCAGGAACATCTCTGATACTCTCAGGTATACCTCCGATACTCCCAGGTACTCCACTGACACTCCCAGGTACACCTTTGACACTCCCAGGTACACCCCTGACACTCCCAGGTACACCTGACACTCCCAGGTACACCCCTGACACTCCCAGGAACACCTCCGACACTCCCAGGTACCTCCGACACTCCCAGGTACACCTCTGACACTGCCAGGTACACCTCTGGCCTCCCAGGCACACCTCTGACACTCCCAGGTACACACTGACACTCCCTGGTACACATCTGACACTCCCAGGTGCACACCTCATACACTCCCAGGTACACCTCAGACACTCCAGGTACACCTCTGACCTCCCAGGTACTCCTCTGACACTCTATGGTACACACCCTGATACTCCCAGGTACACAACTGACCTCCCAGGTACACCTCTGGCACTCCCAGGTACCTCTGGCACTCCCAGGTACACCTCTGACTCCCAGGTACAACTCTGCCTCCCAGGTACAACTCTGACCTCCCAGGTACACCTCAGACCTCAGGTGCACCTCAGACCTCCCAGGTGCACCTCAGACACTTCCAGGTACACCTCAGACACTCTCAGGTACACCTCAGACACTCCCAGGTACACCTCAGACACTCTAGGCACACCTCTGACACTCCCAGGTACACTGACACTGCCAGGTACACCGCTGACACTCCATGTACACCTCCTCCCAGGTACACCCCTGACCTCCCAAGAACACCTCGGAACTCCAGGTACCTCGACCTCCCAGGTACCTCTGACACTGCCAGGCACACCTGATACTCCCAGGTACACCTCTGACCTCCCAGGTACACCTCCGACACTCCCAGGTACCTCTGGCACTCCCAGGTACACCTCTGACACTCCCTGGTACACACCTGACACTCCCAGGTACACCTCTGACACTCCCAGGCACACCTCTGACACTCCCAGGTACACACCTGACACTCCGGGTACACCACTGACACTCCAGGTACACCTCTGCACTCCCAGGTACACCTCTGACACTCCCAGGTACACCTCAGACACTCCCAGGTGCACCTCAGACCTCCCAGGTACACCTCAGACACTCCCAGGTACACCTCTGACACTCCCAGGTACACCTCTGACACTCCCAGGTACATCAGCACTCCCAGGTACACCTCAGACACTCCCAGGTACACTTCAGACACTCCCAGGTGCATCTCAGACACTCCCAGGTGCACCTCTGACACTTCCGGTACTCCTCTGACATTCCCGGTACACCTGACTCTCCCAGGTACACCACTGACCTCCCAGGTACACCTCTGGCACTCCCAGGTACACCTCTGACCTCCCAGGTACACCTCTGACACTCCCAGGCACTCCTCGGCTCCTGGTACACCTCTGACACTCCCAGGTACCCCAGACACTCCCAGGTACACCTCTGACCTCCCAGGTACACCTCTGACACTCCCAGGTACACCTCAGACATCCCAGGTACACCTCTGACACTCCCAGGTACACCCTGACACTCCCAGGTACACCTCTGACACTCCCAGGTACACCTCAGACACTCCCAGGTACCTCCGGGACTCCCGCACCTCCTGACACTCCCAGGTACACCTCGACTCCCAGGTACACCTCAGACACTCCCAGGTACACCCCACCTCCCAGGTACACCTCTGACCTCCCAGGTACACCCTGACACTCCCAGGTACACCATTGACACTCAGGTACACCCCAGGCCTCCCAGGTACACCTCTGGCACTCCCAGGTACACCTCAGACACTCCCAGGTACACCTCAGACATTCCCAGGTACCTCTGACACTCCCAGGTACACCTCAGACCTCCCAGGTGCACCTCAGGCACTCCCAGGTACACCTCAAACACTCCCAGGTACACCTCTGACACTCCCAGGTACACCTCTGACCTCCCTGGTACACCTCAGACACTCCCAGGTACACCTCGAGCACTCCCAGGTACACCTCTGACACTCCCAGGTACTCCTGTGACCTCCCAGGTATCTCTGACGCTCCCAGGTACCTCAGACACTCCCAGGTACACCTCAGACACTCCCAGGTACCTCCAGACACTCCCAGGCACACCTCTGACCTCCCAGGTACACCCGCTGACACTGCCAGGTACACCTGACACTCCAGGTACACCTCCGACCTCCCAGGTACACCTCTGACATCTCCCAGGTACTCCACTGACACTCCCAGGTACACCCTGACACTCCCAGGTACACCTCTGACACTCCAGGTACCTCCTCTGACACTCCCAGGTACACTTGGAACCTCCCAGGTACACCCCAGACGCTCCCAGGTACCTCCCCAGCCTCCCAGGTACACCACTGACCTCCCAGGTACACCTCTGACACTCCCAGGTACCTCTGACACTCCCAGGTACACCTCTGACACTCCCAGGTACACCTCTGCCTCCCAGGTACACCTCTGACACTCCCAGGTACCTCCTGACACTCCCAGGTACACCTCAGACACTCCCAGGTGCACTTCAGACACTCCAGGTGCACCTCTGACACTCTCAGGTACTCCTCTGACCATTCCCCCTGGTACACACCTGACTCTCCCAAGTACACCACTGACACTCCCAGGTACACCTCTGGCACTCCCAGGTACACCTCAGACACTCCCAGGTACACCTCAGACACTCCAAGGTACACCCCACACACTCCCAGGTACACCTCTGACACTCCCAGGTACACCCCTGGCCTCCAGGTACACCATTGACACTCCAAGGTACACCCCAGACACTCCCAGGTACACCTCTGGCACTCCAAATTTACACCTCAGACACTCACAGGTACACCTCAGGCATTCCCAGGTACACCTCAGACACTCCCAGGTACACCTCAGACACTCCCAGGTGCACCTCAGACACTGCCAGTACACCTCAAACACTCCCAGGTACACACTGACACTCCCAGAGTACACCTCTGGCCTCCTGGTACACCTCAGACACTCCCCACTTGGTACACCTCCTGACAATCCAGGTACCTCTGACCTCCCAGGTACTCCTGTGACCTCCCTAGTGTGCCTCTGACGCTCCCATGTGTACACCTCAGACACTCCAGGTACACCTCAGACGCACTCCAGGTACACCTCAGACACTCCCTAGACACACCTCGGCCTCCAGGTACCCTTTGTGCTGCCAGGTGCACAGCTGACACTCCATGTACACCTCCGACACTCCCGGGTACACCTCTGACACTCCCAGGTACTCCACTGACCTCCCAGGTACACCCCTGACCTCCCAGGTGCACCTCTGACCTCCCAGGTGCTCCTCTGACCTCCCAGGTGCACTTGGAGACCTCCCAGGTACACTTGGAGACCTCCCAGGTGCACCCCAGACGCTCCCAGGTACACCTCTGACCTCCCAGGTACACCACTGTTACTCCCAGAGTGCACCTCTGACAGGTGCACCTCTGACACTCCCAGGTACACCTCTGACACTCTCCAGGAACACCTCAGCACTCCCAGGTACACCACTGACCTCCCAGGTACACCTCCTGACACTCCCATGTACACCTCCTGACCTCCCATGTTTGCCTTTGACACTCCCTGGTACCTCTGATACTCCCAGGTAAAACTCTGACACTCCCAGGTACACCATATTTGCCCAGGTACCACCGACACTGCAGATTTTACCTCGACCTCCCAGCACACACCTCAGACACTTCCAGGTTCACCTCCAGACACTCCCAGGTACACCTCCAGACCTCCCAGGTACACCTCTGACACTCCCAGGCACACCGCTGTCACTCCCAGGTACACACCTGGCCTCCCTAGAGTACACCACTTGACACTGGCAGTACACCCGGCACTCCCAGGTACACCTCTAACACTCCCAGGTACACATAGAACTTTCCAGGTACACCTCTGGCACTTTCAGGTACACCTGACACTTCCAGGTACACCTTTGACACTCCCAGGTACCAATGACACTCCTAGGCCTGTGGCCTCCCTGGTGCACCTCTGACGCCTAGGTACACCACTGACACTCAAGGTATACCTCAGACACTCCCAGGTACACCTCTGACACTCACTTGGGTACACCACTGACACTCCCAGGAGCCTCAGACCTCCTGGGGCACCTCTGACACTCCCAGGAACACCTCTGACCTCCCAGGTACACCCCTGACACTCCAGGTACACCCTGACCTCCCAGGTACACCCTGACTCCCAGGAACACCTCAAACACTCCCAGGTGCACCTCCCGACACTCCCAGGTACACCTCTGACCTGCCAGGTACACCTCTGACACTCCCAGGCACACCTCTACGACACTCCCAGGTACACACTGACACTCCCTAGTGCATCTGACACTCCCAGGTACCTCTTACCTCCCAGGTACACCTCAGACACTCAGGTACACCTCTGACACTCCCAGGTACTCCTCCTGACACTCATGGTGCACACCTGATGCTCCCAGGTACACAACTGACACTCCCAGGTACACCTCTGGCACTCCCAAGGTACACACTGGCACTCCCAGGTACACCTCTGACACTCCCAGGTACAACTCTGCCACTCCAGGACAACTCCTGACCTCCAGGTACACCTCAACACTCAGGTGCACCTCAGACCTCCCAGGTGCACCTCAGACACTTCAGTACCTCAGACCTCTCAGGTACACCTCAGACCTCCCAGGTACACCTCAGACACTCCTGGCACACCTGACACTCCCAGGTACACCGCTGACACTGCCCAATGTGACCTCCATGTACACCTCCGACCTCCCAGGTACACCCCTGACCTCCCAAGAACCTCGGACACTCCCAGGTACACCTCCGACACTCCCAGGTACACCTCTGACACTGCCAGGCACACCTCTGACACTCCCAGGTACACCTCTGACCTCCCAGGTACACCTCCGACACTCCAGGTACACCTCTGGCACTCCCAGGTACACCTCTGACACTCCCTGGTACACCTGACCTCCCAGGTACACACTGACACTCCCAGGTACACCTCTGGCACTCCCAGGTACACACTGACACTCCCCAGGTACACCACTGACCTCCCAGGTACACCTCTGGCACTCCCAGGTACACCTCTGACACTCCCAGGTACACCTCAGACACTCCCAGGTGCACCTCAGACACTGCCAGGTACACCTCAGACACTCCCAGGTACACCTCTGACACTCCCAGGTACACCTCTGACACTCCCAGGTACACATCAGACACTCCCAGGTACACCTCAGACACTCCCAGGTACACTTCAGACACTCCCAGGTGCACCTCTGACACTCTCAGGAACTCCTCTGACATTCCCTGGTACACACCTGACTCTCCCAAGTACCACTGACCTCCCAGGTACACCTCTGGCCTCCCAGGTACACCTCAGACACTCCCAGGTACACCTTTGACCTCCTAGGCCTCCTCTGACACTCCCTGGTACACCTCTGACACTCCAGGTACACCCCAGACACTCCCAGGTACACCTCTGACCTCCCAGGTACACCACCTGACACTCCAGGTATACCTCAGGCACTCCCAGGTTCACCTCTGACCTCCCAGATACACCCTGACACTCCCAGGTACACCCTGACACTCGGAACACCTCCGACACTCCAGGTACACCTCCGGACTCCCAGGTACACCTCTGACACTGCCAGGTACACCTCCGACACTCTAGGTACACCTCTGACCTCCAGGTACCTCTGACACTCCCAGGTATACCCCTGACACTCCCAGGTACACCCCTGACACTCCCAGGTACTCCTCTGACACTCCCAGGTACTCCTCTGACACTCCCAGGTACACCTCAGACACTCCCAGTTACACATCCGACACTCCCAGTTACACCTCCGACACTCCCAGTTACACCCCCGACACTCCCTGTTACACCCGGACACTCCCAGGTACCCCTGACACTCCCAGTTACACCTCTGACACTCCCAGGTACACCTCAAACACCCCCAGTTACACCTCCGACACTCCCAGTTACACCCCTGACACTCTCAGGTACTCCTCTGACACTCCCAGGTACACCTCTGATACTCCCAGGTACACCCCTGACACGCCCAGGTACACCTCCGATACTCCCAGGTACACCATAGCCTCCCAGGTACACCTCTGACACTCAGGGGTATTCCTCTGATACTCCCTGGTTCCTCTGACCTCCCTGGTTCCTCTGACACTCCCAGGTACACCTCTGACCTCCCTGTGCACCTTTGACACTCCCAGGTACACCTCTGCATTCCCAGGTACACCTCTGACACTCCCAGGTACACCTCTGACCTCCCAGGTACACCTCTGACACTCTCAGGAACACCTCCGACACTCCCAGGTACACCTCTGATACTCCCAGGTATACCTCTGACACTCCCAGGTACACCGGTGACACTGCCAGGTACACTTCTGACACTGCCAGGTACACTTCTGACACTCCATGTACAGCTCAGACACTCCCAGGTACACCTCAGACACTCCCAGGTACACCAGTGACACTCCCAGGTACACTACTGACACTCCCAGGTACACCTCTGACACTCCCAGTTACACCTCTGACACTCCCAGGTACTCATCCGACAATCCCAGGTCCACTTCTCACACTCCCAGGCACTGCACTGACACTCCCAGGTACACCTCTGACCTCCCAGGTACACCTCCGACACTCAGGTACCTCCGTACTCCCAGGTACACCTCTGACCTCCAGGTACACCTTGACACTCTTGGCACTCCTCTGACACTCCCTGGTACACCTCTGACCTCCCAGGTACACCTCTGACCTCCCTGGTACACCTTTGACACTCCCAGGTACACCTCAGACCTCCCAGGTACACCTCAGTCACTCCAGGTACACCTCTGACCTCCCAGGTACACCTCTGACACTCAAGGTACACCTGACACTCCAGGTACTCCTCTGACACTCCCAGGTACTCCTCCGATACTCCCAGTGACACCCCTGACCTCCCAGGTACACCCCCGACACTCCCAGGTACACCTCTGATACTCCCAGGTACACCTCTGAAACTCCCAGGTACACCTCCGACACTCCCAGTGACACCCCTGACACTCCCAGGTACACCCCTGACACTCCCAGGTACTCCTCCGACACTCCCAGTGACATCCCTGACTCTCCCAGGTACACCTCTGACACTCCCTGGTACTCCTCTGACACTCCGAGGTACACCTCAGACACTCCCCGGTACACCTCAGACAGTCCAGGTACACCTCAGACACTCCTAGGTGCACCTCAGACACTGCCAGGTACACCTCAGACCTCCCAGGTACACATCAGACACTCCAGGTACACCTCAGACACTCCCAGGTGCACTTCAGACACTCCCAGGTGCACCTCTGACCTCCCTGGTTCACCTCTGACCTCCCTGGTTCACCTCTGACCTCCCAGGTACCCTCCCGAGCCTCCCTGGTACACCTCTGACCTCCCAGGTACACCTCTGACACTCCCAGGTACAGCTCTGACCTCCCAGGTACACATCTGATGCTCTCAGGAACACCTCCCAGCCTCCCAGGTACACCTCTGACCCTCCCAGGTACACCTCTGATACTCCCAAGTATACCTCTGACCTCCCAGGTACACCGGTGACACTCCCAGGTACCCCGCTGACACTCCCAGGTACACCTCAGACACTCCCAGCTACCTCTGACACTTCCAGGTACACCTCTGACACGTCCGGGCACACCCTGACACTCTCAGGCACAGCACTGACACTCCCAGGTACACCTCTGACCTCCCAGGTACACCTCCTCCTCCCTGGTTCTCATCTGAGCCTCCCAGGTACACCTCAGACACTCCCAGGTACACCTCAGACACTCCCAGGTACACCTCTGACAATCCCAGGTACATTCTGACACTCCCAGGTACAGCTCCGACATTTCCAGGTACACCTCCGACACTCCCAGGTACACATCCGACACTCACTGGTACACCTTCAACACTCCCAAGCACACCTCAGATACTCCCAGGTACACCAGTGACACTCCCAGGTACACCTCCGACACTCCCAGGTACACCTCTGGTACTCCCAGGAACACCTCCGATATTCCCAGGTACACCTCCGATACTCCCAGGTACATCTTTGACACTCCCAGGTACACCTCTGACACTCCCAGGTACATCGCTGACACTCCCATGTTCACCCCTGACACTCCCAGGTACACCTCTGACACTCCCAGGTAGACCTCAGACACCCCCAGGTACAACCCTGACACTTCCAGGTACACCTCTGACACTCCCAGGTACACCAATGACATTCCCAGGTACACCTCTGACACTCCCAGGTACACCTCTGGCACTCCCAGGCCTCTGACACTCTCAGGTACACCTGATGCTCCCAGTTACACCTCCGACACTCCCAGTTACACCTCTGACACTCCAAGTTACCTCCGACACCCCAGTTACACCCTGACACTTCCAGGTACACTGCTGCTCCCAGGTACAACTCTGATACTCCCAGGCCCCTCTGACACTCCCAGGTACACCACTGACACTCCCAGGTACACCTTTGACCTCCCAGGTTTACCTCTGTCCCAGGTACACCTCTAACACTCCCAGGTACACCTCTGACACCCAGGTACACCTCAGACACTCCCAGATACACCTCAGACATTCCCAGGTACTCCTCAGACACTCCCAGGTACTCCTCTGACACTCCCAGGTACAGCACTGACACTCCTAGGTACACCTCCGACTCCCAGGTACACCTCCGATACTCCCAGGTACACCTCTGGCTCTCCCAGGTATACCTCAGACACTCCCAGGTACACCTCCGACACTCGCAGGTACACTTCCGACACTCCCAGGTACACCCCTGACACTCCTAGGTACTCCTCTGACCTCCCTGGACACCACTGACACTCCCAGGCACCTCCTGACACTCCCAGGTACTCCACTGACACTCCCTGGTACACCCCTGACACTCCCAGGTACACTGACACTCCCAGGTACACCTCCGACACTCCCTGGTACACCTCCGACATAGGTACACCTCAGACACTCCCAGATACACCCTGACACTCCCTGGTACCTCTGACCTCCCAGGTACACCTCTGACACTCCCAGGTACACCTCTGATACTCCCAGGTATACCTTTGACACTCCCAGGTACACCTTGACACTCCCAGGTACACCGCTGACACTGCCAGGCCACTTCTGACACTCGCAGGTACACCTGTGACACTCCCAGGTACACCTCCGACACTCCCAGGTACACCTCCGATACTCCCAGGTACACCTCCGATACTCCCAGGTACACCTCCGATACTCCCAGGTACACCTCCGATACTCCCAGGAACACCTCCATTCCAGGCACACCTCCACTTCTCCCAGGTACCTGACACTCCCAGGTATTCCATGACTCCC
>NW_024723147.1:0-11597 GCF_018991925.1 Homarus americanus | reverse complement strand
AAATGGCAGCCCTTCCCCCCACAGAAATAGTGGTCAAGACCCCTAGACCAAAGAGGAAGAACACCTCCCCCCTGTCTCCCTATACACCTGACAGCAAAAAAATTATTCAATACACTCATCCAACCAAATCAATAATCAAATTAAACCTATACGGCACTACCCCAAAGGAAACAGAAATCAACCCCGACACGAACCTAGCACACTCCCCTCAACCTCCCGACTCCCCCACACACAGTCACGTAACTGCCCTTCCCTCATTTGCATACACAACACTCATACCACCACCTCGCTCACTGTCACTCGAAAATTTAGACCTCATCTCTGCACCCCAGAATTTCCATCTTTAAGTATTAAACAGACCAAACACTCCCCTCCCACCTCCCTTATTTAATATCTTCCCTATAACCACACCCAACAATTTCCCCCCAAATTAAACCTAACCTCTCCTTAACCCTCACCCAACGATTCCCACCCAACCTAACCAAATCAACCTAACCTAATAACCTAACCTCTCCTCGGCCCACACCCACCGATTCCCACCTAACCTAACCCAATCAACCTAACCTAACTTAAGACCAATTCTCTCCTCCCCCCCCTCACTCCAAACCCCACGCCACCAACTCAAACTCAAGACCACTCCAAAAAAAAAAAAAAAAACTAACCCAATTCTAACCCGTACTAACACTCCCCCAACCAAAAAAAAAACCCTAACAATCCCCCCAAAATAAAAACCTAACATACCCAGCCGTTACTAGCAATCCCACACAAAATAAAAATTACCATTCTACCATTAACTAACCACACCCTATCACTCCTCCCAAAACAAATACCTAACTTACCCATCCCATACTAACTCAGATGACATGTACGTTTCCCTTAGCCAATAAGGTCGGTGAGAGTTCCACAATGCCTGTACGCAAGCCCTCTCCCTCAAGGTCGGAGAGGTGTACCTTATAAAAACGGCACCAACTGCAGACGACATTGAACGCCTCTCTCGGCCAATAAGGTCGGGGAGGGGTGCAATGTACCTGTACACAAACCCTCTCCCTCAAGAATGGGGCCAGAACTCACAATACCTGCAAGAAAGAGTGAATGTAATAATTAACCCAACTCTGCCAACCACTAACAAAACCTATAATCCTCCCAAAAGAAAAACTTAACCCACCCAACCTTACTCACAATTCCTTCAATCCTCCCAAAAGAAAAACTTAACCTACCCAACCTTACTCACAACCCCTCTTAAAATCAATACCTACAATCCTCCCAAAACAAAAACTTAATATACCCGACCTTTCTAACAAGTCCCTTTGACCCTCCTAATAAAAAAAAACAAAAAAAAAACATATGACTCAATACAACTATTCATTGGCAACACAAAACATATCATTCCTATGTAATCCTACCATACTATAAAATAACCCAAGAACCTCCTAAGCCCGCCTCTCCTCTCCTCTCCTCCCCCCCTCCTCCCGACAACCGAACCACACCTGACCTTATAACATTATCCTAACCCTCCCTCCCCTTACTACATTTACATACAAACACATACACACTCACACAACTTCTCAAGCAATTTTAATCTCACCTAAAATTACATACAACCAAGCACCAATCCTAAACACAAATTCTCCCACAACCAATCTCCAAATACAACATCCTCTGGCCAGACAAAGCCCTCTTAACACTATAACTTCAAAACTAAATCGTTGATACCAACTTATAATCGTTTAATCTCGATAAAATCGACTTAACTCAAGACTGAAATCAACCTCTATAGTGTCACTCTCATCTCCGTTCACAATTTGACATAGCTCAAATCTGCCTCCTGCTATTACTAAACAACTCTCCTACGATACACTCATCCTTCCTCACTACGAATACTTTGACATTTCAAACTCAAAGATTCTAAACTCTTTCTCCAACTCTCTCCATTTCTCTCTGACATAGCTAAAAGACCCACAACTCTCAGAACCTAATCAAACATACCCAACGTCTGTGACATCCAATTCTTAATAAAATTGACCTAACTCTAGACTGAAACCACTCAACCTATATCTCATTCTCGTCTCCGTTCATAATTTGACAAAAAAGCTCAAATCTGTCTGCCGCTATTACTAAAAACTCTCCTACGATACGCTCATCCTTCCTTACTATGAATACTTTGACATTTCAAGCTCAAAGATTAAAAAAACCCTTCCTCCAACTCGCTCCGTTCCTCTTTGACATAGCTCAAAGACTTTACCTTCATCTCTCTCCAAACAACCCTACGACTAGCAAAATTTCTATATTTTCACCTTCTCTGTTTGATTTGATCGTGTGCTGCCTGTGCGTCCGTCCACCTGCGTTTCTCGGCTTGCGCCGCCGCCGTGGCGGGGCGGTTCTTCCTACGTTTTACCAACACTGCCTGCTAAGACGACAATCAGAACACCCGCGTTGGCCCTTTGCTTGCCCGGACCTGCTCCCGCCCTCCCTCTGCCTCGTCCTGATTGTTGTTGTTGCACCCTCACGGGCATTTTGCCTACCCCCTCACGCAAGCGGTGTTTAGCCACTGCACCTGTTCTCTCCTTCAAAAATTCACTTCCATCCTATCTTTATTCTTCCTCTGAACCTCCTTCCCCCCTGTCACTAGCATTTTTCTAGTTCTAGTTCTAGGCGAAGCCCAATCCCCAAACACAACCCTCCTCACAACCAATCTCCAAACACAAGATCCCCCCCGTCAGACAAAGCCCCCCATAACACTACAACTCTCAAAACCAAATCAAACATACCCAACTTCTATAATCAGCCACCCCAACAAAATCGACTTAACTCAAGACTGAAACCTAACAACCTATATCTCACTCTCATCTCCGTTCACAATTTGACATAGCTCAAATCTGCCTCCTGCCATTACTAAACAACTCTCCTACGATACACTCATCCTTCCTCACTACGAATACTTTGACATTTCAAACTCAAAGATTCTAAACTCTTCCTCCAACTCTCTCCATTTCTCTCTGACATAGCTAAAAGACCCACAACTCTCAGAACCTAATCAAACATACCCAACGTCTGTGACATCCAATTCTTAATAAAATTGACCTAATTCTAGACTGAAACCACTCAACCTATATCTCATTCTCGTCTCCGTTCATAATTTGACAAAAAAGCTCAAATCTGTCTGTCGCTATTACTAAAACTCTCCTACGATACGCTCATCCTTCCTTACTATGAATACTTTGACATTTCAAGCTCAAAGATTCAAAAACCCTTCCTCCAACTCGCTCCGTTCCTCTTTGACATAGCTCAAAGACTTTACCTTCATCTCTCTCCAAACAACCCTACGACTAGCAAAATTTCTATATTTTCACCTTCTCTGTTTGATTTGATCGTGTGCTGCCTGTGCGTCCGTCCACCTGCGTCTCTCGGCTTGCGCCGCCGCCGTGGCGGGGCGGTTCTTCCTACGTTTTACCAACACTACCTGCTAGGACGACAATCAGAACACCCGCGTTGGCCCTTTGCTTGCCCGGACCTGCTCCCGCCCTCCCTCTGCCTCGTCCTGATTGTTGTTGTTGCACCCTCACGGGCATTTTGCCTACCCCCTCACGCAAGCGGTGTTTAGCCACTGCACCTGTTCTCTCCTTCTAAAATTCACTTCCATCCTATCTTTATTCTTCCTCTGAACCTCCTTCCCCCCTGTCACTAGCATTTTTCTAGTTCTAGTTCTAGGCGAAGCCACACCAGGACCACCTGTAGTAGCAACCACAACAACATGACTGGACGAGGCAAAGGAGGCAAGGGACTTGGAAAGGGTGGCGCCAAGCGTCATCGTAAGGTGCTTCGTGACAACATCCAGGGTATCACCAAGCCCGCCATTCGTCGTCTAGCTCGGCGTGGAGGTGTTAAACGTATATCCGGCCTCATCTACGAGGAGACCCGCGGCGTCCTCAAGGTGTTTCTGGAGAACGTCATCCGTGACGCCGTCACCTACACCGAGCACGCAAAAAGGAAGACCGTCACCGCCATGGATGTGGTGTATGCCCTGAAACGGCAGGGCCGCACCCTTTATGGTTTTGGTGGTTAATCAACCTGATGGACGGGCGCACACCACCACCACCACCACGACAAACAAATATACGGACCTAATTTTAGGTCCACATTTAAATCGCTAAAGAGTTGGTTAGACACTGAGTAAATCGTTGAAAATATATCCAATAACATGATCCTCTCTAATTCTGGACTTGTGGTATGAGTATAGGTTGTGTGTGAACGTGTTGGAACCACTTCCTAATAATTGTCAGTCAGTCAGTCAACATTCACCTAACCTCCAGGTACCTCACCTAACTTCCTGTAGCGTCACCGAACCTCACGAAATGTAACCCAATGTAGTTTATAATCTATCCTAACATGACATAACATAACCACGCACTATATTACTTCGGTAAGAGTAATGAGTTTTAATACGCAAAGTTGCAGTTATCATTCATTCATACATACATACATACATACATACCTAACATGCTAGTGGCAGGGGGGATTGAAGTGAATTTTAGGAGGATAGAATAGGTGCAGTGGCTAAACAGCGCTTGCGTGAGGGACTTTAAGCAGCAACTCGCCTGGATGCGGCAGGATAGAGTCAGGTCAGGCGTCCGGTGCATGTTGGGTTCCGCCATGGTTTCTCAGTGTTTGGTCGGCTTGATTGTGTGTGTTGTTTTCTTGTTTGGAGGAAATGTCTTGGTATTCTTCTTCTTAGCTTGAAGTTGATTTTCTTCTAACTCTTCTCCTCTTGTTGTTCGTCTTCCTCGTGTCTGCTATCATTCTGTAAAGACTCTCTATATGTATGTAGGTATGAGTGAGTAACAGTTGCCGGTTACAGTGATACTTCATATTCGCTGGTGTTGTACTGTATGGCTTCGGTATTTCTTAATATACAAACGGCACCGTTAGGGGATTGAGGTATTTAAAAACCAGCCTACATTACTTATATATAGAAATAAATAATGTGGCTTGGACAATAATGACGACTACTCTCTCCTACCTAACCCAAACAAGGGCTTTTCGAAAGTATACATTGGACACAATTGACTTAGTACATACATTGGTGGATTAACAAAAGCCCTCATTAGAGAAAGGTGAAGGAGCACACAGTGAACATACAGATTAATGTTTGCACGCATAGATCATGTAAGGTGAGGTGTTGAACACCAGACACGTAGTGTAGTAACTCCCTCACAGATGGCGTTATGAGGGGCCTGATGATGTAGCAGTTACCTCACAGATGGTGTTATGAGGAACTTCACATGATGATGCTGTAGCAAAACATTCACTACGTGGTGTCGTAGCATCTTGGGGACACCACGTGGTCCACATGACTCACTCATTCAAGTGGGTGAGGTGTGGTCCCAGGCCTCTCTCTCGTGGAGTCTCAGGGGAAGTATAACCGGGTACCTGGGACCTCACTGTGTGAAGGTGGTTAGCTAGCTTGGGTAAGACTCAACTGCCGAGTTGTTTTTCACTGAGTTAAGCACTGTTCACCACTATTCATCACTGGTTCCATTCCTTTGCCAAATGAGGTAGTACCTTATGGCAAGAACTTGTTGATAGTCCGGTGGGGAGGAGGGTTCAGGGGAGTGAGTTGGTATGGGCCAACATATAAATAATAATAATAATAATAATAATAATTAACGGTTTATTGAAAGTGCTTGGCAGCCAGAAGGCTGAAAATATACAGTTACATATTTGGGGAATGGGTTACGAATTACAAATAATATACAAGTAACATGAGTGACACAAATAAGACATATAATAACTAGCTGTGGAAAAGCTCAAACTACAGTTCATTTCAACATAGTGACAGTGCAAGGAGTAGTGTTTACTACTGAGTGAGTACAATTGATTTATTGCTAAGTTATTATACTCTTACAGTCGGCGACTGGCCATTTTATAGAGACTTCAATGGAAGCACGATGGGTTGGATGTGTTGTGGTGTTGAAGAGCAATTTTGACTAGGGGATCTCTGTGGTAGTAGGAGCTATGTCGGGGATGGCGTAGAAGCTGTACCAAATTATGGATGAGGTCGTGGTAGATGGTCAGTAGAGAGCTCAGGTTTGGTCATGTGTTGATATGTGGAGTAGGAAGGGTAGAGAATAATCTTGCATGGCCTCTTTTGCACTTTTTCTAGGTGTTTACGTTGTGTGGCATTTAGGGAAGAAGACCAGGTGAGCTTGGGAAGTATGAATGTTGTGTAAACACTGAGGAGCTCGTGTGCAGGAACACCGAGGGACTTGAGTCGGCGTAGGAGGTGGAGACGGAAACTGGAGGATTTGATAACTTCACTGACGTGTGGTTTCTAATTTAGTTTGTTGTCTATATGTATGTGTGTGTGTGTGTGTATATACTACTGTACTTTTTAGATCCTTCTACGCAACCTAACCTATTATAGTTAAGTATAGTAGGCTATACACTATTTTGTTAGTATGTGTTATAAAATGTAATTGCATGTTATTATTATTAATATTATTATTATTAATATTATTATTATTCTTATTATTATTAGTATTATTATTATTATTATTATTATTTTTATTATTGTTATTATTATTACATACTAATATAATACTAAGTTGCCCACCAGATTTCCTCAGAGATGGGAGGAGTACATTGGCGGCGGTGTTGTTTATACTCCGCCCGATTACTGATTCCTATTCACCGAGCCAGAGCTGGTGGGCGGCGTGTTATGTGCCACGTTGTGTTTCCCATTGGGCGTACCGCTCAGCTGGGGAGTTGGAGATTTCATAAAAAGAAAGTTTGAGTGGAGAGCACACCTTTTCCTTCACATACAGTTATCTTAGACCATCTACTAGTATAATAGTTTGCACAAAAATACTCTACACTCTTTATAGGTTATTGTTATGTTGTTGTTTTTTTTTTTACTTCTCATCAGATTGTGCATTCAACTAATATACACTAATAGTGTGTTTATTATTATGTTTTATAGTATTATTTCGTAAAATATTGGGTAACACAATTATAGTCATTAGTATAGTCTATTATATTATTGGGGTTTATAGCAGTTTGTGGTCTAATAGTATCATGCTTTATGAGTGGTGTTCTATGTAGTGATGATTAGGCAATAAAATATGCTTTGGGTGTTTATAGCAGTTTGTGGTCTACTAGTATCATGCTTTATGGGTGGTGTTCTATGTAGTGATGATTAGGCCATAAAATATGCTTTTGGTTTATTGCTAACAAAATATACTTTGCTCTACAGCTGTAGTGCAATACATGGTGAAACTTACATACACCGTTAATAAAGTATTGATGGAAGAAGAAGTAAGAGGAAGAATTGTGGAGGTAATGAACAGTGAGACAATGTATAGCCTCCGGGATGGCGGCAGCTTTTCTGTTATTAATATATAATAAGACAATAGGAAAATATGTTGTTGTCTCTACCTGTATTATTACCTTTGCGATAGCATGGTTAAATTTGGGGAGGACAGAGGAAGGAGCAGGAGGTTAGGAAGGGATTTGTAGTGGGAGAGATAGTGTCTGTGATCCTCGGATCACCACTCCTCGGATTATGTCAGTTCAAGTTTAGAAGCTCAAACAACTTTCCCTGATTACGAATTGGCAACCTTTCGATTTACAACAGGTACCTACTTACTGCTACAGTAGGTAGGTGAACAGGGACCAAGAGGGCTAGGAAGAGTGTCCAAACAACTTGCCTGTGTGATGTAGTCGTGGCCAGAATTAGGTTAGGATACAGACACATCTGGCTAGTTAGTAACGCTGTACCCATACCGGAACACTCAGCATGTAAACTTTGTGATACACCTTTAAAGCACTATATTATTGAATGTGACACTGTCAAAGACATCTTGAACTATGTCATTACTTCATTGAGGACATTACATTCTTGCTGTTTATCCCAAATTGGCTAGCCCACACACTGATTAGTCAACAGTTAGAATATGACTCCAATGTATGCTGCTGGTAAATGTGTACTGTCAATGAACCAGACTGAAAATAAGGTCTCATCCCTTGCTGCTGCTGCTGCTGCTAAAGCTGCTTCTGCGCCCTTCTAAGTCCCGTTTAAGTCCCCCACCCCAGGCCCCCGCAGTACCCCTTCACATCTACACCAGTCAAAAACAATTTCACTCAATTTGCACAGAGTGTTATCCTGCAAAACGTTGATGTCGTATATTTCTCTCTTTAAGTGATATCCTGTGGCTCCGAAAGGAGCCTGTTTGGTTAGGTTGTCTTGTGTGAACGAACCTTGGGTTCTTATTTCTTCTCTGTCTTCTTGGGGAGGAGCACAGCTTGGATGTTAGGAAGGACACCCCCTTGGGCAATGGTGACTCCAGACAGGAGCTTGTTCAGCTCCTCGTCATTTCGAATGGCAAGCTGAAGATGACGATAATGCATCTGTAGGTCTTTTTGTTGTGCTTTTTGTTTTTCCCCAAGGAAGAGGACTTAAGCACGCTCTCCGCGGATGCGCCGGGCCAGCTGGATGTCCTTGGGCATGATGGTAACGCGCTTGGCGTGAATGGCACACAGGTTGGTGTCCTCGAAAAGACCCACCAGGTAAGCCTCAGAGGCTTCCTGCAGAGCCATGACGGCAGACGACCGGAAGCGCAGGTCAGTCTTGAAATCCTGGGCGATCTCACGCACCAGGCGCTGGAAGGGCAGCTTCCTGATGAGTAGCTCTGTGCTCTTCTGGTAACGACGGATCTCACGAAGGGCGACGGTTCCGGGCCTGTAACGATGGGGCTTCTTGACACCACCGGTGGCTGGGGCGGACTTGCGAGCTGCCTTGGTGGCAAGCTGCTTCCGTGGAGCCTTGCCTCCAGTGGACTTGCGGGCAGTCTGTTTAGTACGGGCCATCTCGACGACGAAATAGTCAATACGGGCGGCCCGGTTGTTGTTGTTGTGTTGTATAGATTGTCGGACCGTAGTCCGACACGGGCCTTTGCCTATAGGCGGCCCGTTTGGTGGTTCCGGCTGGAGCTCCAGGAGCAGTCAGACCGGATTGGGATTGGAGGTGGTCCCACCTGCAGATTGGAGGGATACTGCAGGTTGCAAGTGTGAGCGGACCCCCGATCAGTGGACGCTTACCACCGGCCCCCACTCTTGGACGTGGTCAGCCTCGGAGTGGCGCGCCCCCCGAACTGGGGTCCGCACTTGCTGGGAGAGGATGCTTTCTAAGCTATCTGGGTGGTGGGTATCGTGTGATGACCCGGAGTAGGTGGTGAATGTGGTCTGTATGGGCCTTTCGGGTTAGAGTGGCTGCTGGTGTTGTGTGTGTTTCTTGGGAGATTTGAGTTCTGTTTCGGAGGCTTTGTGTGACCTCGCAATCGAGGAGATAGTGTCTGCTGGCTTGAATACAGGCCCTTGACAGAAGTATCTACAGGACGTCGTTTCCCATCATCTGCCAGGAGCACTTGCACCCTGCCCAGTCGGTGAAGCGCCCGGACTTGGGCTTCTTGTCTTTCTGGAGTTTTGTTCGCGCGTGTCTCTTTAGGCCGCCAGGCACCATTGGTTGATTGGGAACCAGTGTTGAGGGCTAGCCTTTGATGGAGCTAGTCTTCTGAGGATTCTTTGGATCTGCTGCACTAATTTGCTGAACTTGGATGTGTGGTCGCCATTGAGCGCAGTAGCTGCCTTGGCTGCTTCGTCTGCCACGTCGTTTCCTCCGATCCTTACATGACTGGGAATCCAGTGTAAGACGACTGGTCGGTTTTGGCTTTGGAATTCCTGTAGCTGTGCGAGGATCGAGGTGATGATGTGGACGTTGTCTCTTGGTTGACTGTGTTGCAGCGCCTGCATGGCCGATTTCGAGTCCGTGTGAATTATGACGGACTTGTTGTGTTGTGTTGCAGCGTGTTGTAGGGCCTTTGAGATTGCTACCAGTTCTGTTTGTAGGGTGGAGCAGTCGTTGGAAAGTCTCCATTTGAGGGTCTGACCTTGGGTGTAGATGGCCGCTCCGGATCTGTGATGTTTTGGGTCCACCGAGCCGTCTGTGAAGTATGATGCTGCATCAGCCGGTGTCTCGGTGGCTATGGCTTGGAGAGATATTTTTTGGAGGTCCTCCTTCTGGAGGTTGGCTTTACTGTCGCCGAGGTCGGTGAATTTGAGTGTGGCTGGTGGAGGGCTCCATGGTGGAGGAACAGTGTAACCATTGTCTTGTGTGTCTTGGTTGTTCTTGACGAGTGTTTCTGCTTGCAGGTGTCGGATGACCTCGCTTGCCTCGTGCGACCAGGTGGCCCCTCGCACTCTGTGGTCGAGGTGGAGGGAGGCACTGATTCGAATCTTGGCAGCTGTGGGCTTGTCTGCTCTGCAGATTTTGGCGAGGAGACCGGCTGTAACCTGCTTGACTCGTACTGCCAGGGGTGGTAGCTCGGTTTCCATTTGCAGATTGCAAATTCTGTTCCACATGGGTGCTCCGAGCATGGTCCTGAGAGCATTGTTTTGAATGACTTCTAGCTTAGCTATTTGGTCTTCTCTCAGTCCAATGAGTGCTGGAGCACTGTAATCTACCAGCGATCTGATGGCGGCTGTGTAGTAGGCTTTGAGCACATGAAGGTTTGCTCCTGCGGATTTGCTGGTGAGCGACCTCATTATATTGTGTCTGCTCTTCGTCCTGTGCCTGAGATACTTGAGTTGCGGCTTGAAGGTGAGTTTCTGGTCAAACCAGATTCCAAGACACTGGTGGGCGTTGGTCCAGACTACCTGCGTGTTTTGTATGGAGAGCATCTTGTCTGGTGTGTCTGTGCAGATGGCCATCGCTTTCGACTTGGCTGGATTTATCTTGAGTCCAAGTCTGTTGCACTCCTCTTCTATAAGTTGGAGTGCGTGTTGCGTGTTGGCTAGTCTGTTCGATCCTCTTACTATGAGCTGTAAGTCGTCTGCATAGCATAGGAGCTTGGCTGTTTGTCTGAAGGGAAGTTTGACTAGATTTTCCATCAGGACATTGAACAGCATTGGACTAAGGATGCCTCCTTGTGGGGTTCCGTTTTCGTGGACCCTGTAGCTTGAGGTTGCTCCCTGAAAGCGTACTCGTGCTTCTCTCTGTGTGAGGTAGTTCTGGATCCACCCCAGCAACCTTCCTTTGACGCCTTTTTTAGCGAGCGTAGTTGTAATGGCCAAAGGATTTGCTAGTTCAAAGGCTTTCTCCAGGTCGAGGAAGACCACCAGATTTGGTTTGTTGTCCACTGTGCTGAGTATCTCGGCGATGTTGTTGCCTGTGCCGGTGTTCTCGGTGTAAGCAAAGATGTGAGGGTGTGGGCTGCCTACTTTCCACTTGAGTCGGTTGAGAGCCATTCTTTCTCCGGTCTTCGCTATGCAGCTGAGAAGGGAGATGGGCCTCGGTTTGTCTGGTTCTCTGGGCTTTGGAATGGGCTGTATATCTGCCTTCTTCCATTCCGGTGGGAGTCTTTGTGCTGTCCACGAAGCATTGATGGCTTGCAGCAGAGCCTCGTGTCCGGCTGTACCGGCATGAGAGAGCATGGAGTAGGTTATCCTGTCGGCCCCTGGAGCTGTATCCTTGCTTCGTTTTAGCGACTTCTGGAGTTCTTGCTGGTTGAATGGTCTGTCAGTGTCATCTTCACTGTTGCAGGCCT
>NW_024723146.1:0-14262 GCF_018991925.1 Homarus americanus | reverse complement strand
CTTCCAAAATTGTTTGACGAGAAGTTCTTGAGTCACCGCCTCTTGTTCCTTGTCCTCTTCGCTTTTGCTCTCGCTGTCAGTGTCACCCAGCTTACGCAACTCATCCTTGGTGTTGGTAGAGTCGTTCAGGAGCTTGAACTTCTTTGCAGAGTACGCAGCTTTCACATTGCAGATCAACTCCTGGTCCATGGGCTGGATTATTGACGTAGTGTTGGGAGGAAGGAAGACCACTTTTACGTTGGGGTGACGATCCATAAGTAGGGGAGAGTGTCCAGGTGCGTTGTCAAGGAGCAACAAAATATTGAATGGAACATTCTGTTGCTCGCAGAATTTCTTCACGTCGGGAACAAAACAGTTGTCAAACCAGAAGAGGGACAGAGAAGAGGACATCCACGCCTTACGTGCGGTTAGCCAGTGGACATTAAGCTTGTTCATGTCCATATTCTTGTAGGCGTGCGGCTTGCGGGCTGTGTAAATCACCGATAACTTTGGTTTACAGGTACCGGAGGCATTGGTGGTATACAGGACGGTGATGCGTTCCTTCTGCAACTTCCGACCCCTTACCTTGCTGGCAGACTGGACAACGAAGGTCTTGGAAGGTAGCTTTTTCCAGAAAAGACCAGATTCGTCCATGTTAAACACCTGGTCGTCACTGTACTGTCCTTCCTCCATAATCTCACATAAGAACGGAGGAAAATCTCTAGCCGCCACACGGTCAGCACTCGCTTCCTCACCACCAATGTTGATGTTGGTGATCTTGTTCCTCTTCTTAAACCTATGCAGCCAACCAGAGGAAGCATAGAAGGGTTTGAGCTCTGCAATTCCCAGTTTACGTGTCACTGCTGCGTATAGCTCACGTGCGTACTCCTGCACTGAGCGAGTGTCCACCGCCATGTTGCGTCGCGCCTGACGCACCAAATAACTCACCAGCAAATTTTCCACTTTTGCCAGCACCCTGTTCTGGCAATACCTGATAGATGAAGCACCTGCAGACTTTGTGATTTTCATGTGCTCTTTGATCTTGGCTGCATCCTTCTGACTCCATTTCTAATCAGACGCTGGACGCCATGCCATGCTGCTTTTAATCAATCTGTCGTTTTCTCCTTTCCAAATCTAATAACTTGGTACTTCACCCCAGAGCTAATTTGTCTTCAATAGTCACAATCCGAAAAGGTCTCTCTGTGGCTTATAGTGGTCCGGCGAAGCTTTCATTTAATGGAACAATGGATGCCAAGTAACACCGTGGTGTGGCCTTTGAGGATCAAACCAGCAGGTCAAGATCGCTCTCCTCCTCCTCCCGGTATCAATAATACTTCGTCACCAGCCAGCGGGGCAGTAGGGGGTAGGGGATGCATGGCCACTACAGTCCGACACGCCGCGGCGGACGCCAGTATAACCAGCCCAGCATTACGCACACACTGCGCAACCCACGCGCCGGGCTGCCCAAGCGCAGGGAGAGTGAGAGGCGTGGCTACCAGGCAGGCAGGCAGGCGGGTGGCGCGTGGGCAAAATCTAAAAATAGCATCTTGAGCCGGACACTCACCGCGTATATGTGGAAAAAATCCGTGTTAAGTGAAAGTTCAGCTCTGGCAAGGCACCGCGTATATGCGAAAACGCGCTAAGTGAAACCGCGTTAGGCGGGGTAATACTGTAATTGTTTGACCTACATTGGAATTATTTGGGAATTGAAGGTGTTTTATTTTGCAGGGGATGCTTCCTTACTTCATCATTGATGGCTACTTTATCTTTGAGCTTAACTATTCCCTTGACAATGTTTGTGGACATCTGGCTCAAGGGCATCAAGTATTCACTGCTAATTTATATTGGTGCAATTCCCATGATGACATCTTTTATTGCTGTCTCACTTCTCACACATTATGAAAGCTGGGACCCATTGATGGATGGAATGAAATATCTTCATAGAAAGTGTTGGAGAAGAAACCACATGTACAGGTAAATTTAACTTTATATAATTTGAAGCTGATGGTATACAATATTAAAGAAATATAAATTTTGAATTACAGTACAGTGAGTTCTGCTATAACGCGTGTTTTGATAACGTGAATTTGCTCTAACGCGATTTATGAATTCGGAACAATATTTGTATAACGCGATCGCTTGTTTGCTATAACGCGATTTTTGCTTACTATTTCTCCAATTTTGTGGTATTAACTGTGAATATGGTAAAGAAAAATATCTCCAAAAAGCATTCTGATGATAGAATTCCCGGTGATTATCGTAAAAGAAAGGATATAACACTTGAAGAGAAGCTTGATGTTATCAACCTCAAAATCACCCTTCTCCCCATCAAGTTACATTCATATTTTTTCAAGGTAAAGTGTTAAATTTACTGTATGATTTCATTATTAGATATGAATGTAACATTTATTTAGACTGTGCTATCCTTTGTGTTAGGCTAACTACTAAATTTTTTCGATTTCGAGTAAACTGCACCCAACCCTATTTTCTCCATAAGCCCTGTTATTTCTATTACGCGATTTTCTATAACACGATATTTTACAAGAACACAATTATCGCGTTATAGCAGAACTACCTGTATAGATAATAGATGTACACTTAAGTTATATTTTTTCTCCAGATCTTAAAGAAAATATGATAAGTTTTTGTCTCGTAAATGTTATATTGCTTTTAATTTCTGCATATTGGCATCCATCCAAGTGTTTGCCTTGGATGAATCTGTATACTGTACAGGGGCCCCTGAATAATGAACGGGTTACATTTCAGGACCCGTTCATAAGTTGATTTATTCATAACTCAGAACCTTGTTAATAATGCAAAATAAAATATGAATAAAACACCCATCCTTATCTGTCAAATCATAAAATTTATAATGCCATAAGTAACAAATAATGTATGGAGGTGTGCTGCTGAACAAAGTAGTTTTACCTTGGGAAGTACAGTACCAGTGATTTTATTATGAGTAGTATTAGGATCACAATAATTCCATGCTTGTTGTTTGACATCATAAGATGGGTGTACAGTAGGGAGATGGTGATGGTTAGTTGTTGATCGGTGGTAAAGAGAATACGACATGCACGATTCTCAATAAATCATTTCTTACCATATTTTATGTTATGTACAGTACAGTACTCTTGTGAATGCAGTACTCTACTGCTGTGACGCCATCGTGGATGAAAATAGGCATACGTACTATAGATAAAAAAGTCAATCTTTGCGATGTTCAGACCCTTGCCCTCTTTCCCATAAGAAGTTCAGTAAAGAATGATTCACAACTAATTGAGGTTTCAGGAACCTAATATCATTCTTTATCGAGGGTCCAGTAATGTATATTGACACCAGTGTAATTCATAAGTTGCTTGGCTATCTAAATACGTATCGTCAATTTATTGTCAAACGACATTTCTAATAGTATTACTCGTAACAGAATATGTACCATTGTTGCCACATGGTACAGTATCTGAATTTTAAATAGTTTTATAGTGGTTTGATAACAAAGGTTTAAAGTACATTATATAAAGGATCAACAAACCATCCTTCTCCCTTATCTCAGTATGTTTATCGCTTCTCTGTGCTTGTTTGAGAAGAAAAGAAATCATTACAATACTCTAATGTGGCTTAGAAATAAAGAAATTATAAAACTAAAAAAAAAAAAAATTAAGAGCATGTGTGTGTATGTGTGGGAAGGGAACATATGTATTAAGGCATTGGGTCAGCTGGGTGACTGCCCGGCTGTACTGTGTCACGTGCATACTGTACCAGGAATACCCCAGTTATCGCAAGGGAGGCATTCCTAAAAGTCATTGAAAATAACGAAATTGTGAATATTGGGGCAATTTTCCCCCATAAGAATTAATTTGAATAAGGGGAGATGCTTTCTCAGCCAGCAACTTTCACCACATATATTTCAATAGATACAGTACTCCTCATTATCCAAGGCAATTACAGACCTTAGGCACCAGGGTTGCATCACTTGTGCATATACTGTAGTACCAGTAAATGTTGGGAATAAATAAAAATTATACTACTTACCTGCATGGGCCTACATCTAGCAGGAACTTTCTGTCCAGGTTTCATGAGTATAATATCCCCACGCACCAGGAGAGACCAAGGGAGGTTGACTGTGTTACCATCGCGACGAGTCCACTGGAGGGTGATGCAGGGGGAGAGGGGGGAGTGGAGGTGAGGATAGTTCTCGGCAGACCACAACACATTGCCGTGGTATTCTGAAAAAAAAAATGGCACGCATGACACCAACGGAAACAAGCAAGAGTAAGTGACAAAGAAACCTCAAATACTGTAGTTAGGAGAGAACAGTGGTGGGTAGTGGTGTAATGATAAGTGTAGAAAGTTGCAGGAGAGTAGTGTCAAGGTCCTAGTATGAAACAACACACACACTGACGGTACTTTTGTGGGTAACTAAATAAAGAACAGTTTTAAAATTCACAGACAATGTTCGGATATTAATAAAAAAACGTTACCGTAAGTCACAATGCTTTACCTTTAAGATCCTTTAAGACGTTGTGTGTGAGTCTTGGGACCTCTTTGTGCCTCAGCTGAGTGTCCCACCACACCAAGTACACGTTAAGAATTACTGCTAAGAAAATGAAGAAGGACTCGGCAGGAAGATGCTGGTACCTGATAATAATAATAAACATATTACATCATCTGTAAATCTAAACAGAACAAAATTCATCTTAAATTCTCTAATGGAAAAATTATTAAGGACATCAGAGTAGTTATCCTATCTGTCAACAAATGGTTGCTTTACTGCTACTGTATGTTTGCTTGTATTTACACTCATACCAAATCATAAGGTCATATATTTTTACCTATGTATGGAGAATATTACACCAGTCCACATTCTCAGGTCAATATATAGCACAGAAAGAATCAAAGGTAACTTCATATGCCTGTTGTATTTTATGGACCCATACTGTACACACCTGGGGTCATTACATGCAGCGAAGGCCACCAGCAGCACGATGCCTTCAACGATCAACGCTATCACTGATGTCCAATGAAACACAGAGAGACTACTCTTGTGGTGGAAGGCTTCATACAGAACACTCTTTGGTCCAAAACCTTTGTTCCTGAAATATAAAACATAATACAATATCACCAAACATATGAGGTGTTTACAATAGCAAGGGCACATCACTGGGTTGCTCAATTTCCCATTTTCTGTGTCAGTCCATAGCATCATTGTCAGGCAATGTGGATACACCTCCAGCGTGGTACAATCCCATAAGAAACCAAGGGCAGAAAACATGCAGTACAGCCCGAATAATTGAACCGAGTTGAGATATTCGCACATACGCCCTGGTTAGTCTATACGCCTCATTTACAAGAAAGTACAGACTCCAATATGCCCCACAGGTTAATACTGTATTTCAAAATTAATTAATAATCTTTTCTACACTTACTTTTCAGCTTCTGTCTTCTGATATTCATCCAAAGCGATGGAGATGTCCTCATGCAAGAGACTGAGGGCCTCACTTGTGGGTAAGCCATCAGCACTGCAGGCCATTTCCTTCAAAACAAAAGGAAATATTCTACAACAACAACAACATTAAGCAACAAGTTTATAATCATTTTACCAAACCTGACATATAACACACAGGAATGAATGCTACTATCTGCCAGTATAACATCTCCCACCTCCTTTCTTTGTATTTCACTTGAATCAGTTTGTACACAACACAGACGATATATATAACAGTAGAAGAGCTGACGGAACGCTAAGTCATGAGGCCATCACCAGACTGTAATTCTTCTGCCAGATGTCTGTGAGGGATATTTTGCTGATTTTTTTTTAATACGGTACGACAGATGATATATCCAGGGTGAATAGACCACAGGTTCAAACTGACTGCCTTGGTGTATTAATCAATCAAGCCATGTGCGCTGATTAAGCAGATTGAGTATTGCTTTTGAAGACATATTCTGGACTTAGCTTCCTTGTCACACTGCCATCACCAAGTAACTGAACATTGCAGCGAGGATGACAATGAACAGAATGATCTATGCAAAAAAATATATATATATCCACTAAAACTGCTTAAGAAATAGTCCTTTATTCTTGTACAGTATCCAACATTTCAAGTGTTACTCGACTGTATTAGTAATTCAGACTTTTTCGACATTTAATCGGTCATCTGAAGCTACCCAGAGTAACATTCAATTATAAATATAACTAAAAATAACAAAGTAAACACAAGCAACAAATAAATAAATTACACAGCTAAAAATTAATTTGGGTAAAAAAAATTCAAATAAAAATGACATTCAAGCGACTGATTATAGAGATAAATTATAAAAGAAAATAATATAAATAATCCACTAACACTATATTTTCATTGTTAAGAACCTAACCTAACCAAAAATGACCACAAGATTATTAGGTTAGATTTGGTTTTATTTGGGTTAGGTTAAAATATATTAAAATTGGTTAGGTTGGTTAGAATTACCTTTGGCTAGGTTAGTTTGGGTAATTTTAATATTTTAGGAGACAGGACAGGTCAAATAAGGCTAAACTATATCAAGAACTGGTCAAATAAGGTCAAATTATAAAAAAACCCAGGTGAAATAAGGTCAAACTATATAAAACAGGTCAAATAAGGTCAAAATATGTCAAAAATAGGTCAAATAAGGTCAAACTATATAAAACAGGTCAAATAAGGTCAAAATATGTCAAAAATAGGTCAAATAAGATCAAACTATATCAAGAACAGGTCAAATAACACAAACCCAGAAAGAACTTGACCTTAATATACACGTAAACAACATAACACTAACCCATTATACATAACTCATCTCCCTCGCTAAATAATACCCCCAAAACACACTCTTTCACATCATATACTTATTTAATCCCTCAATATACAAATAAATAATTATGTATTCACTCAAAAAGGTCAATTATTATACAAGCACAACAAGTCACCATTCGTATCTCATCTACAACTACGTAACTTTATTCTAGTTTTAAAATTAATTCAGGTTTAATTAGTGGTTTTAATATACGTTTTAGGACCTTACCTGATTGTTTATCACATGGTAAGGGGAGAGAAAAAACTTGAATGGGAAATTTGGTCTGAGTTGTGAGGAGTGATCAGCTGTCCTCCTAAACACCACAAACAACCTAAAGAAACTTTTTTTTTCATTATTCATGTATCTAACGCACAGTTCTCTTATTTAAATGTATAATTTTATATATATTTAATGGTTTTATTAAACTATTGAAGATATATAAAGGTTGAAATTGTATTTAATAGTTACGTAAACTACAGTATGTTGGTGATTTAAATTCTTTTTCGTATTTCAGAAAAGATAAATAATACTGCTAGATATATAAACAGGTCTAATAAAATATATATAATTGAGATAAATATTCTTTATGTAACATTAAGATCTTAGGGTAATTTCAGTTTGGCATAATTGGCTTTATTTATGTCTCTCTGTACAGTAATGAATGAGGGACATTTATTCTCGCTAGAAGTGAAAGTAAGAACACCGTGTTCCCTTTCTCCCTTATTTTCTATTATCAAAAAAAATATTATGGAACTATAATATTTTATGTTAATATTCGTCCATTGGCTGTCCGCAAGATTTCAATTTTCAATATTACAGCTACAAAAAAAAATAAAACATACGACTTCATATCATTTCTTGTGCAAATCAATATTAACGGAACATTTCACAAAATTTCTAGGAGTAAATTTCTGTACCCGCCATGTTGCCAGTCACTTGTCTCCTCCTCTTCGCGACATGACATGACCTTCAGGTATCATAGCATTTGAATTGGCTGGCCAATCATATTGAAGCAGCAGAGTTGTCACATGTATGATAATTATCATACATGTATGATAACCACAAGGAAAGAAGAAAACACGAAGTTCCCAAGCGCTTTCGTGTAATTCACATCTTCAATTACACGAAAGCGCTTGGGAACTTCGTGTTTTCTTCTTTCCTTGTGGTTATCAGCATATAACTAGATCACGCGCACCTACAGTGATTTACTTGCATGTATGAGAGCTGTGCAACGAGCTTGCAGAGCCCCTGAAGCTCCTGTTTTGTAAATGCCTGGATGAACAAATGGTCCCCAGTGAATGGAAAGTGGCTTATGTGAGTCCTATCTTCAAGAAGGGCGATAGTCACTCCACGAACAACTATAGACCGGTGAGCCTGACCAGCATAATATGTAAAGTACTTGAGAGTATTATCAGAGATGCAGCGATGGAACATCTACAACGAAACAACCTTGTAAAAGATTGCCACCACGGTTTTATGCCGGGGCGCTCTTGCTTAACACAATTGCTCAAGGTATTGGATATTTGGACCCATATTCTGGAACGGGGTGGTAATATCGACAATATTTACCTAGATTTTGCCAAGGCTTTCGACAGTGTACCCAACGAAAGGCTGAAAATCAAACTGGAAGGGTACGGAATTCGGGGAAATGTCCTAGCGTGGATAGAAGACTTTCTACATGACCGCAAGCAGTGTGTGGTGATTAATGGCACGAAATCGTCATCTGCACCTGTAACAAGTGGGGTACCACAGGGCAGTGTATTGGGCCCGCTGTTGTTTGTTTGTTTCATAAATGACATGCCTGACGTTGTACACTCCTCCATACAAATGTTTGCCGATGATGGCAAGTTATTTCGGGAAATTAAGAACCAAGCGGACTGTGAAGAGCTGCAGAAGGACCTCTGTGGGCTCCAGGAATGGTCGAAGAAATGGCTGCTGAGATTCAATGTCACGAAGTGTAAGAGGATGCACCTGGGGCGTACCAACGGTAAGGAGGCGTATCATATGTCCCAACGGGATGAAGAAAATGCACTAATTGAGACTGTATGTGAGAAGGACCTAGGTGTGTATGTTGACAATGAGCTGAAGTTCTCGGGCCATTGTAAGAAGAAGGTAAATCAGGCAAATAAATTATTGGGTCTTATAAGAAGGTCGTTCAGATATCTAGACGGTCCGTCCCTCGTGACGATCTTCAGGAGTGAAGTGCTTCCCTATCTGGAGTACTGTCACCTCATCTGGTCCCCGAGATATGCTAGGGATTGTCAGTTGGTTGAAAATGTTCAAAGGAGGGCCACCAGACTGGTGCCTGCACTTCGGCACCTCAGCTACCCTGAGAGATTGGAGCGCCTGAACTTGCCTAGCTTATACTACAGACGGGCAAGGGGGGACCTAGTTGAGGTGTATAAGCATCTCAGGGGCACTACTCAGTTGAGTGTCCTTACTTGGAGCTGGCGGACGCTCGCCCACAAGGGGTCACAGCTCAAGATTGAAGAAGCGCAAGTCCAGAAAACCGTGAGGGCAAACTTTTTCGGGTGAGGGTTGTAAACTCTTGGAACAATCTACCAGAGAGTGTTGTGACGGCACCGAGTGTGAGCTCTTTCAAGAGAAGACTTGACCAACACTGGAGCGGGTTCAGGTACATTCAGGAGCCGGTGCATGCCCAGTATTTGCCAACAGTGCGTGACAGAGACGTGACCGATCGCCCGGGCGGCTAGCGAGCCGATCTTTTGGTGAAGAATATAAATGAAAAGAGACGTGACCGATCGCCCAAGCGGCTAACAAGCCGATCAGTGGCGAAGAGGATAAAAGTAAAAAAAAGTAAAAGATAAATTCATCTTCGTCACGATGTACGATAACATTTTCTATTATCGTACGGTTTGTACGATAATTTTGGGTTGAATGTGAAAGAGTATTCAGCAAAATTATTCTCTTCAAAACCAAAGAAAGAAATAGTTTAAAAACTTAAACTGTAAATGGAGCTCTTTTCTCATCTGAGTGCCTCAAACGTTCAGGGTCATGAGTCAAATTTTTGCCCTCTGAAGATATTTTTTTAAGATATGCTTGCAGGTATATCTAATCACGCACAATTTTTTCACAACTTGACAGATGAGGTTCTTGAAGTAGAGGGCTAATGGTGATCACTGAAAATATATGTTTTAGTGTGGTCTTACTGAGTTATTAATCTTAAAGAGTTGGCACATTTAAGAATGATTTGAGTTTTATGTAAGTTACTGCTTACTCTTATAGAATGGCATTTACTGTATTCTTTTTTCCTGTAAATAAATTTTGTTTCTTTAATTACAGTGCAATCTTATATGATTTTCATTGCATGCCCTAGTTTTGACTCTGCAAAATAAAATTGGTAAATATATACCTGATTATGTACTGTGCACATCATTGTCATTCCTAAAAACCCCATTTAATTCACATTACGCTATATAACATTCAAATCCACCGCGCTTGTAGAACCTCAGAAAACGGGAAACATTGATAAAGGACAACTCACCTACTCAATGTTACTAGACCATGTGTTGTATTGTACCCAGGTACAGTTATCTAATGTTAATTGTATGTATTCATAGCATTAAGGAGAACTCAGGGTATCCATAAGATGATTGGGAAAGTCCAGTTGACCCGGACTAGTGTACTGTAGGACTAATTGTCTGTACTCACCCCTGAAGATGTGAATTACACGAAAGCGCTTGGGAACTTCGTGTTTTCTTCTTTCCTTGTGGTTATCAGCATATACCTGAATCACGCGCACCTACAGTGATTTACTTGCACACACACACACACACACACACACATATATATATATATATATATATATATATATATATATATATATATATATATATATATATATATATATATATATATATATATATATATATATATATATATATATATATATATATATACAGTATTTATAGTCAGCTCTGCTAGAACGCGATAGTTGTGTTCTTGTAAAACATCGTGTTATAGAAATTCGTGCAATAGAAATAACAGGGCTTATGGAAAAAATAGGGTTAGGTGCTGTGAGAGGTTTGAATCATAGACCATGTTCTTTGTAGACTTTATTCTAACAGCGTCAACTGGTGACTGGCAACCAGGCGCTGCCAAAGACAAGCTCCCACCTCAACATGGGAAAACATTTCGTACGATGGTACAATCTTACATCTCCCGCCCAAGTTAAAAGGAAATGACAATGCACATTTGAACTAACAAAAGGAAAACAATGCATTCATAAAAACAACAATAATGCAAAAGAAACCAGCCAAACAAAGGAAAAAAAAACCTCTAAACTGATTTTACATCACATACACTACACCACGTAGTCCGTCAACCAGCCTGGAGGCCTACGGCCTCTCCTGGGCCTGGCCGCGTTCGACTGGGGAGGGGCCGGGGGTGCGAGGGAGGGCGAAGGTATGGAGGGCATAGCAGAAGAGGGCCAGGAGGCACAGCTTGGTGCACCACCGTAGTAGGCACAGGTGTGGAGCCGTTTCGCAGGTGGCATCTGTTGCCGATGGACACCCTGCCACTGCCACTCAACCTGACGGCATACTGCCTGTGAGGGCGGGCTTCCACCACTATGCCTGTCCTGTCCCAGAGCTTGGTAGCTGCATCCTGCACACGCACCTGCGTGCCCACGACTAGGGGAGCCAGCTGGCGGGATACCTCCCTCCGCGACAGGACCCCATCCTGTGTTTCGGCCAAGCGCACCTCCCTCATACGAAGTGCCCGCCGCCAGTGCTGGTCCACCTTATAGTGCTGTCTGGCCACGGGAACGCCGTCACGGAGCTGGCGGCCGGTGGCAAGTTGGGCGGGCGACTTGTTCACCCCCCGCAGAGGCGTGTTCAGGTACTGGAGGAGGGCCTGGGATGTCCTATCGCAGTCCAGGCTACCCCCGGGCCCAGTATTATCCCTGAGGAGCCTCTTGGCAGCCTTGACCCCAGCCTCTGCCCTGCCATTGGACTGGGGGAAGTGGGCCGACGAGAGGCGCACCTCGACCCCCCATGACTTGAGGAAATCTGTCATCTCAAGGCTGGCAAGGTTGGTACCTCCATCTGTGGAGATCTGCTCAGGTACCCCCCACCTCGTGAAGTAGGCCCGCAGACTGGCGATGATTTTTCCAGAGGTGGCCTCGTTGGGGAAGTGGGCGATCTCCAGCCAACCTGTCAGTCGGTCAGCATATGCTAGGTACGTGCGGCCCTGCAGGTGGAACAAATCGGCCACCACTTGTTGAAAGGGATAGTCTGGCGCTGGGGTCAGAACCAACGACTCCGGAGGCTGGGAAGGGGCGTGGGTCTCGCAAGCAGCACACCGGGACCGATGATACTGCAGGTCACCCTCCATGCCAGGCCAATAGACAGACTGCCGGGCCCGCCTGAGCATTGAGTCGAGGCCCTGGTGCCCCACATGCAGGTTAACGGCGACCCGGTGGCGGAGGGAGTCGGGGATGACAAGGCGCACGCAGCCCTGGTCAAAGGTGTAGGTGACCAAACCCCTGACCACAGCCAACCTGTCCCTCACCGAGAAGTACGGGCGCAGACAGGCCACCTCGACTTGTGGGGGTGCCAGTCGCCCGCCAGCACCCTCGACACTAGAATCTGGTACACTGGGTCGTCCGCAGCCGCTTTGCACACTGTGTCTTCGTCCATAGTGATGCACCCATCCTGATCCAGTGCTGCGATTGTGACTGCACACACTGCAGCGCACAGGTCCTCCTCTTGGTCCATGTCCTCCGCATCAGGCGCCGCCCTGAGGGAGGGGAAGCGGGATAGGGCGTCAGCTGCACAGTTCCGCTTCCCTGGCAAGTATTTGACCGTGAATCGGTACTGCAGGGTCTTCTCCTTGAGCCTGAACAGGCGCGGATTCGCCACATCCGTGAAGGCTCTGTCCCCTAGCAAGCCAACTAAGGGGCGGTGGTCCGTCACCAGAATGAGGTTCGGGCAGCCAAGGAGGAACAGCCTGGCCTTGCGCAGGCACCACACCACAGCCAGGGCCTCCCCTTCTACTGCAGCATAACCAGCCTCGGCCGTGCTCAGATGTCGGCTACCACACAGAGCCAACCACCACCCTCCTCTGCAGCAGAAGGGCGTCTCTGGAGAGGCACAGGCACAGTATTGTTGCAGGACGACGAAGCCGATGCCCTCCCTGCTCCAATCAGTGACAGCTGCCGTAGGCCTGGATTTGTCGTAGTACACCAAGCCGTCTCTGGCCAACTGACAGATGGTGTCCTGGGCCTGGCGAAACTTGAGCCGCAGCTGGTCGTCCCAATACACCTGCTTCTTGAGGAGCTCACGGAAGGGCTCCATCACAGGTGCAGTGGCAAGGAAGGGAGCCAACTGATTAACCAGGCCATGCCAGGACCTGATGTCAGTGATTGATGGCTGATCCGGCATGGGGAAGTCCTTGATGGCTGACAGACGTTGGGCAGTGGGCTGGTACAGGTCCCACCCCAGGAGGAAACCCACAAACTCAGCTTCTCTCCTGCAGAACAAGAACTTTTCTGGTTTCAGCATGATACCTGTGCGAGCGCAGGTCTCCAGAAAATCGTAAGTGTGCCAGAACGCCCCCTTCACACTGGAGTCATAGAGGAGAGTGTCATCCACGCACTTGTACTTGCGGGGCACATCCTGAATAGCGTCGTCAAACCTCTTGGTGTAAGCAGCTGACGCTGAGCAATGTCCCATGGGCGTCCTGCAGTATCGAAAACGTCCCCACGGCGTGATGAATGTGGTCAGGCGTCTACTCTCCTCCTCCAACTCCACTTGATGAAATCCCCAAAAGGCGTCGGCGACGGTTTTGAACGAGTGCACTGGCACCCCAGACACCATGTCGAATGGTGCAGGTGTGTGGTGCGTCTCCCTCAGACAGCTTGCATTGAGGCGTTGGAAGTCCACAGTGCGCCTGGGCTGACCGTTTTTCTTGGCCACCACGACTATCCTGGCGCACCACTCCGTAGCCTCACCAGCAGGCACTGGCTGGATGACGCCTCTCCTGACGTCCTCCTCCAACTGGGCCTTCACCTCTGCTTCCCAGTGTTTCGGAACGGGAGCGGGTGTGTGACAGGCGTAGGGGGTCGTGCCGGGCGTCAGGTGGATACGTTGAGGGGGACCAGTCATGACTGGCAGTGGGGACCTGCTGGTGTGCGTGAGTAGCCATGCCTCCAGCCTGGCCACATTCTCCTCCAAAGGAGGCAAGGGTATCTCAACTGGCCTCGGCGGGAAACGGCTGCTCTCAGGTAAACGGTTCGGAGGTAGATCGTCGGCAGTGTGCCGCTCCCCTCCATCGCCCACGGCAGCCACAGCACGTCTATGGAGCGGGAAGTCGACAGGCACCAAGTTGAGGCACTTGCAGGCCTCCAATGACAGATAGAGGGCCTTGGCTGTCTGTACGAAGTAGACCTCCTGGACGGTGGACCCCTCGTCCACACCGAGGCGGCAGGGGGCGGACCCCAGACACTTG
>NW_024723145.1:0-17396 GCF_018991925.1 Homarus americanus | reverse complement strand
ATAGGCTATGTCGTTTATTCAATAGAATTCCATCACTTGTAAGCTTAATTGAATATAAAAAAGCTAGAGCCAAGGCTAGGAGGGTTCTCAGGGAGTGTAAGAGAGAGTCTTGGCGGGCGTTCGTCTCCACTATTAACAAGGATACCCCTTCCTCTGAGGTATGGTCGGCTATAAACCGGGTCAGATCCAAAGGAGGAAGGAGTTTTATCCCACAGGTGAGTAGTGGAGGGCGGATTCTCGACGAACCCCAGGCCATTGCCAACACCCTAGGCCAGAAGTTTGCAGATGCCAGTAGCTCCACCAATCATGATCCACGCTTCGGCGTGTTCCGTGATCGTGCTGAGCTCTTGCATCTCGACTTCGAGAACGGGGACGAACAGGGCTACAATCGAGCATTTTCCCCAGAGGAACTTTCCTTTGCTATTAATAAGGGCAAGGGCTCTACTCCTGGACCTGACGGTATACGATACGAGATGATTAAGCACCTTGACCAGGGAAACCTGGACAAATTGCTAGAAGTGTACAATGAGATCTGGACGTCCAGAACGTTTCCAAACTCATGGCACTTTGCCCATGTCGTACCGATCCCGAAGAGGGACAAATGCCCGAACAACATCAACTCATTCCGTCCGATTTCGCTCACAAACTGTCTGTGTAAGGTCATGGAACGTATGATAAAGCGTAGACTAATGTATTTTTTGGAAAGTAACAACTTATTGAATGATCGACAGTGTGGTTTCCGCCAAGGTAGAAGCACACTAGATCATTTAATAAGTTTTGAAACTGACATCTCAAAAGCTCTTTGCAGTAAAGAAACATTAATTGCAGTATTCTTAGACATAGAAAAAGCTTTCGACATGACATGGCGGACTGGCCTCATGATGAAGCTCCACGCCTTGGGTCTGAGAGGTAATTTGCCAATTTTCATTAGTAATTTTTTGCAAGACAGGACTTTTTCCGTCAAATTAAAAGGTAACGTAAAGTCAGACACATTTGTCTTTGAAAATGGAGTTCCATAAGGTAGCGTTCTGGGCCCAATTTTATTCCTTATAATGATTAATGATTTCCTATCACCAGCCCCCAGCTAAGTGACCTCAAATTCTCCTTGTTTGCTGACGATTGCGCAATCTGGCGCTCCTCTCGAGTTGAGAGGCTATCTGCACAAAGGGTGCAAACCGGCCTAAAAGCCGCGGAACAGTGGGCAATACAATGGGATTTAGGTTTTCAGTTGAGAAGACAGTAGGAGTAGTCTTCACTAAGAAACGTAACATTAGAAATCCAGTATTAAAATTAAATGATACTCCTATTAAATTTCAGACTTCAGTAAAATTTCTTGGTGTTCATTTTGACCGGAAATTAACGTGGAAAAACCACATTAACGAACTTGAAAGTAAATGTCTTAAAGTCACAAACATCCTGAAAGTTTTATCAGGTACTACATGGGGAGCCGATAGGAAATCTTTATTAATGGAGTATAAGACCCTGATCAGATCAAAACTTGATTATGGATGCCAGTTGTATGCTTCGGCATGCGACACCACACTCGCAAAGCTAACCAGAATACAGAACCGATGCCTTCGTCTATGTCTGGGTGCTTACAGGTGTACACGTGTAGGTAAACTAGAGGTTGAGGCCCACGTCCCTCCACGTCACATCAGGAGGGACATGTTGACGCTAAGGTACGGGTTGAGTGCGGCTAGGAAGCGAGGCACAGGCCACCCAGGTTGGTGTGCTGTTGCTAAATTCCGTTTCCTCCAGCTGCGTAGGTCCCCGTCCTCGGTTGTCCGCCTGCAGACCTTGTGCCAGGGTGCTGGTATCCATTTCGAAGACGTTGATAGATACGTTCCACCGTTGTGTCCGCCGTGGGAGAACCCCAACTTCCATGTGGAAACATTGTGGCTTCCGGGAGCGAAGAATGACTTTCATCCTGAGCTCCTGAGGCAACTTTTCTATCAATTTCTGGAAGGATACAGCGCCTATACTCACGTGTACACCGACGGGTCCAAGACTGACGACAACGTTGGAGCCGGTATCTGGAGCAGAGACGGGGAGTGGGGGAATGGGACAACTGGCCGCCGCCATCTGGCCGCAGCCCAGTTTGGTTAGGTTTGGTTAGGTTAGGTTAGGTTAGGTTAGGTTAGGTTAGGTTAGGTTAGGTTGTCAACAAAAAGTTCCATATGGCGGCCAGTCGGCCGCGGCGAGTTTCCCGCGGCCAGTTGGGCTGCGGCCAGCTGCGGCCAGATGGCGGCGGCCAGTTGTCCTAGACCCGGGGAGTGGAGCTCCCGCCTGCCGCGGCATACAACCATATTCTCTGCAGAGATGTTTGCAATAAGTAGAGCCATTGACATTGCAATAACAAGCAATGTCAATGATGTTGCTGTCATTTCAGATTCCATGTCAGCTCTTAAAGCAATTCAAGGTGGTGATACTACCAGCAATGAGATACAGGGAACATTATTAATAAATTACATGAGTGTGCCAAGAATATTGTGCTGGTGTGGTTGCCTGGGCATTGCAACATTTGGGGCAATGAACGGGCAGACAGATTAGCAAGAGCAACTGTGGGTCTCGGGGAGACAACTAATGTACCCTGGGAGCCTCAGTCGTGTCTCTCCTTGGGGAAGACATATGCAATTGGAAAGTGGCAACTTGAATGGACTAGGTTAAATCTTCACAACAACTGGAAGCCTAACATAGGAAACTGGCCTTCAGCATATAGAAAGAATAGGAGGGAAGAGGTCGTTCTCGCCAGACTTAGGCTGAACTGTACCTATCTGACCCACCTAGAGGCCTATTTTGACAATTCCTTCCCACCTATCTGTGCCACTTGTAACAAAATTCTCTCCATCCGACATATTCTGACTGAGTGCAGCCAGTACGAACCAGAGCACCGGCAGCTGGTGATCCTAGCTGCCGAGCAAGGCTTCGTGCTGACTGTACCCAATTTATTGCAAGATGATGTCACCATAAGTGACGCTGTAATAATCTTCCTCAAGGAGACCCATCTTATCGGCATGTTATGATTGACACACGCATGAACTCTTTTTATATCTATAATATGTATGTAACCATGCCCCAAAGCAAATAAAAATGAATAAAACAAAAATTAAAACATACAACATGAGAGACACATCACAAACCTTTTCATTACATACAACACGTACTTTTATCAAGTTAAACTGACACCCACCAACACATATTCAAACAAAAAGACACGGGCTACAAAAGACAAAAAAAAATAAAAACAATCACATAGAAACTAGTCACCTGACAAGCCATTTCATCAGGTCTGTCAGTAACTCACCATCATATCACTCACGCATACCATAATTCATCCCAAATAAAACAACAAGAAGAACGAAGTAACCAAAATACCAAGAACAAGAAGAACACAAGAATAACAAGAAAAGAAGAAACAAGAACATCAGATTAGTTGTAGCAAGAAAGAAGACTAAGATTAGAAGAAGAAAGAAGACATCAGCTTCGGCCGAAATAGCCTAATGGCGAAGAGGCCAGTAATCCCCAACATCAGTCAGACGAGAAGGTATTTCAAATCCCTAAAGGGTTTTACAAGTGGAGAGTCTTACAAGTGGAGGGTCTTACAGGTGGAGGGTCTTACAAGTGGATGGTCTTACAGGTGGAGGATTTTAATAAGGATAAATACAGCAAGTCTTACAGTTGAATCAGCCAATTCGAGGAAAACTCTTAAGAGTCATGTAACTTCTACCTGATGTTACCTGTAATCAAGCTAAGGTATATGTAAGAAGAATATTATCTCGTTACTATCCATTCCTCTTCCACTATCCTGCGAGGTGGTGTATTAATAGGCACAGATACTCATGATAAAGTAGGAATAAAGAGAAAGACGCAAGATACCTATAAAATGCGACAGAATATACCCACACATGCGTAATCCTAACCCATCCCAACCCAACCCTATCCTACCCTCAGCTTCACCACAGCACACAAAGTCAATCTTGGTATCAGAGTGACGCATAAACACCCTGTATCGCCTAAGACACATTTGAATCGGATGGTTCGTTGACGGTTTTATTTCGGTATAAACCAGTGAAGCAATTAGTTCGTGGGAACAGTGAGTCAAAATACTTCACATCAGCTTCGTTTACGACCTCCAGCTGATATTTACTTCTGTTGTCTATATCAATCACATTTTATAATGAAAACAAAAATATGGTTAGTTACTTATAAATGAAAATAAATCATACTTAGATACTTAGGAGTGGGGAAAAAAGATACTTATGATACTTAAAAATGAAAACACTCTTTGATACTTAAATTAGGACAAAATAAACGGACATAAAGATTTAACTATGAGCGGTAGATATTACGACATGTACCGGCTATCAATACAGAGGCGCTATTTAGCCGTGAAGTTCTCTCAGAAACCCAACAAGACAATATGTGGTCACGAAAAAATTTCAGGATAATTTTTAACACCATCCGTCATTTTAAACCTTGACAGCTGTAGATTAAGAAAATATATGGTGATATTTTTTCTGATGGGATAAAGGTCGTATTTGTCCAGAGAAGTAAGAGAGGAAAAAAATCACTTGAGAGGCATGACGCACATAGTGTCTAAGGTGATAAAAGATCATATACTACCATTTGGGTTTTCAAATTAAGTTCATTACATAAAATATCAAACTCATAAAGATTACAAAAGAACAGAACACCATGAGCTCTCTACAGCTATTGTCAGCTGTCAATATGCTGATGTACAGAAGCTACACAATGTTATTGGTGACTGTAATCCCAGGAAAATGATGCTCTTATAAACTTGGTAACTGGAGCTGTAATGCCAGAAAATGCCAAATATGACAATCTATGTGCATATTAAGTTGGAAGAAAAAATTATGAAAATTTTGTCAAGGAACGTATTGTTGGTCCATTGAGCATCTGGAAAAAGCTGTCCAAGGTTAATCTACTGTCGTGGAAAGCAGCAAATAAGACTTCAACCATCAAATTGCTATCACAAGTTATAGAACTTAAGCAGGACATACAGTATATGCATCACAGAAGGGCAGCACTGTACATATCAAGTCACCAGACACTGATGTGTTTGGCATATTAAAGCAGCCTCAACTTATAGAAAATACAAGTATGATAACAGGAACTGGTGAGCGACGAGACATTGGGCAGAGAGCCTTACTGGTTTCCATGCCTTCACAGGATCTGACTGCATTGGAAAATTTGTTGGCAAAGGAAAGAAAGCATGTTGGAGCACTTTGATGAAATCTAACACAAAAGTCCTAGATGCATTCAAGATGCTGAGTAGACCAAATGCCCGTATAGCGCGTACAGCATATTGGGTCTAGAGGAATTTAGATGAAGTTCACCGTCCACGAATGACTTTCTTACTAAACTACAAAACTTAGATGCATCTCTTCAAAGATGGTCGCAGAAAGAAGCTGGAGAACCACCAGCGACTGCAGCAACTCTAAAGCATCATATATTGAGTATATCGCTTCTCCTTTTGTGGTCTTGTGATGCAGATAGAAATAAGTTTACAATGAAAATATGGCCGAAGATTGAATAATGACTGTTTATACTAGTAATATCAGACCAACCACTAGCTCCAGAAGCATCAATAAGCAGAACTTGTTAAATGATGGCGTCAGAAATGTGGATCATTGTCATGTTCATACAGAAAGAATCAGAAAGAATAGCATGACATGCACCGAGATGTGTAACCGTCACAGATGATGAAATGCTCAAACAAGGTGAAGGAATCTGTTGTACACAGAAGACTCTGATGACAAGGACTGAAGCAATGTCGTAAATAATAACTTGTGACTTGTATACACATGATGTATAACACTACAAACTTTTAATAAATATAAAACGGTGGTTCTAAGCTTTTCAGATAATGGTAATAAGTATATGTTTAATTTCCAGTATTTGTCTTTAGTAATTAATTTTACTTACTGCAATCTCTTCTTTGCCAGAGACAGGATGGCATATATGAGCAGCCATGTTTGTAACACACTTAAGATATTATAACAGCATTCATAATATATTACGTTAAATTGTAATGATATAATACTACATGTTCATAGGTTATTAGTCATGTTTTAAGTTACTTAGGAGTTAATGGTAATACGTCTGTGGTTCATTACGCCGCTCTTTGATAAAACTTCTTTAATGGCATAAAACTTATAATAAACCGTTCAGAAAAAATTACACCACAGTTCCTTAACATAGTTTATAAGGATTATTACGATGTATGGTGTCAAAAATTAACATGAAATTTTTACGGGATTACTTAAGCTCCTACACTAAAACCTGCCGACCTAACCTAACCTTTTTTACCCACCTCCACCTACTTACCTAACCTGACATAATCTAACCAAACCTGACATAATCTAACCTAACCTGACATTATCTAACCTAACCTGATATAATCTAACCTAACCTGACATAATCTAACCTAACCTGACGTAATCTAACCTAACCTGACGTAATCTTACCTAACCTGACATAATCTAACCCAACCTGACATAATCTAACCTAACCTGACATAATCTAACCTAACCTGACATAATTTAACCTAACCTGACATAACATAACCTAACCTGACATAATCTAACCTAACCTGACGTAATCTAACCTTACCTGACATAATCGAACCTAACCTGACATAATCGAACCTAACCTCCCCGTCTGACATAAGCTAACCTAATCAAACCTAACTTTCCCACCTACCGACCGTAACCTATCTACTTATTACCTACCTAACCTAACTTAACTTAATCCAACCTGACGTAATCTAACCTAACCTATTGAAACTTAACTTAACCACCTACCTCATCTAACACCACTTTGTAATCTCTTTGCACTACCGCTCACAGGATGAGTATGGGGGCACAATAAACTAGCCTCTAACTGGCAAAATTAACAAAACTAACCTAACCTAACCCAACCTGACTTTACCTAACCTGATCTGATCTATCCAACTTAAACATCTTAGAATATATAATAAAGGCACAAGGTTAATTTAGGCGAAATATGGTTGATTCATATTTCGTTTTGACAGAAATTCCCGGCAAAATAACGTATCTATATTGAGAACCACCGCCATGTTGGTTCCACGTTAACAAGACACGGATACACTGCAGAATAACCCGCGTTCGTTTAACCTCAATTACTACAGTTTACTTTATAATCTTACTTCACAATCTTCACTACATCTCACTTCACAATCTTCACTACATCTCACTCCACAATCTTCACTACATCTCACTCCACAATCTTCACTACATCTCACTTCACAATCTTCACTACATCTCACTTCACAATCTTCACTACATCTCACTTCACAATCTTCACTACATCTCACTTCACAATCTTCACTACATCTCACTTCACAATCTTTACCACATCTTACTTCACAATCTTTACCACTTCTTACTTCACAATCTTCACTACATCTCACTTCACAATCTTCACTACATCTCACTTCATAATCTTCACCACATCTCACTTCACAATCTTCACTACATCTCACTTCACAATCTTCACTACATCTCACTTCACAATCTTCACTACATCTCACTTCACAATCTTCACTACCTCTCACTTCACAATCTTCACTACATCTCACTTCACAATCTTCACTACATCTCACTTCACAATCTTCACTACATCTCACTTCACAATCTTCACTACATCTCACTTCACAATCTTCACTACATCTCACTTCACAATCTTCACTACATCTCACTTCACAATCTTCACCACATCTCACTTCACAATCTTCACTACATCTCACTTCACAATCTTCACTATATCTCACTTCACAATCTTCACTACATCTCACTTCACAATCTTCACTACATCTCACTTCACAATCTTCACTACATCTCACTTCACAATCTTCACTACATCTCACTTCACAATCTTCACTACATCTCACTTCACAATCTTCACTACCTCTCACTTCACAATCTTCACTACATCTCACTACACAATCTTCACTACATCTCACTTCACAACCTTCACTACATCTCACTTCACAATCTTCACTACATCTCACTTCACAATCTTCACTACATCCCACTTCACAATCTTCGCTACTTCTCAATTCACAATCTTCACTACATCTCACTTCACAATCTTCACTACATCTCACTTCACAATCTTCACTACATCTCACTTCACAATCTTCACTACATCTCACTTCACAATATTCATTACATCTCACTTCACAATCTTCACTACATCTCACTTCACAATCTTCACTACATCCCACTTCACAATCTTCACTACATCTCACTTCACAATCTTCACTACATCCCACCTCTGTCAATCTTCACATCCTACCTGCACTTCACTACATCCTCACTCTTCACACCTTCACCACATCTCACAATTTCACCACACCTCACACATCCCACTCTTCCACACCTTCACACTACATCCCACTTCCACAATCTTCACTACATCTCACTTCACAATCTTCACCACATCTCACTTCACAATCTTCACTACATCTCACTTCACAATCTTCTTCACTACATCTCACTTCACAATCTTCATTACATCTCACTTCACAATTTTCACTACATCTCACTTCACAATCTTCACCACATCTCACTTCACAATCTTCACTACATCTCACTTCACAATCTTCACTACATCTCACTTCACAATCTTCACTACATCTCACTTCACAATCTTCATTACATCTCACTTCACAATTTTCACTACATCTCACTTCACAATCTTCACTACATCTCACTTCACAATCTTCACTACATCTCACTTCACAATCTTCACCACATCTCACTTCACAACCTTCACTACATCTCACTTCACAATCTTCACTACATCTCACCTCACAATCTTTACTACATCTCACCTCACAATCTTCACTACATTTCACTTCACAATCTTCACTACATCTCACTTCACAATCTTCACTACATCTCACTACACAATCTTCACTACATCTCACTTCACAACCTTCACTACATCTCACTTCACAATCTTCACTACATCTCACTTCACATCTTCACTACATCTCACTTCACAATCTTTACTACATCTCACCTCACAATCTTCACTACATTTCACTTCACAATCTTCACTACATCTCACTTCACAATCTTCACCACATCTCACTTCACAATCTTTACCACATCTCACTTCACAATCTTCACTACATCTCACCTCACAATCTTCACTACACTTCACCTCTCACAATCTTCTACTACATCTCACTTCACAATCTCACTACATCTCACTTCACACCTCTCACTCACATCTCACTCTCACAATCTTCACTACATCCTTTTCACTTCACAATCTTCACTACATCCCCACTTCACACCTTCTGCCACCAAATCTCACTTCACAATCTTCACTACACATCTCACTTCACAATCTTTCACTACTACATCTCACTTCACAATCTTCACTACATCTCACTTCACAATCTTCACTACATCTCTCACTTTACCATCTCAATACTAAGCACTTCTTCACTTCACAATCTTCTCACCAAATCTCACTTCACAATCTTCACTACATCTCACTCTGGCCAATCTTCACTACATCTCACTCTCGCCACCTTTCACTACATCCCACTTCACAATCTTCACTACATCTCACTTCACAATCTTCACTACATCTCACTTCACAATCTTCACTACATCTCACTTCTCAATCTTCACTACATCTCACTTCACAATCTTCACTGCATATCACTTCACAATCTTCACTACATCTCACTTCACAATTTTCACTACATCTTACTTCACAATCTTCACTCCATCCCGCTTCACAATCTTCACTACATCTCACTTCACAATCTTCACTACATCCCACTTCACAAACTTCACTACATCTCACTTCACAATCTTCACTACATCTCACTTCACAATCTTCAATACATCTTACTTCACAATCTTCACTACATCTCACTTCACAATCTTTCACTACATCTCACTCACAATCTTCACCATATCTCACTTCACAATCTTTACTACATCTCACTTCACAATCTTCACTACATCTCACTTCACAATCTTCACTACATCTCACTTCACAATCTTCACTACATCTCACTTCACAATCTTCACTATATCTCACTTCACAATCTTCACTACATCTCACTTCACAATCTTCACCACATCTCACTTCACAATCTTCACTACATCTCACTTCAAAATCTTCACTACATCTCACTACACAATCTTCACTACATCTCACTTCACAATCTTCATTACATCTCACTTCACAATCTTCACTACATCTCACTTCACAATCTTCACTACATCTCACTTCACAATCTTCACTACATCTCACTTCACAATCTTTACTACATCTCACTTCACAATCTTCACTACATCTCACTCCACAATCTTCACTACATCTCACTTCACAATCTTCACTACATCTCACTTCACAATCTTCACGACATCTCACTTCATAATCTTCACTACATCTCACTTCACAATCTTCACTACATCTCACTTCACAATCTTCACTACATCTCACTTCACAACTTCACACATCTCACTTCACAATCTTCACCACATCTCACTTCACAGTCTTCACTACATCTCACTTCACAATCTTCACTACATCTCACTTCACAATCTTCACTACATCTCACTTCACAATCTTCACTACATCTCACTTCACAATCTTCACTACATCTCACTTCACAATCTTCACTACATGTCACTTCACAATCTTCACTACATCTCACTTCACAATCTTCACTACATCTCACTTCACAATCTTCACTACATCTCACTTCACAATCTTCACCACATCTCACTTCACAATCTTCACTACATCTCACTTCACAATCTTCACTACACCTCACTTCACAATCTTCACTACATCTCACTTCACAATCTTCACTAACACCATCCTTCATCACTACATATAACAACATCCATCATCACTACTTATAACACCATCCATCATCATCACTACATATAACACTATGCATCATCACTACATATAACACGATCCATCATCACTACATATAACACCATCCACCATCACTACATATAGAACCATCCATCACGACATATAACACCATCCAACATCACTACAAATAACACCAACCATCATCACTACATATAACATCATCCATCATCACTACATATAACTCCATCCATCATCACTACATATGACACCATCCAGCATCACTGCATATAACACCACCCATCATCACTACATATAACATCATGCATCATCACTACATATAACACCATCCATCATCACTACATATAAAACCAACCTATCATCACTACATATAATATCATCCATCATCACTACATATAACACCATCCAACATCACTACATATAACACCACCCATCATCACTACATATAACATCATCCATCATCACTACATATAACTCTATCCATCATCACTACATATAACACCATCCAGCATCACTACATATAACACCAACCATCATCACTACTTATAACATCATGCATCATCACTACATATAACACCATCCATCATCACTACATATAAAACCATCCTATCATCACTACATATAACATCATGCATCATCACTACATATAACACCATCCATCACTACATATAGAACCATCCTATCATCACTACATATAATATCATCGATCATCACTACATATAATACCATCCAACATCACTACATATAACACCAACCATCATCACTACATATAATATCATCCATCATCACTACATATAACTCCATCCATCATCACTACATATGACACCATCCAGCATCACTACATATAACACCACCCATCATCACTACATATAACATCATACATCATCACTACATATAACACCATCCATCAACACTACATATAAAACCAACCTATCATCACTACATATAATATCATCCATCATCACTACATATAACACCATCCAACATCACTACATATAACACCACCCATCATCACTACATATAACATCATCCATCATCACTACATATAACTCTATCCATCATCACTACATATAACACATCCAGCATCACTACATATAACACCAACCATCATCACTACATATAACATCATGCATCATCACTACATATAACACCATCCATCATCACTACATATAAAACCATCCTATCATCACTACATATAACATCATCCATCATCACTACATATAACACCATCCATCACTACATATAGAACCATCCTATCATCACTACATATAATATCATCCATCATCACTACATATAACACCATCCAACATCACTACATATAACACCACCCATCATCACTACATATAACATCATCCATCATCACTACATATAACTCTATCCATCATCACTACATATAACACCATCCAGCATCACTACATATAACACCAACCATCATCACTACATATATCATCATGCATCATCACTATATATAACACCATCCATCATCACTACATATATTACCCTCCTATCATCACTACATATAACACCATCCATCATTACTACATATAACGCCATCCTTCATCACTACATATAACACCATCCATCATCACTACATATTATAACACCATCCATCATCTCTACAAACACCAGTCCTCAACACTATAGTGATAAACAGAGCTTCATTTTTGTTGTCAATTTCTTTAAATTCCAACCTTATTAAACCGTAATTCTTTCTGTATGGTCAAATTTTGATTTGACCTCAGTGAGAGAGCTGTTAGTGTCAGTAAATCACAATGGTGTTCCGACGCACTGTAACAAAAGTTTCAAAGGTTGAGGTGAAGCCTTGCCAGGTGAAGGAGAAGGGCCCCCGATCTAACAAACTGCAGACCACAAAGCACACTAAACCTCAAAACAACAAGAAGAAGAAGGAAACTACCACTTTCTGCCATGTACAAAAGGACCAGTACCTGCCATGGGGAGACTACATCTTCACTGGGAAAAAGACAAAGAACAACAAGAAGCGTTGACCCATCATTTCTGATATTTAAAAATAATAAAATACATATTAATTGATTTTGTTTGTATTATTTATGCTTTTATTATTTTCAACTGTAAACGTGCTGTTTTGGGAATATATTTTGAGTTACATAATATTTAGGTACAGTAGTTTATTTAACTTGAAGATCACATATGCACTCATAGGCTACCTGGGGGTTAGGTTAGGTTAGTTTAGGTTAGGTTATGTGGGTATGATTAGGTTATATTTATCTCACGTCAGGTAAGTAAGGTTAGATTAGGAATTGTAGCTTATGTTAGGTTATGTGGGTTAGGTTAGGTTACGTTAGTTTCGTGTCGTCAGCTGTCACAATATCTTAACACCGTAGCCTCTCTGGACAAAACAACACCACCAATACAGATATAACGTTGTCACAAACGCTTATCCACGTCACCCAAGTGTTGTACACATCACCTCGAGTATGACATAAGTGTGTAGTGAAGTATACCTTACTTAATAAGGTGACAGATTAATTGGTTGCAGTTCTATTAGGCCCCATACTTTCTACTAAGATTTAGGTCCTGTCTTAATGGGCCCCTTTTTTAATTCTAAGGAGCCTTAATGAGGGTAATTTAGGGCTTAAGAGAACGACAACTAATTGAATCTGCAACCATAGACAGTAGGATAATTTTAATAGATTTTGAAAATTACTTGAAAAAGCTAAAAATGCAATTTTTTTATCACTGAATACCTGCCCTCCGAAATTAAGACTACCTAGTACACAAAATTATCCTATCGGTGGAACGCGATATTTGGTAAAATTGTCGTATAATCATTAGATAGTAAGAGTAAATAGGGATGTTAAAATTATTCTACTCGGATTCAGGTATCATGTTCTTGTGACGTTACGATGAGGTGTTATTTTTCCTTCATCTTAAACGAGGGAATGGTGGCCAGTCCTATAGGGTGAATTATGATTGGGGTTCTATTATGACTGGGACCTCTCGTGACTGGGGTCTATTATGACTTGGGGCCTCATGGGACTGGGGCCTATATGACTAGTCACCGTCACTAGTGGGTTCATCAGGCATCAGGCGACAAAAACAGCTGCCACACATAATCACAGGTTGACGCTTATCAACCTGGTGACTCCTGGTTCCAAAAAGTGACATTGGGGGTTGTTCGTCGTCTGGGCCTCAGTGTTTTACGCCTCTGTCTTCAAGGTTATCGTCGTGTAGGTTAATCATCCATAACCTTTTTTAACCAGTTACGTTACTGCTGTGTTATATGAGTATTGGTGTACCTGAATCGACACTGAACTCGATCGTCTTCACTCCCATAACTGTAAAATTAGGTCAACTTTTTACAGCTTCTTTATTTCTGAGTAGGCATTCACTCTGTGCTCTAATTCATTCCTAAGGCAATCTAATATGGTGTAGAAATTGTCCACCTTGAACTTCTCACGTGGATCAAGTTGAGCTTCAGTGTCAGCTGATTCATCAAAGAAATGTTTTCTCTTTCTTGTTCTTTGTGTTGTCTCTGTGTAGACAGGCTCAGCAAAAGCCCTAGCCTGATCTTCTATTTCATCAAACTGACCCTGTCTCATTTCTGAGACGAAGGAGATCAAACTCTCATACAGTTTCACAACTGACAGAAGGTCGGTCTCAACTTTTTGAAGTGATAATCTGGTTGCATTAAACCTTGTTAAGATTTTATACTATATTACAGTAAGAAGTGCTGTTTCAAATGCTTCCATTGGCTTATGAGGCCTTCACCTTCAAGCTTTGTAGCCACAGTTTGTCTACTGTCAGAACATATGTTCTCCAGTGCTGACTTTATCTCAAGGTAATGTAACATCACTGCTTTAACAGCATCAACCCTCGCACTCCAGAGAGTTTTTGAAAAGGATTTCACTACAATCCCTTCAGTATAAGGCTTGCAAAAATCTGGAATATGAAACAGACCCAAGGCAACTGCTGGCAGCTGATGTCCAACAAGGGACATAATATGCCAGGGGATTCATAGCCTGCATTTTGGCTTGGAGACCAATGTAAATGCCTGACATATTGGCAGCATTGTCATAACTCTGCCCTCTCATGTCACTCAAATCAAGATCAACATCTTTAATTAACTGTACAACAGTTGAGGCTCTGCTCTCTGCACCATGGCCTTGTATGTCTATGAACTTCAGAAATCGCTCAACAGGTTTGCCATCAGGTTTGACATAACGAACTGTGAATGTAAGTTGGTCAGTATGACTAACATCCGGTGTGGAATCTACACTAACTGAATACTATTTGGCTTGTTTCACTTCACTTATGATAATTGAGTGAATTTCTTCAGCCATTAGATTGACCATTTCCTCACAAATCGTTTTTGAGAGATATGAAGTCTTTCCACTACCTACAGCACCATACTTCTCCAGATGCTGTGCAAGAAAAGGGTCAAATTTTGCCAGGAGTTCCAGTACTCTAAGGTAATTCCCATTGTTGCAAAAGCCTATTCTATCATCACTACCTCTAAGAGGAAGACCTCTTGATGTTAAACATTTTAGTGTTTCAACTGTGCGTAATAGAACTTCTTTCCAGTATTTTCTCTCCAATTCTACTTGCAAAGCCAAAGTGGAATCAATTCGCCTTGCTGTAATTGCCCTCACACCCCAAGTAGTAACTGAGATTTTATGCTCTTTGCTACTTTCATGTTCAGCAACTCTACAATGGCAGTTTTTCCAGTCGCTAAACCCACTAGTAAACAATGAGACTTGCTTGCTGAATAGCTTGCAGAGAACACAAAATACATCTCCAGTTTTTGGAGAATACACAAGCCATTCCTAAACTTTTTCATCATTTGCCATTTGACATGTAAACAAGGATTTGGACACATATCGAACTCTTTCCTTTTCACCCACATTTTCACTTCTTGCAGATCTTGAGAAGTCACCTTGTTCACAATTTAGATCAAGAGGATGGTTTAGTAAATACTCAATCAGTTTATCATCAATTGTCAGCCAGGCTCCGTTGTGGGTCATTTGACCTGTGCCCGGGTGGGCTAATTCCCGTAAAAAAGAAAAAGAAAAAAAAAGGAAAGTCAGCTGGATCACTTGAGACACACAAATCAACACTGACACCTTGTTCCACAGAATGTTTCTTATAAGTCAACTGAAATGAATCGGATGAAGCTTCAGTCACAGGTGGTACTTCCATTGCTGTAGGTGCTGATTTACTTAATCTCTGTGACTGTGACTCAGCTGACCTCGCTTCGTCATCTGAATCATGAAAGTGAACATCTACTGTGTCATCCCCTGGGAGTTTATTGTCACTGGTACTTGGCTCTGAATCTCCTTTTGGTTTAAAAAATGTTGTCAGCTTTGGAACTGATTGCAGTTGTGTAGCTTTGGCTGCTTTTAACTTTCTATTTTGTGAGCCACTCAGATATTTTTTCAGGGACGACATTTTTATCTCATGAGAATCCCCAAGAATAATTTGTAAGCCAAAAAATAGTGTAAGTCTAATAAGAGATACCAATATCACAAAAAAATAGACACAAAATCACACGTAATATAACACTGAGGTCAATTTAATGCAACATGTAAAATATCATTATTAAATAATGAGTGCCGCTATACAATATAAAAATCACTGAGCTGAGGCTGAGAAGATACTGACTGGCTGAGCGAGCGGTCAGCAAACCAACGGTAACCCTGACACATACTGAACGTGAAACGATCCTGTCCTTCACACTTCAAGGCCCTGAAGGTTTCTTGAACTTTACTCTCTCTCTCTCTCTCTCTCTCTCTCTCTCTCTCTCTCCAGTATATATGTATGTATAGATAGATAGATGAATAGATAGATAGATAGATCGATGGTGGGACATGGACATTAAAAATATATATATATATTTGTTTTTATTATCTTATTTTATCTTATTTATTTTATTTTATTATAGGGCCTAGTCCGTGGCCCACCTGAGAACCACCCCATGGCCCACCAGTTGAAGACCACCGTGGGCCTATACTTATTGTACAGGGGCCCCATACTCCGGGCCCTATACTTATTGTACAGGGGCCCTTATGGTTGTGAATACATTATATAATGAAATACTTGGGGTACACTTGAAACAAGGTTATACGCTGGCACGCTGCACGACAAATTAGTTTCAGTGGACCCCCAGATACGGTGGGCCCTAGGCCAATGGCCTACTTGGCCTATTGGTAAATCCGGCCCTGTCCATACTTATACAATCTGTCTCACATTAAAAAAACTGGTTTTCCGGTATCTTCGCCGTGTAGATTAATATAACTTTTACCTTTTCCATTTTAAATTTCTTTCTTTTCTTATTGTTTCGCCCCCTAGGCCCAGCTGTGGGCCGTTGACGTGTGCCCGGGTGGGGTAATCCCCGTAAAAAAAAAAAAAAAAAAAAACAAGTGACGGATCGCCCAAGCGGCTAACGATTTTATCAGCAGTGAAGAGGATAGAGGTAAAAGTGAAATTTTCCTACTTAT
>NW_024723144.1:0-46277 GCF_018991925.1 Homarus americanus | reverse complement strand
TGTAGCAAGAGAAGGACAACACTGTACACAACTATAGCACATGTGGAAACAGGAGGAAAATACTGAACACAACTATAACACTTGTTGCAGGAGAAGGACAACACTGAACACAACTATAGCACATGTGGCAAGAGGAGGACAACACTGAATACAACTATAACACTTGTGGCAAGAGAAGGACAACACTGAACACAACTATAACACTTGTGGTAAGAGGAGGACAACACTGAACGTAACTATAGCACATGTGGCAAGATGAGGACAACATTGAACACAAATAAAACACTTGTGGCAAGAGGAGGACAACACTGAACACAACTATAACACATGTGGCAAGAGGAGGACAACACTGAACACAACTATAACACATGTGGCAAGAGGAGGACAACACTGAACACAACTATAACACTTGTGGCAAGAGAAGGACAACACTGAACAAAACTATAGCACATTTGGCAAGAGGTGGACAAAACTGAACACAACTATAACACTTGTGGCAAGAGGAGGACAACACTAAATACAACTATAGCACATGTGGCAAGAGGAGGACAACACTGAACACAACTATAACACTTGTGGCAAGAGGAGGACAACACTGAACACAACTATAGCACTTGTGGCAAGAGGAGGACAACACTGAACACAACTATAACACATGTGGCAAGAGGAGGACAACACTGAACACAACCTACCATAACACATATGTGAAGAGAAGAACAACACTGAACACAAATATAGCACATGTGGCAGAGAGGTGGACAACACTGAACATAACTATAATACATGTGGCAAGAGATGAAAAACAATGAACACAACTATAGCACATGTGGAAAAAGAGGAGAACAACAATGAACATAACTATAATACATGTGGCAAGAGATGAAAAACAATGAACACAACTATAGCACATGTGGAAAGAGGAAGACAACAATGAACACAAATATAACACTTGTGGCAAGAGGAGGACAACACTGATCACAACTATAACACTTGTGTTAAGAGGAGGACAACACTAAATACAACTATAGCACATGTGGCAAGAGGAGGACAACACTGAACACAACTATAATACTTGTGGCAAGAGGAGAACAACACTGAACACAACTATAACACTTGTGGCATGAGAAGGACAACTCTGAACACAACTATAACACATTTGGCAAGAGAAGAACAACACTGAACACAAACATATCACATGTGGCAAGAGGAGGACAACACTGAACACAACTATAACACTTGTGGCAAGAAGAGGAGGACAACACTGAACACAAATATAACACTTGTGGCAAGAGGAGGACAACACTGAACACAACTATAGCACATGTTGTAAGTGGAGGACAAAACTGAACACAACTATAACACTTGTGGCAAGAGGAGGACAACACTAAACACAAGTATAGCACATGTGGCAAGAGGAGGACAACACTGAACACAACTGTAACACTTGTGGCAAGAGAAGGACAACACTGAACACAACTATAGCACATGTAACAAGAGGAGGACAACACCGAACACAACTATAACACTTGTGGCAAAAGGAGGACAGCACTAAACACAACTATAGCACATGTGGCAAGAGGAGGACAACACTGAACACAATTATAACACTTGTGGCAAGAGAAGGACAACACTGAACACAACTATAGCACATGTGGCTAGAGGAAGACAACACTGAACACAACTATAACACTTGTGGCAAGAGGAGGACAACACTGAACGTAACTATAGCACATGTGGCAAGATGAAGACAACACTGAACACAACTATAACACATGTGGCAAGAGGAGGACAACACTTAACACAACTATAGCACATTTGGCAAAAGGAGGACAACATTGAACACAAATAAAACACTTTTGGCAAGAGGAGGACAACAATGAACACAACTATAACACATGTGGCAGGAGGAGGTTAACACTGAACACAACTATAACACTTGTGGCAAAAGGAGGACAACACTTAACACAACTATAACACATGTGGCAAGAGAAGGACAACACTGAACACAACTATAGCACATGTGGCAAGATGAGGACAACACCGAACACAACTATAACACTTGTGACAAGAGGAGGACAACACTGAACACAACTATAGCACATGTGGCAAGAGGAGGACAACAATGAACACAACTGTAACACTTGTGGCAAGAGAAGGACAACACTGAACACAATTATAGCACATGTAACAAGAAGAGGACAACACTGAACAAAACTATAACACTTGTAACAAGAAGAGGACAACACTGAACACAACTATAGCACATGTGGCAAGAGGAGGACGACACTGAACACAAATATAACACTTGTGGCACGAGCAGGACAACACTGAACACAACTATAGCACATGTGGCAAGAGGAGGACAACACTGAACACAACTATAACACATGTGGCAAAAGGAAGACAACACTGAACACAATTATAACACTTGTGGCAAGAGAAGGACAACACTGAACACAACTATAGCACATGTGGCTAGAGGAAGACAACACTGAACACAACTATAACACTTGTGGCAAGAGGACGACAACACTGAACGTAACTATAGCACATGTGGCAAGATGAGGGCAACACTGAACACAACTATAACACTTGTGGCAAGAGGAGGACATAATTTAACACAACTATAGCACATGTGGCAAGAGGAGGACAACATTGAACACAAATAAAACACTTGTGCCAAGAGGAGGACAACACTAAACACAACTATAACACATGTGGCAAGAGGAGGATAACACTTAACACAACTATAACACTTGTGGCAAGAGAAGGACAACACTGAACGCAACTATAGCACATGTGGCAAGAGGAGGATAACACTGAACACAACTATAACACTTGTGGCAAGAGGAGGACAACAAAAAACACAGCTATAGCACATGTGACAAGAGAACGGCAACACTGAACACAACTATAGTACATTTGGCAAGAGAAGGACAACACTGAACACAAATATAGCACATGTGGCAAGAGGAGGACAACACTGAACACAACTATAACACTTGTGGCAAGAGAAGGACAACACTGAACACAACTAGAGCACATGTGGCAAGATGAGGACAACACAGAACACAACTATAACACTTGTGACAAGAGGAGGACAACACTGAACACAACTATAGCACATGTGGCAGGAGGAGGACAACACTGAACACAACTATAACACTTGTGGCAAGAGAAGGGCAACACTGAACACAACTATAATACATGTGGCAAGAGAAGGAAAACACTGAACACAACTATAGCACATGTGACAAGAGGAGGACAACACTGAACACAAATATAACACTTGTGGCAAGAGGAGGACAACACTGAACACAACTATAACACATCTGGCAAGAGGAGGACAACACTAAATACAACTATAGCACATGTGGCAAGAGGAGGACAACACTGAACACAACTATAACACTTGTGGCAAGAGGAGGACAACACTGAACACAAATATAACACATGTGGCAAGAGGAGGAAAACACTGAACACAACTATAACACTTGTGGCAAGAGAAGGACAACACTGAACACAACTATAGCACATTTGGCAAGAGAAGGACAACACTGAACACAAATATAGCACATGTGGCAAGAGGTGAACAACAATGAACACAACTATAACACTTGTGGCAAGGAACAACACTGAACACAACTTCAGAGCCACATGTGGCTAGTAAGGGACAACACAGAACACAACTATAGCACATGTGGCAAGATGAGGACAACACTGAACACAACTATAACACTTGTGGCAAGAGGGGGACAACACTTAACACAACTATATCACATGTGGCAAGATGAGGACAACATTGAACACAAATAAAACACTTGTGCCAAGAGTAGGACAACACTGAAGACAACTATAGCACATGTGGCAAGAGGAGGATAACACTGAACACAACTATAACACTTGTGGCAAGAGAAGGACAACACTGAACACAACTATAGCACATGTGGCAAGAGGAAGACAACACTCAACGCAACTATAGCACATGTGGCAAGAGGAGTACAACACTGAACACAACTATAACACTTGACGCACGAGAAGGACAACACTGAACAGAACTATAGCACATGTGGCAAGAGGAGGACAACACTGAACACAACTATAACACATGTGGGAAAAGGAAGACAACACTGAACATAATTAGTCCTCTTGTGGCAAGAGAAGGACAACACTGAACACAACTATAGCACATGTGGCAAGAGGAGGACAACACTGAACACAACTATAACACTTGTGGCAAGAGAAGGACAACACTGAACACAACTATAATACATGTGGCAAGAGAAGGAAAACACTGTACACAACTATAGCACATGTGACAAGAGGAGGACAACACTGAACACAAATATAACACTTGTGGCAAGAGGAGGACAACACTGAACACAACTATAACACTTGTGTTAAGAGGAGGACAACACTAAATACAACTATAGCACATGTGGTAAGAAGAGGACAACACTGAACACAACTATAACACTTGTGGCAAGAGGAGGACAACATTGAACACAAATATAACACATGTGGCAAGAGGAGGAAAACACTGAACACAACTATAACACTTGTGGCAAGAGAAGGACAACACTGAACACAACTATAGCACATTTGGCAAGAGAAGGACAAAACTGAACACAAATATAGCACATGTGGCAAGAGGTGAACAACAATGAACACAACTATTATACATGTGGCAAGAGAAGAAAAACACTGAACACAACTATAGCACATGTGGAAAGAGGAAGACAACATTAAATACAACTATAGCACATGTGGCAAGAGGAGGACAACACTGAACACAACTATAACACTTGTGGCAAGAGGAGAACAACACTGAACACAACTATAACACTTGTGGCATGAGAAGGACAACTCTGAACACAACTATAGCACATGTTGCAGGAGGAGGCCACACTGAACACAACTATAACACTTGTGGCAAGAGGAGGACAACACTGATCACAACTATAACACTTGTGTTAAGAGGAGGACAACACTAAATACAACTATAGCACATGTGGCAAGAGGACAACACTGAACACAACTATAACACTTGTGGCAAGAGGAGAACAACACTGAACACAACTATAACACTTGTGGCATGAGAAGGACAACTCTGAACACAACTATAGCACATGTTGCAAGAGGAGGCCACACTGAACACAACTATATCACTTGTGGCAAGAGAAGGACAACACTGAACACAACTATAACACTTGTGGCAAGAGGAGGACAACACTGAACACAACTATAACACATGTGGCAAGAGGAGGACAACACTGAACACAACTATAACACTTGTGGTAAGAGAAGGACAACACTGAACACAACTATAGCACATTTGGCAAGAGAAGGACAACACTGAACACAAATATAGCACATGTGGCAAGAGGTGGACAACACTGAACATAACTATAATACATGTGGCAAGAGATGAAAAACACTGAACACAACTATAGCACATGTGGAAAGAGGAAGACAACACTGAACACAAATATAACACTTGTGGCAAGAGGAGGACAACACTGATCACAACTATAACACTTGTGTTAAGAGGAGGACAACACTAAATACAACTATAGCACATGTGGCAAGAGGAGGACAACACTGAACACAACTATAACACTTGTGGCAAAAGGAGAACAACACTGAACACAACTATACCACTTGTGGCATGAGAAGGACAACTCTGAACACAACTATAGCACATGTTGCAGGAGGAGGCCACACTGAACACAACTATAACACTTGTGGCAAGAGAAGGACAACACTGAACACAACTATAGCACATTTGGCAAGAGAAGAACAACACTGAACACAAACATATCACATGTGGCAAGAGGAGGACAACACTGAACACAACTATAACACTTGTGGCAAGAGAAGGACAACACTGAACACAACTATAGCACATGTGGTAAGAGAAGGACTACACTGAACACAACTATAGCACATGGGGCAACAGGAGGACAACACTGAACACAAATATAACACTTGTGGCAAGAGGAGGACAACACTGAACACAACTATAGCACATGTGGCAGAGGAGGACAACACTGAACACCAACTTCTATAACACATGTAGCCAAAAGGAAGACAACACTGAACTGAATTATAACACTTGTGAGAAGGACAACACCTGAACACAACTATAGCACATGTGTGGGGGAAATCAACACCTGAACACAACTTCATAACACATGTGGCAGGGAGGACTACACTAAATACAACTCTAGCACATGTGTGAGGAGGAACAACACTGAACACAACTACTTAACACTTGTGGCAAGAGGGAGGACAACACTGAACACAACTATAACACATGTGGCATGAGGGAGGACAACACTGAACACAACTATAACACTTGTGGTAAGAGAAGGACAACACTGAACACAACTATAGCACATTTGGCAAGAGAAGGACAACACTGAACACAAATATAGCACATGTGGCAAGAGGTGGACAACACTGAACATAACTATAATACATGTGGCAAGAGATGAAAAACACTGAACACAACTATAGCACATGTGGAAAGAGGAAGACAACACTGAACACAAATATAACACTTGTGGCAAGAGGAGGACAACACTGATCACAACTATAACACTTGTGTTAAGAGGAGGACAACACTAAATACAACTATAGCACATGTGGCAAGAGGACAACACTGAACACAACTATAACACTTGTGGCAAGAGGAGAACAAAACTGAACACAACTATAACACTTGTGGCATGAGAAGGACAACTCTGAACACAACTATAGCACATGTTGCAAGAGGAGGCCACACTGATCACAACTATAACACTTGTGGCAAGAGAAGGACAACACTGAACACAACTATAGCACATTTGGCAAGAGAAGAACAACACTGAACACAAACATATCACATGTGGCAAGAGGAGGACAACACTGAACACAACTATAACACTTGTGGCAAGAGAAGGACAACACTGAACACAACTATTGCACATGTGGCAACAGAAGGACTACACTGAACACAACTATAGCACATGGGGCAACAGGAGGACAACACTGAACACAAATATAACACTTGTGGCCAGAGGAGGACAACACTGAACACAACTATAGCACATGTGGCAAGAGGAGGACAACACTGAACACATCTATAACACATGTGGCAAAAGGAAGACAACACTGAACACAATTATAACACTTGTGGCAAGAGAAGGACAACACTGAACACAACTATAGCACATGTGGCTAGAGGTGGCAAGAGGAGGACAACACTGAACACAACTATAACACTTGCGGCAAGAGGAGGACAACACTGAACACAACTATAACACTTGTGAGAGAGGACAACACTGAACACAACTATAGCACATGTGGCAAGAGGAGGACAACACTGAACACAACTGTAACACTTGTGGCAAGAGAAGGACAACACTGAACACAACTATAGCACATGTCATAAGAGGAGGACAACACTGAACACAACTATAACACTTGTGGCAAGAGGAGGAGAACACTGAACACAACTATAACACTTGTGTTAGGAGGAGGACAGCACTAAATGCAACTATAGCACATGTGGCAAGTGGAGGAGAACACTGAACACAACTATAACACTTGTGGTAAGAGGAGGACAACAGTGAATACAACTATAGCACATGTGGCAAGAGGAGGACAACACTGAACACAAATATAACACTTGTGGCAAGAGGAGGACAACACTGAACACAACTATAGCACATGTTGTAAGTGGAGGACAAAACTGAACACACCTATAACACTTGTGGCAAGAGGAGGACGACACTAAACACAAGTATAGCACATGTGGCAAGAGGAAGACAACACTGAACACAACTGTAACACTTGTGGCAAGAGAAGGACAACACTGAACACAACTATAGCACATGTAACAAGAGGAGGACAACACCGAACAGAACTATAACACTTGTGGCAAGAGGAGGACAGCACTAAACAAAACTATAGCACATGTGGCAAGAGGAGGACAACACTGAACACAATTGTAACACTTGTGGCAAGAGAAGGACAACACTGAACACAACTATGGCACATGTGGCTAGAGGAAGACAACACTGAACACAACTATAACACTTGTGGCAAGAGGAGGACAACACTGAACGTAACTATAGCACATGTGGCAAGATGAGGACAACACTGAACACAACTATAACACTTGTGGCAAGATGAGGACAACACTTAACACAACTATAGCACATGTGGCCAAAGGAGGACAACATTGAACACAAATAAAACACTTTTGGCAAGAGGAGGACAACAATGAACACAACTATAACACATGTGGCAGGAGGAGGATAACACTGAACACAACTATAACATTCCTAGTTAGGAGGGAGGACAACACTTAACACAACTATAAATACATGTGGCAAGAGAAGGACAAAATTGAACACAAATTATAGCACATGTGGCAAGATGAGGACAACACTGAACACAATTATAACACTTGTGACAAAAGGAGACAAATACTGAACACAAATTATAGTAATACGTAAGCAAGAGGAGACAACACTGAACACAACTATAACACTTGTGGCAAGAGAAGGACAACACTGAACACAACTATAGCACATGTGGCTAGAGGAAAACAACACTTAACACAACTATTACACTTGTGGCAAGAGGAGGACAACACTGAACACAACTATAACACATCTGGCAAGAGGAGGACAACACTAAATACGACTATAGCACATGTGGCAAGAGGAGGACAACACTGAACACAACTATAGCACATGTGGCAAGATGAGGACAACACCGAACACAACTATAACACTTGTGACAAGAGGAGGACAACACTGAACACAACTATAGCACATGTGGCAAGAGGAGGACAACACTGAACACAACTGTAACACTTGTGGCAAGAGAAGGACAACACTGAACACAATTATAGCACATGTAACAAGAAGAGGACAACACTGAACACAACTATAACACTTGTAACTAGAAGAGGACAACACTGAACACAACTATAGCGCATGTGGCAAGAGGAGGACGACACTGAACACAACTATAACACTTGTGGCACGAGCAGGACAACACTGAACACAACTATAGCACATGTGGCAAGAGGAGGACAACACTGAACACAACTATAACACATGTGGCAAAAGGAAGACAACACTGAACACAAATATAACACTTGTGGCAAGAGAAGGACAACACTGAACACAACTATAGCACATGGGGCTAGAGGAAGACAACACTGAACACAACTATAACACTTGTGGCAAGAGAAGGACAACACTGAACACAACTATAGTACATGTGGCAAGAGGAGGACAACACTGAACACAAATATAACACTTGTGGCAAGAGGAGGACAACACTGAACGTAACTATAGCACATGTGGCAAGATGAGGGCAACACTGAACACAACTATAACAATTGTGGCAAGAGGAGGACAACATTTAACACAACTATAGCACATGTGGCAAGAGGAGGACAACATTGAACACAAATAAAACACTTGTGCCAAGAGGAGGATAACACTGAACACAACTATAACACATGTGGCAAGAGGAGGATAACACTGAACACAACTATAATACTTGTGGCAAGAGAAGGACAACACTGAACGCAACTATAGCACATGTGGCAAGAGGAGGATAACACTGAACACAACTATAACACTTGTGGCAAGAGGATGATAACACCTTCCGAATATTGAATTATAGCATTGGCCATGTGGCAAGAGTAGGACAACACTGAACACAACTATAACACTTGTTGCACGAGAAGGACAACACTGAACACAACTATAGCACATGTGGCAAGAGGAGGACAACATTGAACACAAATAAAACACTTGTGGCAAGAGGAGGACAACACTGAACAAAACTATAACACATGTGGCAAAAGGAGGATATCACTGAACACAACTATAACACTTGTGGCAAGAGAAGGACAACACTGCACGCAACTATAGCAAATGTGGCAAGAGGAGGATAACACTGAACACAACTATAACACTTGTGGCAAGAGAAGGACAACACTGAACACAACTATAGCACATGTGGCAAGAGGAAGACAACACTCAACACAACTATAGCACATGTGGCAAGAGGAGAACAACACTGAACACAACTATAACACTTGACGCACGAGAAGGACAACACTGAACACAACTATAGCACATGTGGCAAGAGGAGGACAACACTGAACACAACTATAAAACATGTGGGAAAAGGAAGACAACACTGAACACAATTAGTGGCAAGAGGAGGATAACAATGAACACAACTATAACACTTGTGGCAAGAGAAGGACAACACTGAACGCAACTATAGCAAATGTGGCAAGCGGAGGATAACACTGAACACAACTATAACACTTGTGGCAAGAGAAGGACAACACTGAACACAACTATAGCACATGTGGCAAGAGGAAGACAACACTGAACACAACTATAACACTTGTGGCAAGAGGAGGACAACACTGAACACAACTATAGCACATATGGCAAGAGGAGGACAACACTGAACACAACTATAACACTTGTGGCAAGAGAAGGACAACACTGAACGTAACTATAGCACATGTGGTAAGATGAGGACAACACTGAACACAACTATAACACTTGTGGCAAGAGGAGGACAACACTTAACACAACTATATCACATGTGGCAAGAGGAGGACAACACGGAACACAACTATAACACTTGTGGCAAGAGAAGGACAACACTGAACGTAATTATATCACATGTGGTAAGATGAGGACAACACTGAACACAACTATATCACATGGGGCAAGAGGAGGACAACATTGAACACAAGTACATCACTTGTGGCAAGAGGAGGATAACACTCAACACAACTATAGCACATGTGGCAAGAGGATGACAACACTGAACACAACTATAACACTTGTGGCAAGAGAAGGACAACACTGAACACAACTATAGCACATGTGGCAAGAGGAGGACAACACTGAACACAACTATAGCACATGTGACAAGCGGAGGACAACACTGAACAAAACTATAACACTTGTGGCAAGAGAAGGACAACACTGAACACAACTATAGCACATTTGGTAAGAGAAGGACAACACTGAACACAAATATATCACATGTGACAAGAGGAGGACAACACTGAACACAAATATAACACTTGTGGAAAGAGGAGGACAACACTGAACACAAATATAACACTTGTGTTAAGTGGAGGACAACACTAAATACAACTATAGCATATGTGGCAAGAGGAGGACAACACTGAACACAACTATAACACTTGTGGCAAGAGGAGGACAACACTGAACACAACTATAACACTTGTGGCAAGAGAAGGACAACACTGAACACAACTATAGTACATTTGGCAAGAGAAGGACAACACAAAACACAAATATAGCACATGTGGCAAGAGGAGGACAACACTGAACACAACTATAACACTTGTGGCAAGAGAAGGACAACACTGAACACAACTATAGCACATGTGGCAAGAGAAGGACAACACTGAACTCAACTATAGCACATGGGGCAACAGGAGGACAACATTGAACACAAATATAACACTTGTGGCAAGAGGAGGACAACACAGAACACAACTATAGCACATGTGGCAATAGAAGGACAACACTGAACACAACTATAGCACATGTGGTAAGAGGAAGACAACACTGAACACAACTATAGCACATGTGGCAAGAGGAGGACAACACTGAACACAACTATAACACTTGTGGCAAGAGAAGGACAACACTGAACACAACTATAGCACATGTGGCTAGAGGGAGACAACACTGAACACAACTATAGCACATGTGGCAAGAGAAGGACAACACTGAACGCAACTATAGCACATGTGGCAAGAGGAGGACAACATTGAACACAAATAAAACACTTGTGGCAAGAGGAGGACAACACTGAACACAACTATAACACATGTGGCAAGAGGAGGATAACACTGAACACAACTATAACACTTGTGGCAAGAGAAGGACAACACTGAACGCAACTATAGCAAATGTGGCAAGAGGAGGATAACACTGAACACAACTATAACACTTGTGGCAAGAGAAGGACAACACTGAACACAACTATAGCACATGTGGCAAGAGGAAGACAACACTCAACGCAACTATAGCACATGTGGCAAGAAGAGGACATCACTGAACACAACTATAACACTTGACGCACGAGAAGGACAACACTGAACACAACTATAGCACATGTGGCAAGAGGAGGACAACACTGAACACAACTATAACACATGTGGGAAAAGGAAGACAACACTGAACACAATTAGTCCTCTTGTGGCAAGAGAAGGACAACACTGAACACAACTATAGCACATGTGGCAAGAGGAGGACAACACTGAACACAACTATAACACTTGTGGCAAGAGAAGGACAACACTGAACACAACTATAGCACATGTGGCAAGAGGAAGACAACACTGAACACAACTATAACACTTGTGGCAAGAGGAGGACAACACTGAACACAACTATAGCACATATGGCAAGAGGAGGACAACACTGAACACAACTATAACACTTGTGGCAAGAGAAGGACAACACTGAACGTAACTATAGCACATGTGGTAAGATGAGGACAACACTGAACACAACTATAACACTTGTGGCAAGAGGAGGACAACACTTAACACAACTATATCACATGTGGCAAGAGGAGGACAACACTGAACACAACTATAACACTTGTGGCAAGAGAAGGACAACACTGAACGTAATTATATCACATGTGGTAAGATGAGGACAACACTGAACACAACTATATCACATGGGGCAAGAGGAGGACAACATTGAACACAAGTACATCACTTGTGGCAAGAGGAGGATAACACTCAACACAACTATAGCACATGTGGCAAGAGGATGACAACACTGAACACAACTATAACACTTGTGGCAAGAGAAGGACAACACTGAACACAACTATAGCACATGTGGCAAGAGGAGGACAACACTGAACACAACTATAGCACATGTGACAAGCGGAGGACAACACTGAACAAAACTATAACACTTGTGGCAAGAGAAGGACAACACTGAACACAACTATAGCACATTTGGTAAGAGAAGGACAACACTGAACACAAATATATCACATGTGACAAGAGGAGGACAACACTGAACACAAATATAACACTTGTGGAAAGAGGAGGACAACACTGAACACAAATATAACACTTGTGTTAAGTGGAGGACAACACTAAATACAACTATAGCATATGTGGCAAGAGGAGGACAACACTGAACACAACTATAACACTTGTGGCAAGAGGAGGACAACACTGAACACAACTATAACACTTGTGGCAAGAGAAGGACAACACTGAACACAACTATAGTACATTTGGCAAGAGAAGGACAACACAAAACACAAATATAGCACATGTGGCAAGAGGAGGACAACACTGAACACAACTATAACACTTGTGGCAAGAGAAGGACAACACTGAACACAACTATAGCACATGTGGCAAGAGAAGGACAACACTGAACTCAACTATAGCACATGGGGCAACAGGAGGACAACATTGAACACAAATATAACACTTGTGGCAAGAGGAGGACAACACAGAACACAACTATAGCACATGTGGCAATAGAAGGACAACACTGAACACAACTATAGCACATGTGGTAAGAGGAAGACAACACTGAACACAACTATAGCACATGTGGCAAGAGGAGGACAACACTGAACACAACTATAACACTTGTGGTACGAGAAGGACAACACTGAACACAACTATAACACATGTGGCAAAAGGAAGACAACACTGAACACAATTATAACACTTGTGGCAAGAGAATGACAACACTGAACACAACTATAGCACATGTGGCAAGAGGAAGACAAAACTGAACACAACTATAACACTTGTGGCAAGAGGAGGACAACACTTAACACAACTATATCACATGTGGCAAGAGGAGGACAACATTGAACACAAATAAAACACTTGTGGCAAGAGGAGGACAACACTGAACGCAACTATAGCAAATGTGGCAAGAGGAGGATAACACTGAACACAACTATAACACTTGTGGCAAGAGAAGGACAACACTGAACACAACTATAGCACCTGTGGTAAGAGGAAGACAACACTGAACACTACTATAGCATATGTGGCAAGAGGAGGACAACACTGAACACAACAATAAAACTTGTCGCACGAGAAGGACAACACTGAACACAACTATAACACATGTGGCAAAAGGAAGACAACACTGAACACAATTATAACTCTTGTGGCAAGAGAAAGACAACACTGAACGCAACTATAGCACATGTGGCAAGGAGGACAACACTGAACACAACTATAGCTTGCCTTGTGTGAAAGGACAACACTGAACACAATTTCCTGGCAGCCTTGGCAGAGAAGACAACACTAGACACAACTATATTTACTTTTACATGAGAGAGGACAACACTGAACACAACTAACACTTGGCAGCAGAGAAGGACAACACTGAACACAACTAAATGCATTTGGCAAAGAGAAAGGACAACGCTGGGGCACAAATATAGCACATGTAGCAGAGGAAGACAACACTCAACGCAACTATAGCACGTAGCTGGCAAGAAGGGACAACACTGAACATATAACACTTGACGCACGAGGAAAGGTTAACACTGAACACAACTATGGCACATGTAGCGAGAGGACAACACTGAACACAACTATAACACATGTGGGAAAAGGAAGACAACACTGAACACAATTAGTCCTCTTGTGGCAAGAGAAGGACAACACTGAACACAACTATAGCACATGTGGCAAGAGGAGGACAACACTTAACACAACTATAACACTTGTGGCAAGAGAAGGACAACACTGAACACAACTATAGCATATGTGGCAAGAGGAAGACAACACTGAACACAACTCTCTTGCGCTGGCAAGAGGGGACAACACTGAACACAACTATAGCACATATGGCAAGAGGAGGACAATACTGAACACAAATATAACACTTGTGGCAAGAGAAGGACAACACTGAACGTAACTATAGCACATGTGGTAAGATGAGGACAACACTGAACACAACTATAACACTTGTGGCAAGAGGAGGACAACACTTAACACAATTATACCACACATGTGGCAAGAGGAGGACAACACTGAACACAACTATAACACTTGTGGCAAGAGAAGGACAACACTGAACGTAATTATAGCACATGTGGTAAGATGAGGACAACACTGAACACAACTATATCACATGGGGCAATAGGAGGACAACATTGAACACAAATACATCACTTGTGGCAAGAGGAGGATAACACTCAACACAACTATAGCACATGTGGCAAGAGGATGACAACACTGAACACAACTATAACACTTGTGGCAAGAGAAGGACAACACTGAACACAACTATAGCACATGTGGCAAGAGGAGGACAACATTGAACACAACTATAACACATGTGACAAACGGAGGACAACACTGAACAAAACTATAACACTTGTGGCAAGAGAAGGACAACACTGAACACAACTATAGCACATTTGGTAAGAGAAGGACAACACTGAACACAAATATATCACATGTGACAATAGGAAGACAACACTGAACACAAATATAACACTTGTGGCAAGAGGAGGACAACACTGAACACAAAATAAAACACTTGTGTTAAGTGGAGGACAAAATAAATACAACTATAGCATATGCTCTGTAGAGGAGGACAACACTGAACACAACTATAACACTTAATGGCAAAGGAGGAGGACAACACTGAACACAACTATAACATTTGTGGCAAGAGAAGGACATAACCACTAAGAACACAACTATAGTACATTTGGCAAGAAGGACAACCTAGAAACCTAAAATATAGCACATGTGGCAAAGGAGGACAACACTGATTACAACTATAACATGGCATGGCAGAGAGAGAAGGACAACATTGAACAAATATAACACTTGTGGCAAGAGGAGGACAAAACTGAACACAACTATAGCACATGTGGCAAGAGAAGGACAACACTGAACACAACTATAGCACATGTGGCAAGAGGAAGACAACACTAAACACAAATATAGCACATGTGGCAAGAGGAGGACGACACTGAACACAACTATAACACTTGTGGCACGAGAAGGACAACACTGAAGACAACTATAACACATGTGGGAAAAGGAAGACAACACTGAACACAATTATAACACTTGTGGCAAGAGAAGGACAACACTGAACACAACTATAGCACATGTGGCAAGAGGAGGACAACACTGAACACAACTATAACACTTGTGGCAAGAGAAGGACAACACAGAACACAACTATAGCACATGTGGCAAGAGGAAGACAACACTGAACACAACTATAACACTTGTGGTAAGAGGAGGACAACACTGAACGTAACTATAGCACATGTGGCAAGATGAGGACAACACTGAACACAACTATAACACTTGTGGCAAGAGGAGGACAACACTTAACACAACTATATTACATGTGGCAAGAGGAGGACAACATTGAACACAAATAAAACACTTGTGGCAAGAGGAGGACAACACTGAACACAACTATAACACATGTGGCAAGAGGAGGATAACACTGAACACAAGTATAACACTTGTGGCAAGAGAAGGACAACACTGAACGCAACTATAGCAAATGTGGCAGGAAAAGGGTAACACTGAACACAACTATAACACTTGTGGCAAGAGAAGGACAACACTGAACACAACTATAGCACATGTGGCAAGAGGAGGACAACACTGAACACAACTATAACACTTGTGGCAAGAGGAGGACAACACTCAACACAACTATAGCACATGTGGCAAGAGGAGGACAACATTGAACACAAATAAAACACTTGTGGCAAGAGGAGGACAACACTGAACACAACTATAACACATGTGGCAAGAGGAGGATAACACTGAACACAACTATAACACTGGTGGCAAGAGAAGGACAACACTGAACGCAACTATAGCAAATGTGGCAAGAGGAGGATAACACTGAACACAACTATAACACTTGTGGCAAGAGAAGGACAACACTGAACACAACTATAGCACATGTGGCAAGAGGAAGACAACACTCAACGCAACTATAGCACATGTGGCAAGAAGAGGACATCACTGAACACAACTATAACACTTGACGCACGAGAAGGACAACACTGAACACAACTATAGCACATGTGGCAAGAGGAGGACAACACTGAACACAACTATAACACATGTGGGAAAAGGAAGACAACACTGAACACAATTAGTCCTCTTGTGGCAAGAGAAGGACAACACTGAACACAACTATAGCACATGTGGCAAGAGGAGGACAACACTGAACACAACTATAACACTTGTGGCAAGAGAAGGACAACACTGAACACAACTATAGCACATGTGGCAAGAGGAAGACAACACTGAACACAACTATAACACTTGTGGCAAGAGGAGGACAACACTGAACACAACTATAGCACATATGGCAAGAGGAGGACAACACTGAACACAACTATAACACTTTTGGCAAGAGAAGGACAACACTGAACGTAACTATAGCACATGTGGTAAGATGAGGACAACACTGAACACAACTAAAACACTTGTGGCAAGAGGAGGACAACACTTAACACAACTATATCACATGTGGCAAGAGGAGGACAACACTGAACACAACTATAACACTTGTGGCAAGAGAAGGACAACACTGAACGTAATTATAGCACATGTGGTAAGATGAGGACAACACTGAACACAACTATATCACATGGGGCAATAGGAGGACAACATTGAACACAAATACATCACTTGTGGCAAGAGGAGGATAACACTCAACACAACTATAGCACATGTGGCAAGAGGATGACAACACTGAACACAACTATAACACTTGTGGCAAGAGAAGGACAACACTGAACACAACTATAGCACATGTGGCAAGAGGAGGACAACATTGAACACAACTATAACACATGTGACAAACGGAGGACAACACTGAACAAAACTATAACACTTGTGGCAAGAGAAGGACAACACTGAACACAACTATAGCACATTTGGTAAGAGAAGGACAACACTGAACACAAATATATCACATGTGACAATAGGAAGACAACACTGAACACAAATATAACACTTGTGGCAAGAGGAGGACAACACTGAACACAAATATAACACTTGTGTTAAGTGGAGGACAACACTAAATACAACTATAGCATATGTGGTAAGAGGAGGACAAAACTGAACACAACTATAACACTTGTGGCAAGAGGAGGACAACACTGAACACAACTATAACACTTGTGGCAAGAGAAGGACAACACTGAACACAACTATAGTACATTGGGCAAGAGAAGGACAACACAAAACACAAATATAGCACATGTGGCAAGAGGAGGACAACACTGAACACAACTATAACACTTGTGGCAAGAGGAGGATAACACTGAACACAACTATAACACTTGTGGCAACAGAAGGACAACACTGAACGCAACTATAGCAAATGTGGCAAGAGGATGATAACACTGAACACAACTATAACACATGTGGCAAGAGGAGGATAACACTGAACGTAACTATAGCACATGTGGCAAGATGAGGACAACATTGAACACAAATAAAACACTTGTGGCAAGAGGAGGACAACACTGAACACAACTGTAACACATGTGGCAAGAGGAGGATAACACTGAACACAACTATAACACTTGTGGCAAGAGAAGGACAACACTGAACGCAACTATAGCAAATGTGGCAAGAGGAGGATAACACTGAACACAACTATCACACTTGTGGCAAGAGAAGGACAACACTGAACACATACAAGAGGAAGACAACACTGAACACAACTATAGCACATGTGGCAAGAGGAGGACAACACTGAACACAACTATAACACTTGTGGCACGAGAAGGACAACACTGAACACAACTATAACACATGTGGCAAAAGGAAGACAACACTGAAGAGAAGGACAACACTGAACACAACTATAGCACATGTGGCAAGAGGAGGACAACACTGAACACAACTATAACACTTGTGGCAAGAGAAGGACAACACTGAACACAACTATAGCACATGTGGCAAGAGGAAGACAACACTGAACACAACTATAACACTTGTGGCAAGAGGAGGACAACACTGAACGTAACTATAGCACATGTGGCAAGATGAGGACAACACTGAACACAACTATAACACTTGTGGCAAGAGGAGGACAACACTTAACACAACTATAGCACATGTGGCAAGAGGAGGACAACACTGAACACAAATAAAACACTTGTGGCAAGAGGAGGACAACACTGAACACAACTATAACACATGTGGCAAGAGGAGGATAACACTGAACACAACTATAACACTTGTGGCAAGAGAAGGACAACACTGAACGCAACTATAGCAAATGTGGCAAGAGGAGGATAACACTGAACACAACTATAACACTTGTGGCAAGAGAAGGACAACACTGAACACAACTATAGCACATATGGCAAGAGGAAGACAACACTGAACACAACTATAGCACATGTGGCAAGAGGAGGACAACACTGAACAAACTATAACACTTGTGCACGAGAAGGACAACACTGAACACAACTATAGCACATGTGGCAAGAGGAGGACAACACTGAACACAACTATAACACATGTGGCAAAAGGAAGACAACACTGAACACAATTATAACTCTTGTGGCAAGAGAAGGACCACACTGAACACAGCTATAGCACTTGTGGCAAGAGGAGGACAACACTGAACACAACTCTAACACTTGTGGCAAGTGAAGGACAACACTGAACACAACTATAGCACATGTGGCAAGAGGAAGACAACACTGAACACAACTATAACACTTGTGGCAAGAGGAGGACAACACTGAACGTAACTATAGCACATGTGGCAAGATGAGGACAACACTGAGCACAACTATAACACTTGTGGCAAGAGGAGGACAACACTTAACACAACTACAGCACTTGTGGCAAGAGGAGGACAACATTGAACACAAATAAAACACTTGTGGCAACAGGAGGACAACACTGAACACAACTATAACACTTGTGGCAAGAGAAGGACAACACTGAACACAACTATAACACTTGTGGCAAGAGAAGGACAACATTGAACACAAATAAAACACTTGTGGCAAGAGGAGGACAACACTGAACACAACTATGACACTTGTGGCAAGAGAAGGACAACACTGAACACAACTATAACACTTGTGGCAAGAGAAGGACAACACTGAACACAACTATAACACGTGTGGCAAGAGAAGGACAACATTGAACACAAATAAAACACTTGTGGCAAGAGGAGGACAACACTGAACACAACTATAGCACATGTGGCAAGAGAAGGACAACACTGAACACAACTATAGCACATGTGGCAAGAGAAGGACAACACTGAGCACAACTATAGCAAATGTGGCAACAGGAAGACAACACTGAACACAACTATAGCACATGTGGCAAGAGAAGGACAACACAGAGCACAACTATAGCTCATGGGGCAACAGGAGGACAACACTGAACACAAATCTAACAGTTGTGGCAAGAGGAGGACAAAACTGAACACAAATATAGCACATGTGGCAAGAGAAGGCCAACACTGAACACAACTATAGCACATGTGGCAAGAGGAAGACAACACTGAACACAACTATAGCACATGTGGTAAGAGAAGGACAACACTGAACACAACTATAACACTTGTGGCAAGAGAAGGACAACACTGAACACAACTATAGCACATGTGGCAAAAGGAAGACAACAGTGAACACAACTATTAGGGTGTGTCAATTTTGGGGGTGAACTGGCTAAATTGAAAATCGAGTAATTTGGTAGCAATTTATTGTAGTCTTTAAGCATGCAAAACAATATTCTGGCATAAATTTTTTTTTATAATAAGTCCTACCTACATCAAGTGGATTTTTAAATGTACATATTTGTGAATTTATAACATAACCAGCGTTTGCACACATGTTACTGTTTCAAGTTTCAAATTATTATATTTTATTATCCGTAGTCTATTTGAAAGTAACCAATGCCTTCATACTCTCTTTGCTTTGGTTTCTTGTCATCAGTAGTCTGCTTGCTATTTGTGCTTTGATGTAACCTTCTCGCCTCTCGTGGCTGTAAACATGGCCCGCTGCTTCTGTGACCATTTTCACACATCTCTCCACACTTTGAGTGTGGGAAGGCCACTTCGGCACCTGCATTGGAGTCTCTTTAAGGTTTCTCAATTCTTGGCTAGTTAGACTTGTTGTCAATGGTGGCTCTAAGACTTCCAAACTCAAGTCAACCAATTCTGACAATTTGGTGGCATTGACGTTTATTGGGGGAACTTTTCTTGAATGAAACGAACAGTCTCCCAACTGGTCGTCATCTATTAGCGTTCCTCTAATCTTTAGAATGACTTCTACAGCCTCGGTTCGGAGATTGGTACATTGACTGCAAAGCATTGCTTGCAAAACTGCTTCTGATCGAGCATACCAAGCGGACCTTCTTGCCACAGGTAACACGATGTCCCTCACTACCTTCCTCTGTGTTCTTACTAGCTGCAATTGAAACAAAAGGTGATTGGGCCCATCCACCCACATAGGATTAAGTTTCACACTAAACCACTGGGGAAGATAAACTCCAATAATAAATTCAACAATTAACCTCAAATTCTTCAGCACTTTGCCCTTCAATTCGTGTTTGGAAATCCAAATCCTGCAGAAACGAAGAGCTGTAGTTAACCAACGGCTGTGACTGACAGGTCCAATCTCCAAGAGAGCCAATGACTGAGGCACTTCTCCTGATCTTATTGCTTGGGCAATACGATAAGCATAGGATTGATCTGTGCTGAGATCTTTGATGACTCCTTCAGACAACGCCGGAAGGGGAGGGCCAACTTCGACCTTTGGAAAGGTTGTATTTATTTCTAGTTGTGTTGCTTCATCCAGCATGATGCCAAGGGGACCTGACCACTTGTTGTTGCTCTTTGTAGGACCATCAAGTTCCTGGATGAGATGACGAAGAGGTAGCTCGTCTGTATGTAAATCACAGACAATCCAAACAAGTCTTCTTCCTAGTTTTTTCTCTAAATGCGTCATTACACCCCCCTGCCATCCGGTGTTCACTGCAGTTGAATCTCCACCAACAGCCTGCAGTGAACTGCCAAGTCCTCTCTCCTGAACCCAACATAAAATATGATCAGCAATGACCTCTGCATGTTTCTTCCCTTCTACTTCAGTTTCGGGAGCAAAGTGAAACAAAAACCGACCACCAGGCTCAGAACAGACAGAGTAGTGTTCTTCTTTGATGAGACCTGGAAACTTTCTGTTCACTCCCTCTACTTCTAGCAAAACTTTTGTGTCATCTATTCTTCCATCAAACAAAAGACAGGAGAGCCCTCCCTCGCTTAAATCTTTTTCATGCTGATCAGATATTTCCTTCATTATTTTTTCTTGTGCTCTTCTAATTTTATTATGATCTATCACCAAAGATACATCCTCTCGGCTGATGAGGCCTGCATCTATCCAAGCGGCAGTTGCAATTTCTGCAGCCTCACGAAGTCCAGCATGGTGGCGAATACTAGCTAAAGCAATGTTTGAAATATTTCTTGTGTTGTATTTCATTTTCTTTGGTAAAGGTTCAGATGGCTCTTTGGAACTATCATCTGATGTTGCTTCCTGTTCATCAGAAGAACTATCAAAGAAGTGATAAACATCTTGACACAGCTCTTCCTCTCTTTGGATGGCTTCTTCACTCTTCATTTTCTTCTTTTGTTCCCTCTCTCGGATTTGTTCTCTCTTCTTGGCATTAGCAATCTGCTTCTTTGTTTCTGAATAATCTATTGAACCCATTTGCATACTTCCTTGGCCTTCTGCCTTTGTCCTCTGTGCCTTTATAAATTCAAGCTCTAAAACAGGGATCTTCTTTTCACGAGGACAACCACAATCAATGTGGGAATTATTTTCTCTCTTACCTGAGTGAGAACAGTTGGATTCAGAACATAATTGTATGGAGCACTTGCAGGTCAAAATGTCAAACAGAGTATCAAGTGTGTGCAGAAATTCATTTTTCCTGGCCAAGTTTCCTTTACCAAGTGATGTTTCAACTGCTTTGTGCCATAATTTCGTTAGTTTTAGCTCAATAGTTCGACACTGATTAATCACAGGTGGTTTGAATAGTGCATTAGCTTTTGTCCATTGATGCAGAAGAGGGACTATCATGTCATTTATGAGTTCTTTATCTGTATAGTTCCTTCTGTCCTTTGCATTTTTTTCTCGAAGGAGTAACCCTAATCTTAGCATGTCTCTCACTGTTGGAAGTTCTGATACAGGAAGCTCCTTCCCTTTACCAACTAGCAGGCTCAAGTGGGTTGACAACTGACTTCTTGTCTTCAATTTTGACATCTTCACACTATCTGACAAATAGAAAAATATTTCAATGTTTCATAATTCAATTGTTGTTTCAAAAAATATCAATTTGTTTATCAAAAATGCTGTAACAGAAATAACATAATAATTTCTTAGAACATAATGTTTTATACAATGATATAAGTAACTGCGACAATCAATATGCCCTACTTACAATAATTAAAATGTAGAATTCGTCTGGTAGAGTAGGTGCAAGTGCAATGAGAGCAAACCACCGTCTATGATATCTAGAAGGAGAGTGAGCCGGGCGCCTTATCCTCACGCTTGGTACAAGTCAAAAGAAGAATTAAACTGTCCCACACGGAGAGCCTGTTCATGTTCATGTTCTGACATGCATATTGTACACAAGCTATAGAACCATAAAATACTCCATAATCCATATGCTTACATGAGATTAGTTAATATCAAGTGAATAATTCTAATCAAGTCTCATTAATTTGTTGAAATACTGATATTTGAAACTTTAAGGTATAATTGATGTAGGTGAGGGTTATTTCAATTCATTTTTGTTTGCTAATCTCAAGTTTAGACATAAAGAGGCACAATATTTTGACTACCAAATTTGATTTTTAACATGTTGACAAAATTGACACACCCTAACAACTATAGCACATGTGGCAAGAGAAGGACAACACTGAACACAACTATAGCACATGTGGCAAGAGGAAGACAACACTGAACACAACTATAGCACATGTGGCAAGAGAAGGACAACACAGAGCACAACTATAGCTCATGGGGCAACAGGAGGACAACACTGAACACAAATATAACATTTGTGGCAAGAGGAGGACAACACTGAACACAACTATAGCACATGTGGCAAGAGAAGGACAACACTGAACACAACTATAGCACATGTGGCAAGAGGAAGACAACACTGAACACAACTATAGCACATGTGGCAAGAGGAGGACAACACTGAACACAACTATAACACTTGTGGCACGAGAAGGACAACACTGAACACAACTATAACACATGTGGCAAAAGGAAGACAACACTGAACACAATTATAACACTTGTGGCAAGAGAAGGACAACACTGAACGCAACTATAGCAAATGTGGCAAGAGGAGGATAACACTGAACACAACTATAACACTTGTGGCAAGAGAAGGACAACACTGAACACAACTATAGCACATGTGGCAAGAGGAAGACAACACTGAACACAACTATAACACTTGTGGCAAGAGGAGGACAACACTTAACACAACTATATCACATGTGGCAAGAGGAGGACAACATTGAACACAAATAAAACACTTGTGGCAAGAGGAGGACAACACTGAACACAACTATAACACATGTGGCAAGAGGAGGATAACACTGAACACAACTATAACACTTGTGGCAAGAGAAGGACAACACTGAACGCAACTATAGCACATGTGGCAAGAGGAGGACAACACTGAACACAACTATAACACTTGTGGCAAGAGAAGGACAACACTGAACACAACTATAGCACATGTGGCAAGAGGAAGACAACACTGAACACAACTATAACACTTGTGGCAAGAGGAGGACAACACTGAACGTAACTATAGCACATGTGGCAAGATGAGGACAACACTGAACACAACTATAACACTTGTGGCAAGAGGAGGACAACACTTAACACAACTACAGCACATGTGGCAAGAGGAGGACAACATTGAACACAAATAAAACACTTGTGGCAAGAGGAGGACAACACTGAACACAACTATAACACATGTGGCAAGAGGAGGACAGCACTTAACACAACTATAACACATGTGGCAAGAGAAGGACAACACTGAACACAACTATAACACATGTGGCAAGAGGAGGACAACACTGAACACAACTATAACACTTGTGGCAAGAGGAGGACAGCACTGAACACAACTATAACACATGTGGCAAGAGGAGGACAACACTGAACACAACTATAACACATGTGGCAAGAGAAGGACAACACTGAACACAAATATAGCAAATGTGGCAAGAGGTGGACAACACTGAACATAACTATAATACATGTGGCAAGAGATGAAAAACAATGAACACAACTATAGCACATGTGGAAAGAGGAAGACAACAATGAACACAAATATAACACTTGTGGCAAGAGGAGGACAACACTGATCACAACTATAACACTTGTGTTAAGAGGAGGACAACACTAAATACAACTATAGCACATGTGGCAAGAGGAGGACAACACTGAACACAACTATAATACTTGTGGCAAGAGGAGAACAACACTGAACACAACTATAACACTTGTGGCATGAGAAGGACAACTCTGAACACAACTATAACACATTTGGCAAGAGAAGAACAACACTGAACACAAACATATCACATGTGGCAAGAGGAGGACAACACTGAACACAACTATAACACTTGTGGCAAGAGAAGGACAACACTGAACACAACTATAGCACATGTTGCAAGAGAAGGACTACACTGAACACAACTATAGCACATGGGGCAACAGGAGGACAACACTGAACACAAATATAACACTTGTGGCAAGAGGAGGACAACACTGAACACAACTGTAACACTTGTGGCAAGAGGAGGACAACACTGAACACAACTGTAACACTTGTGGCAAGAGAAGGACAACACTGAACACAACTATAGCACATGTAACAAGAGGAGGACAACACCGAACACAACTATAACACTTGTGGCAAAAGGAGGACAGCACTAAACACAACTATAGCACATGTGGCAAGAGAGGAGGACAGCACTGAACACAATTATAACACTTGTGGCAAGAGAAGGACAACACACCTGAACACAACTATGGCACATGTGGCTAGAGGAAGACAACACTGAACACAACTATAACACTTGTGGCAAGAGGAGGACAACACTGAACGTAACTATAGCACATGTGGCAAGATGAAGACAACACTGAACACAACTATAACACATGTGGCAAGAGGAGGACAACACTTAACACAACTATAGCACATTTGGCAAAAGGAGGACAACATTGAACACAAATAAAACACTTTTGGCAAGAGGAGGACAACAATGAACACAACTATAACACATGTGGCAGGAGGAGGTTAACACTGAACACAACTATAACACTTGTGGCAAAAGGAGGACAACACTTAACACAACTATAACACATGTGGCAAGAGAAGGACAACACTGAACACAACTATAGCACATGTGGCAAGATGAGGACAACACCGAACACAACTATAACACTTGTGACAAGAGGAGGACAACACTGAACACAACTATAGCACATGTGGCAAGAGGAGGACAACAATGAACACAACTGTAACACTTGTGGCAAGAGAAGGACAACACTGAACACAATTATAGCACATGTAACAAGAAGAGGACAACACTGAACAAAACTATAACACTTGTAACAAGAAGAGGACAACACTGAACACAACTATAGCACATGTGGCAAGAGGAGGACGACACTGAACACAAATATAACACTTGTGGCACGAGCAGGACAACACTGAACACAACTATAGCACATGTGGCAAGAGGAGGACAACACTGAACACAACTATAACACATGTGGCAAAAGGAAGACAACACTGAACACAATTATAACACTTGTGTCAAGAGAAGGACAACACTGAACACAACTATAGCACATGTGGCAAGAGGAGGACAACACTGAACACAACTATAACACATGTGGCAAGAGGAGGATAAAACTGAACACAACAATAACACTTGTGGCAAGATGACGACAACACTGAACACAACTATAACACTTGTGGCATGAGGAGGACAACACTTAACACAACTATAGCACATGTGGCAAAAGGAGGACACCACTGAACACAACTATAACACATGTGGCAAGAGGAGGATAAAACTGAACACAACAATAACACTTGTGGCAAGAGAAGGACAACACTGAACGCAACTATAGCACATGTGGCATGAGGAGGATAACACTGAACACAACTATAACACTTGTGGCAAGAGGAGGACAACACTTAACACAACTATAACACATGTGGCAAGAGAAGGACAACACTGAACACAACTATAGCACATGTGGCAATAGGAAGACAACACTGAACACAACTATAACATTTGTGGCAAGAGCAGGACAAAACTGAACGTAACTATAGCACATGTGGCAAGATGAGGACAACACCGAACACACTTATAACACTTGTGAAAATGGAGGACAACACTGAACACAACTATAGCACATGTGGCAAGAGGAGGACAACACTGAACACAACTAACACTTGTGGTAAGAGAAGGACAACACTGAACACAAATATAGCACATGTAACAAGAGGAGGACAACACTGAACACAACTATAACACTTGTGGCAAGAGGAGGACAGCACTAAACACAACTATAGCACATTTGGCAAGAGGAGGACAACACTGAACACAACTATAACACATGTGGCAAGAGAAAGAAAACACTGAACATAACTATAGCACATGTGGCAAGAGGAGGACAACACTGAACACAAATATAACACTTGTGGCAAGAGGAGGACAACACTGAACACAACTATAACACTTGTGTGGAGGAGGACAACACTTAACACAACTATAGCACATGTGGCAAGAGGAGGACACCACTGAACACAACTATAACACATGTGGCAAGAGGAGGACAACACTTAACACAACTATAACACATGTGGCACGAGAAGGACAACACTGAACACAAATATAGCACATGTGGCAAGAGGAGGACAACACTGAACACAACTATAACACATGTGGCAAGAGGAGGACAACACTGAACACAACTATAACACATGTGGCAAGAGGAGGATAAAACTGAACACAACAATAACACTTGTGGCAAGATGAGGACAACACTGAACACAACTATAACACTTGTGGCAAGAGGAGGACAACACTTAACACAACTATAGCACATGTGGCAAGAGGAGGACACCACTGAACACAACTATAACACATGTGGCAAGAGGAGGACAACACTTAACACAACTATAACACATGTGGCAAGAGAAGGACAACACTGAACACAACTATAGCACATGTGGCAATAGGAAGACAACACTGAACACAACTATAACATTTGTGGCAAGAGCAGGACAAAACTGAACGTAACTATAGCACATGTGGCAAGATGAGGACAACACAGAACACAACTATAACACTTGTGACAAGAGGAGGACAACACTGAACACAACTATAGCACATGTGGCAAGAGGAGGACAACACTGAACACAACTATAACACTTGTGGCAAGAGAAGGACAACACTGAACACAACTATAGCACATGTGGTAAGAGGAGGACAACACTAAACACAACTATAATGCATGTGGCAAAAGGAGGACAACACTGAACACAACTATAACACTTGTGGCAAGAGAAGGGCAACACTGAACACAACTATAGCACATGTGGCAAGAGGAGGACAACACTGAATACAACTATAGCACATGATGCAAGAGGAGCACAAAACTGATCACAACTAAAAGTACTTGTGGCAACAGGAGGACAACACTGAAGATAACTATAGCACATGTGGCAAGAAGAGGACAACACTGAACACAACTATAACACATGTGGTAAGAGGAGGACAACACTGAATACAACTATAGCACATGTGGCAAGAGGAGTACAACACTGAACACAACTATAAGAACTTGTGGCAAGAGGAGGACAACACTGAAGATAACTATAGCACATGTGGCAAGAGGAGGACAACACTGAACACAACTATAACACTTGTGGCAAGAGAAGGATAACACTGAACACAACTATAGCACATGTGGAGAGAGGGACAACACTGATCTAACTATAGCACATGTGGCAGAGACAACAATGAACACAACTATAACACTTGTGGCAAGAGAAGGACAACACTGAACACAACTATACCACATGTGGCAAGAGGAGGACAACACTGAACACAACTATAATACATGTGGCAAGAGGAGGACAACAAAGAATACAACTATAGCACATGTGGCAAGAGGATCACAACACTGAACACAACTATAAGAACTTGTGGCAAGAGGAGGACAACACTGAAGACAACTATAGCACATGTGGCAAGAGGAGGACAACACTGAACACAACTATAACACTTGTGGTAAGAGGTGGACAACACTGAATACAACTATAGCACATGTTGCAAGAGGAGCATAACACTGATCACAACTATAAGTACTTGTGGCAAGAGGAGGACAACACTGAAGACAACTATAGCACATGTGGCAAGAGGAGGACAACACTGAACACAACTATAACACATGTGGTAGGAGGAGGACAACACTGAAGACAACTATAGCACATGTGGCAAGAGGAGGACAACACTGAACACAAATATAACACTTGTGGCAAGTGAAGGATAACACTGAACACAACTATAGCACATGTGGCAAGAGGACGACAACACTGAACACAACTATAGCAATTGTGGCAAGAGAAGGACAATACTGAACACAACTATAACACTTGTGGCAAGAGAAGGCCAACACTGAACACAACTATACCACTTGTGGTAAGAGGAGGACAACACTGAATACAACTATAGCACATGTGGCAAGAGGAGCACAACACTGATCACAACTATAAGTACTTGTGGCAAGAGGAGGACAACACTGAATACAACTATAGCACATGTGGCAGGAGGAGGACAACACTGAACACAACTATAACACATGTCGTAACAGGTCAACAATGAATACAACTATAGCACATGTGGCAAGAGGAGCACAACACTGAACACAACTATAAGAACTTGTGGCAAGAGGAGGACAACACTGAAGACAACTATAGCACATGTGGCAAGAGGAGGACAACACTGAACACAACTATAACACATGTGGTAAGAAGACAACACTGAATGCAACTATATAGCACATGTGGCAAGAGGAGCATAACACTGAACACAACTATAAGAACTTGTGGCAAGAGGAGGACAACAGTGAAGACAACTATAGCACTTGTGGCAAGAGGAGGACAACACTGAACACAACTATAACACTTGTGGCAAGAGAAGGACAACACTATACACAACTATAATACTTGTGGCAAGATAAGGACAACACTGAACAGAACTATAGCACATGTGGCAAGAGGAGGACAACACTGAACACAACTAAAACACTTGTGGCAAAAGGAGGACAACACTGAACACATCTATAGCACATATGGCAACATGAGGAGAACACTGAATACAACTATAGCACATGTGGCAAGAGAAGCACACCACTGATCACAACTATAGCACATGTGTCAAGAGGACAACAATGAACACAACTATAACACTTGTGGCAAGAGAAGGACAACACTGAACACAACTATAGCACATGTGGCAAGAGGAGGACAACACTGAACACAACTATAACACTTTTGGCAACAGAAGGACAACACTGAACACAACTGTAGCACATGTGGCAAGAGGAAGACAACACTGAACACAAATATAGCACATGTGGCGAGATGAGGACAACACTGAACACAACTATAACACTTGTGGCACGAGAAGGACAACACTGAACACAACTATAGCAAATGTAGCAAGAGGAGGACAACACTGAACACAACTATAACACATGTGGCAAAAGGAAGACAACACTGAACACAATTATAACACTTGTGGCAAAAGAAGGACAACACTGAACACAACTATAGCACATGTGGCGAGAGGAAAACAACACGGAACACAACTAAAACACTTGTGGCAAGAGGAGGACAGCTCTGAACGTAACTATAGCACATGTGGCAAGATGAGGACAACACTGAACACAACTATAACACTTAGGCAAGAGGAGGACAACACTTAACACAAATTCATAGCACATGTAAGAGGAGACAACATTGAACACAAATAAAAAACACTTGTGGCAAGAGGAGGACAACACTGAACACAATTATAGCAATATGGCAAGAGGAGACAACAATAAACACAATTCCCCTAACACTTTGTGGCAAGAGGAGACAATACTGAACACAACTATAACACTTGTGGCAAGAGGAGGACAACACTTAACACAACTATAACACATGTGGCAAGAGAAGGACAACACTGAACACAACTATAGCACATGTGGCAATAGGAAGACAACACTGAACACAACTATAACATTTGTGGCAAGAGGAGGACAAAACTGAATGTAACTATAGCACATGTAGCAAGATGAGGAAACACCGAACACAATTATAACACTTGTGGCAAGAGGAGGACAACACTGAACACAACTGTAACACTTGTGGCAAGAGAAGGACAACACTGAACACAACTATAGCACATGTAACAAGAGGAGGACAACACTGAACACAACTATAACACTTGTGGCAAGAGGAGGACAGCACTAAACACAACTATAGCACATGTGGCAAGAGGAGGACAACACTGAACACAACTATAATACATGTGGCAAGAGAAAGAAAACACTGAACATAACTATAGCACATGTGGCAAGAGGAGGACAACACTGAACACAAATATAACACTTGTGGCAAGAGGAGGACAACACTGAACACAACTATAGCACATGTGGCAAGAGGAGGACAACACTGAACACAACTATAACACTTGTGGCACGAGAAGGACAACACTGAACACAAATTATAGTAATATGCGTGGCAAGAGGAGGGACAAATACTGAACACAATTATAACATTTGTGGGTACGAGAAGGACAAATACTAGAAATACAAATATAGTAATATGTGTAAGAGGAGGATAAAACTGAACACAACAATAACACTTGTGGCAAGATGAGGACAACACTGAACACAACTATAACACTTGTGGCAAGAGGAGGACAACACTTAACACAACTATAGCACATGTGGCAAGAGGAGGACACCACTGAACACAACTATAACACATGTGGCAAGAGGAGGACAACACTTAACACAACTATAACACATGTGGCAAGAGAAGGACAACACTGAACACAACTATAGCACATGTGGCAATAGGAAGACAACACTGAACACAACTATAACATTTGTGGCAAGAGCAGGACAAAACTGAACGTAACTATAGCACATGTGGCAAGATGAGGACAACACAGAACACAACTATAACACTTGTGACAAGAGGAGGACAACACTGAACACAACTATAGCACATGTGGCAAGAGGAGGACAACACTGAACACAACTATAACACTTGTGGCAAGAGAAGGACAACACTGAACACAACTATAGCACATGTGGTAAGAGGAGGACAACACTAAACACAACTATAATGCATGTGGCAAAAGGAGGACAACACTGAACACAACTATAACACTTGTGGCAAGAGAAGGGCAACACTGAACACAACTATAGCACATGTGGCAAGAGGAGGACAACACTGAATACAACTATAGCACATGATGCAAGAGGAGCACAAAACTGATCACAACTAAAAGTACTTGTGGCAACAGGAGGACAACACTGAAGACAACTATAGCACATGTGGCAAGAAGAGGACAATACTGAACACAACTATAACACATGTGGTAAGAGGAGGACAACATTGAATACAACTATAGCACATGTGGCAAGAGGAGTACAACAATGAACACAACTATAAGAACTTGTGGCAAGAGGAGGACAACACTGAAAATAACTATAGCACATGTGGCAAGAGGAGGACAACACTGAACACAACTATAACACTTGTGGCAAGAGAAGGACAACACTGAACACAACTATAGTACATGTGGCAAGAGGAGGACAACACTGAACACACCTATGGCACTTGTGGCAAGAGAAAGACAACACTGAACACAACTATAGCACATGTGGCAAGAGGAGGACAACACTGTACTCAATTATAATACTTGTGGCAAGTGGAGGACAACACTGATCGTAACTATAGCACATATGGCAAGATGAGGACAACACTGAACACAACTATAACACTTGTGGTAAGAGAAGGACAACACTGAACACAACTATAGCACATGTGGCAAGAGGAAGACAACATTGAACACAAATAAAACACTTGTGGCAAGAGGAGGACAACTCAGAACTCAAATATAGCACATGTGGCAAGAGTAGGACAACACTGAACACAACTATAACACTTGTGGCAAGAGAAGGACAACACTGAATGCACCTATAGCACATGTGGCAAGAGGAGGACAACACTGAACACAGCTATAACACTTGTGGCAAGAGAAGGACAACACTGAACACAACTATAACACATGTGGCAAGAGGAGGATAACACTGAACACAACTATAACACTTGTGGCAAGAGAAGGACAACACTGAACGCAACTATAGCAAATGTGGCAAGAGGAGGATAACACTGAACACAACTATCACACTTGTGGCAAGAGAAGGACAACACTGAACACAACTATAGCACATGTGGCAAGAGGAAGACAACACTGAGCACAACTATAGCACATGTGGCAAGAGGAAGACAACACTGAACACAACTATAGCACATGTGGCAAGGGGAGGACAACACTGAACACAACTATAACACTTGTGGCACGAGAAGGACAACACTGAACACAACTATAGCAAATGTGGTAAGAGGAGGACAACACTGAACACAACTATAATACATGTGGCAAAAGGAAGACAACACTGAACACAATTATAACACTTGTGGCAAGAGAAGGACAACACTGAACACAACTATAGCACATGTGGCTAGAGGAAAACAACACTGAACACAACTAAAACACTTGTGGCAAGAGGAGGATAGCACTGAACGTAACTATAGCACATATGGCAAGATGAGGACAACACTGAACACAACTATAACACTTGTGGCAAGAGGAGGACAACACTTAACACAACTATATCACATGTGGCAAGAGGAGGACAACATTGAACACAAATAAAACACTTGTGGCAAGAAAGGACAACACTGAACACAACTATAACACATGTGGCAAGAGGAGGATAACACTGAACACAGCTATAACACTTGTGGCAAGAGAAGGACAACACTGAGCGCAACTATAGCAAATGTGGCAAGAGGAGGATAACACTGAACACAACTATAGCACATGTGGCAAGAGGAGGACAACACTGAACACAACTGTAACACTTGTGGCAAGAAAAGAACAACACTGAACACAACTATAGCACATATGGCAAGAGGAGGACAACACTGAACACAACTATAACACTTGTGGCAAGAGGAGGACAACACTGAACACAACTATAACACTTGTGGCAAGAGGAGTACAACACTGAACATAACTATAACACTTGTGGCAAGAGGAGGACAACATTGAACACAACCAATACATTTATGGCAGGACAGGAGGAGGACAACACTGAGCACAACTACAACATTTGTGGCTGGAGGAGGACAAAACTGAGCAAAAATACTACACTTGAAGCAGGACACGATGGAGATAACACTGACAAAACTGCAACACTTGTGGCTGGACAGAAGGGCCACACTGAGCACAACTACAACACTTTCTGCAGGACAGGATGAAGACAACACTGAACATAACTACAACACTTGTGACAGGAGGAAGCCAACACTGAACACAACGACATCTTTTGTGGTAGGATTTGAGAAAGACAACGTCGAACAAAAATTATTACACTTGTAGCAGGAGAAGAGGAGGACAACACTGAAGACAACTATAATAATTTGCAAGAGGAGGACAAAACTGAAAACATATACCACACTTGTAGCAGGACGAGAAAACAATGCTGAACACAATTACATCACTTGTGGCAGGAGGAAAACAACACTGAACACAACTACAATACTTGTAGTATTAGAAATATAATACTACTACACTTGTGGAAGGATAGGAGGAAAACCATCCTGTAGACAACATATACAGGTGTGGTTATTTATACGAGTATAAATAATAATAAAATAAGGTCATGCTACTTTTATTTTATTATCCATCAAACGCTAATCAGCCGGTGCAGTGACCTATTTATTGTTGTGACACTTTTATATTAATTGTGTCTCTCATAAGTTAGTCATACTCCCATCATGTCACCAATTGTAGGAATCAAGCCAAAGTTACATGCAGTAGACCGTATAATAAGGCATTTCTCACATTTATGCTTATTTTTCTGGCTACCATTCTGAAGGACAATGCAGCTTGGAGGATTCTGATATCGTTGTGATCCTCAGCCGCCAAAACACACTCTGCACTATGTCATGATTTCCTCATAATGATGTAACCGATTATGTCAAATAATGTAAAACTTGATAGTAACTTGTTTCGTGAATTTATCAACAGAACAATGGCACCCTTCCCTAGTCCTTATTAAGAAATGGAAGTATCAGAGTTCCATTGTTAAACTGCGAGGGTGCTTGTTTGTGTGTGTGTGTGTGTGTAGTTGAGGGAGAGGATGGCTGGGTAGGAGACCCGTCGTCCAATAAGGGTGGGTGGACTTTTCCACCTAGCTTGACTGGTGTGAGACATTTCTTCCGGGACTGTACATGTTCTGGCTTAAATAATGGTGGGAATATGTTTTGGCTTAAATAGTGGTGGGAATATGTTTCAGCTTAAAATAATGAGTGCATGCTCCAACTTAAATAATGAGTATATGCTGCAGCTTAATGGAAATGAGCTCCAGCTTAAACAATGGTTGGTATATGCTCAATCTTAAATAATGAGAAAATGCTTTTGTTTAAATAATTGTGGGCATATTCTTGTCTTAAATAATGGTGGGAATATGATTCGGCTAAGATAATTGGTATTTGCTCTGGGTTAAATAATGGATATAATATCACAACCCCATGTCTCCCCCAAGCATACACCCAAAGACACAGAGCTGGACACGGGTGATATACTGCTATGGTTAGCTTTATGTAGGGTATACTTCATGAGTTACTCTTAAGGTATTCCCCAATATTCACTCATGGCTGAAGAATAACTTCCAGGGTAAGATGGACCAACAGAAACACTTAGGAAAATCTACCTTTTTGTACATATATTTAGCCATAAAAGGTAAAAGACATAATATAAATGCACTTCCTACCTAAATTGGGAGTTCAGCATAAGCACCACTAACTCCCATGTAACATTCCCTAGGAAAGGATTTACAAACCTTAGCCACATGGTGGCTCAGAGAAAGAGAGGGAAGGGCAGAAACAGACATCTCTAGCCAGAACCAAGCCAAACATAAGACAAGGCAGTAGCAGAGGCAGAGACCTCTACACTCAGGCAATGCTAGTGTACTGATCCAGGACTGCTCAGTAAGCTCCACCCATATGTGCATGCACCTATGAATGACATTTATTTCACAGGCTTACATATACTACACCACAAGGTTTGAACCAAGGCTATAATGAGAGGAGAGGAATATTTATGAATCACAGTGAGGGGATAATATAAGCTAAAATAAATGTTATAACCGTGAGAACACAGCATAACAAAATTGACTACTTGGCAACCCACGGCCTCACCCATCCGGTGAAAGGTTCATAACCATGCCTTTCTTGTTAAACCTATCAAGTGCAGTGAAATCTAACCACGTTCTGGCTGGGCGCCACGTTTTTGGAAGAATGACATAATAACATAGGAAATCCCTCACAATATGAATAGTGAGAAGGCATGGCCCACATATAATATATAAATATAAATATAAATATTAATAATAAGCACGTTCCAGTGATAATATGCTACAGCATAAATAAAGGTGGGTATATGTTTTGGCTTAAATAATGGGTATATATTGCAGCTTTAATAATGAAGAAAATATATTAATGAATTGGCAACTCAAATACAACGATGGCTACCACAAGATTCCAGACGATTTTTGTTTTCATCATTAAAGCAAATATGCAAACATTTGGAAAGTTCTCATCCTCTAAAATAATGGTGAATATTTTATTATTATAAAAATTCTACCTTTGGAGTGTTTAATATTTATCCTGACAGTGATACAGCAGATAATTATTGATCCACTCATCAAAATCACTTTTACATACAACTTACTTTACCAAGTATTGCAAGGTAAAAATGCCAGTACAAGACCCAGGATGGGATCGCTGGATCTTTGGCTGACTGTACGTGTTACTGACCCGGGGAAATACCCAAAGAAAGGTGACATCAAGATAAAAAAAAAACAGAGAAAATGACTTTAAGGTAAGAAAGCCATAGAAAAGTGGCATCCAGGTGAGAGATCCAGTGAAAGGTGACATCCAGGTGAGAGATCCAGTGAAAGGTGACATCCAGGTGAGAGATACAGTGAAAGATGACATCCATATGAGAAAGTCAGAGAAAGGTGGCATCCAGGTGAGAAAGTCAGAGAAATGTGACATCCAAGAGAAAAGGCCAGAGAAAGGTGACATCCAGGTGAGAGATCCAGTTAAAGATGACATCTAGGTGAGAGATCCAGTGAAACCTGACATCCATGTGAGAAAGTCAGAGAAAGGTGACATCCAGGTGAGAAAGTTAGAGAAATGTGATATCGAGGAGAAAAAGCCACAGAAAGGTGACATCCAGGTGAGAATGTAAGAGAAATATGATATCGAGGAGAAAAAGCCACAGAAAGGTGACATCCAGGTGAGAAAGCCAAAGAAAGATGAGAAGGTTAAGCACATCATGACGAGAGAGATGTCACTAAGATGGAGGAAAGGGAGAGAAGGAAAGAGCAAGGCAGAATAAAGAGTGTGAGAAGAGAATGGTTGAAGAAGAGAAAGGAGAGAGAAGAGCATAGGTGGAAGAGACAAGCCGGAGAAGAAAGAACAGAAACGACAGAAAAATAAGGTAATAAATGAAAGAAGGAGAGAGAGAGAGAGAGAGAGAGAGAGAGAGAGAGAGAGAGAGAGAGAGATAAGACGTATAATAAAAGGGAAACGTGTTGACATTAATGTTGACGAAAGAATAGAAACAAAAACAAAACAAAGTGAATAAGAGAAATACACTAATTGTAAACAAACACCAAACACCAATAAAAATTGTAGATAACTGGGAAAAAGTTGTGGGGAAACGGAGGAAAAGAGCAAAGGCAAACAAAAAAAGTATTACATATAACTCCAAAACAGAAACAGAGATTCCTCGTGTCGTGTCGAGATGTAAACAACAATATGGTAAGTAAACAACAATAAACGAGGGCAGGAATAAAGGAAGAGGGAATAAATAAATATAAGACAAAGTATTGACGACTACTGGGGTAACAGTCTACAACTTCTATTGATCATTTATGAACAACAACAACAACAAAGAAACGATAGGGAAATGGAATAAGATGGGTAAACAATACAGAAAAGTAAACACTAACAACAGAGGAAAGAAAAGATGAATGGAACAATAAGTGTAAAAATGAGAGGGTAAACAATAGGTAAGTGTGTAAACAAGTGGAAATACAAGAGTTGGTGGATCCAGAGACCGTCAGGGTAATGTATTGTCACATCCTCTAGTATCACGTTAAGCTACCGTCACACCCTCCAGTTCCACGTTAATGTACCCTCACACCCACTCATGTCACGTTAATGTACCGGCACAGCCTCCAGTGTCACGTTAATGTACCGTCACACCCTCTCGTGCCACGTTTAAGTACCCTCACACCCTCCAATGTCAGTAAAATGTACCGTCACACCCTCCAATGTCAGTAAAATGCACCGTCACACCCTTCAGTGTCACGTTAATCTACCGCCACACCCTCTAGTGTCAGGTTAATGTACCGTCACACCCTCCAGTATCACATTAATGTACCGGCACACCATCCAGTGTCACGTTAATGTACCGTCACACCCTCCAGTATCACGTTAATGTACCGCCACACCCTCCAGTGTCAAATTAATATACCGCCACACTCTTTAGTGTCACTTTAATGTACTGTACCGTCACACCCTCCAGTGTCACGTTATTAAACCGTCACAATACGGATTCACGTTAATGTACTGTTACACCCCCAGTGTCATATTAATGTTCCGTTACATTCTTTAGTGTCAATTTAATGTACTGTACCGTCACACCCACCAGTGTCACGTTAATATACCGTCACACTCTTCAGTATCATGTTAATGTACTGCCACACCCTTCAGTGTCACGTTAATGTACCGCCACACCCTTCAGTGTCGTCTTAATGTACCGTCACACCCTTCAGTGTCGTCTTAATGTACCGTCACACCCTCCAGTGTCGTCTTAATATACCGTCACACTCTCCAGTGTCGTCTTAATATACCGTCACACCCCCCAGTGTCGTCTTAATATACCGTCACACCCTCCAGTTTCGTCTTAATGTACCGTTACCCCCTCCAGTGTCGTCTTAATGTACAGTCACACCCTCCAGTGTCGTTTTAATATACCGTCACACCCTCCAGTGTCGTCTTAATATACCGTCACACCCTCCAGTGTCGTCTTAATATACCGTCACACCCTCCAGTGTCGTCTTAATGTACCGCCACACCCTCCAGTTTCGTCTTAATATACCGTCACACCCTCCAGTTTCGTCTTACTGTACCGTCACTGTACTGTACATACTCAGGAAACAGGAAACAGAAATATTCACATAATATCCTGATATTATATACACTAAAATGTTACTTCATCTTATTCCAGACTCTGTAAAGATCCACAGTGTCATGAATTATAGGGCTGTATTTTTCTAATATATTTATACACTCAAATATTTGATATCAACCAACACTGTCACCATTACTTTCTTCATCTTCCTCATTAACATCAAGAGTTGTCATGGTTCTTTCATTGTGGCACACATTTTCTGCATGACAACAACAAAACATGGAGCATGATAACATGACAGCAACACAACTACATCGAGCAGATGAACATGGCCGATTGGCTGAACAGCTGCACTTGATCAGTTTCTGGATAATGTCTCGTACTGGTGACACATCTTAAGGCAATGGAACTGGAAGCAGAAGATTGGACGACTGATCACCTGACCATCCGTACTACCTTGGGTCATGATTCGGTGGACCAACTTTTAAGGCTGCTCTCCAAATCATGGTCTGGTAGTGCGTCCTAAGCACATGTAGTTCAAATGCTGCAGTTGTTGGAGGAAAGCATCTCAGCTCAGGAGCTGAAGTCAGCCTTTTGATGGACATTTTGGATGTCCAAACATTAAATCGTACAGTAGACCTTCGAGTCATAACATGCTGCTAGAAATCTGGTGGCTTGAGAGACAACCTCTGTTATCTCAACAACAATTCTCCCAAGATTGTCAAGACGATGACCAGATTTCAATGTCTGTATGGCGGTAACCTTGTCAATACCCTACTGTAGAGATGAGCGACAGTGTCACACCCATAAAGAGCGTGTGCTGCCTTCATGTCATCAACAAGATCCCTCTGCTTTTCAACTGTGGCCTTGATGCCAATGATTGATCTTGAAGGACTAGTCACCTCCATGAATATCTTGCAGGTTAATTTCTGTGATAGGTAGTAGTGCATCAGCACTACTTTGATCAATCAACACCACTTGACGTAAGAACAACCCCTGTTTTGCTATATTCACATCCGCTTCTTCGTGAAGCGTTTCCATGTCTGATTTATACATGACATTACCCAACTGAATATCTTTGGGCACTGAATCTCGGCCAGCAGTGATGAGCTTTCTACCTTTCTGTGGAAGAAGCTCGGCAATCTCCTGTAGATACTGACCGACAAGATCTATCAGTTTCACTTTATTCTCTTTGACTGTTAGCACATCCTTCTGAGGGGGTAGTTGTGTGTTCAGGGTCAGCTGATTGAATTGAAACATTGAATTGAAACAGTTTATTTACCCAGAAAAATACAGATACAGAGTGGATAATAATAACAATATTAACATGGCTGAGCCAGTTGAGAACCTGAGCTCTCTTTGAGGCACCTGATATATACTATACTGTTTGGGTAGTGCCTGTCAAAGATGAGATATACATCAGTCTTCTGCAATATGTTGCTGATGTATGCAATCATGCTCTTGATGAAGTTTTCAAGTGTATCCCTGGAAGACCATGATATGATTCATCTACCACAGTTTCTTCTGCTTGTTCAACGAAACGAGAAGACAGTTCCACTCCCAACCTTTTCTTCAAGGTGGCCTCTCTCTTCGCTGTCCGCATGTCAAGTTTGTCTTCAAATAAGGAAGGTGGCACTGGCGATAATTCATACTGAAGAACATATTTGATACTGATGTCATGAACTTGCTGCAGACACAGTATTCTTGAAAAAGTTCTTGCCAATTTCAACAGATAGGTCCACATTAACGACTTTTAAGGCAATCCGTCCTGTAGCAATGTTAGTTATATCTTGGCATTGTAGGTCTGCATAGATGGATGGATGCATGTGGCAAGCTTGTGTCTGAGATTTTCTCGATCAACAACATCAGTCGCTTTACGTGCTGGTATGTCCTCCATATGAATGGTGACACAGCCTTGGTTGGTTTTGTTCTTCTTCAAAGATGCAACATCTTGAATGAGCCGACTGCATATATGTAGACTGTAGGCCCAGCACTTCAAAGCTGACTGCTTAAGTATGATGCCAAAATATCAAATACATAATATCAAATATTTGCTAAGTTATTATATATGCTATTAATAGAAGAAGAAGAAGAATATTAATGTATATATTTTAAAGAATATCAGTAAGCAAAAATAATGCCAATATACAGTATGTTGCTTTGAAGTATGAAAAAGAAAACAAGGTATATATGGCAGGTGTTTTGGACGCTATCTTAAATACGTATTTATATTCCAGAAACAGATTTCAAACTATTTTTATTGCATTTCTTGACCTTGAAAACCAAAAAAATCAACCAAAAAATAGTTGTTCTATGGTGATTAGGGGTTGAAATATCAAAATTTATGTATTCGGCGGCCATCTTGGACGTCATCTTGAATATCTCATTTCCCCAAGAGTGACAAAGTGGCACCCGCAGATTTGGATTCAGCACCCTCAAATTATGTATAATTAGTCAAAAAAACATTGAGTGGACATCAAATCCAGGTTCAGCATAAATCTATAGTTTGGCTGCTGGACTATGTTTCACAGCTTCTATACCTCTGTTGAATGGCTCCCCTTTGAGCAACTGTCTCTCTGCAAATCTGTGTAGCATGTTATCGTGAGCAGAGACCACACCACGGCTTGGTAGAGGGGCATTCTCGGGTCACATACCCCCAATGTTGACACACGTAACACCTCCGGGTAGGAGGCTGATAGAAAGTTACCTTCAGAGTCCGATAGGTACCACGGACTCGAAGGGTTAGGTGGGTTCCTCGAGCCAACCCAGTCTGCAATGGCAGCGTTCTTGCCCATGAGTCACCTCGTCCTTCTGATGTAGGGATGAGTTTCTAGTATTTCAGGGGTGGAGCTCTATAATTATGACGGTTTTGTTGCTCGATGGTTAGGATGGTTTTTCCTTGGTTATTCCCATTATGCTATTAGAGAGAAAATGTTGTATGATTGTCGGGTCATTTCCAAGCAGAAAATGATCTTGTGTATTGACTCTGAACTGAAGTTCCACGTCTGGGTATTTCTCTTCCGCCTCGCCCAGCCATCGATACTTGACTTCAGGTGGTGTACCTGCTGTAGGTTATGAATCTAAGCTACTGTGCCGAGTAGCAACCTTGTATATAAGCTACTGTGCCGAGTAGCATCTATGTATATAATTACGTGGCAACACTGCACGTGTTATGTGGCAACATTGCCCCGAGGCTGCCACATGGCAAGGCAGTCTCAGTCTGACTTCGTGGGCCGTGCATGGCACACGCAAGTCACCACTTGTATTTCTCCTATCCGAATAAATGGACTTCAGTGTTACCCGGTGTTTCCCTACCCATCACTGCATTCTTCAGGGAACACTTGGAACCTTCATGGCGCAGTGAGTAGGATCTGTGGACTTACAAGTGTGTGAACAATGGACAGTTAGCCGGCGATGTGCTACTGCCGGCGATGTGCATGTGACTCTTAGTGTGTGCTGTGTTGTGTTGCGTTGTGTTTCGTTGCGACGTGCAGCGTTGCTTCGTCACAGTGCGTTTTAGTGACGGTAGCAGTGTTAGTGTCAGTGCATCAGTGTGTCTAGAGCTGAGAGTTGAGCATTGGCCTGTTTTTTGTGGTACCCACGGAGCACGCAGGTGTACACCCTTCTCGTGTGACATCGGGGGAGGCACTTCACGCTTCCGACTTCGCCACGGCCACCACGAAGTACTAAGACACATATTCTAGCGCTAACTCACCCTCCCTCACACGCGCACCAAGGCGCCAGTACCCTCCCTCCTCCACCACACCAGCGTCCTCCAGGTACTCTTGCTACTCCAACAGCTCCCAAGGCATCGGTTCAACCCCCACCCGCCCTCTCACCAGACGTCACGTTTCAGCTTTTTCGTGAGTGGAGGCGGCGTTGGACAGATTACTCCATGATGGTGGACCTTGACAGCATGCCTTCAAACAAACAGCTCATCCAACTGCGGATGTGTTTGTCGCTGGAGACCCAGAGAGTTTTGGATCACACGTTGCAAGTGCCTCCCGATTCTACCTCTTCAGTGACGGATGTGCTCGACCTTTTACAGGAGCACGTTAAAGGTCGGAATAACGAGGCCTTGCGTCGCCGCGCCTTCACCAGCTGCAAGCAGGCAGAGAACGAATCCTTTGACGACTTTTTTGTACGCTTGAAGAGTTTGTCGGAGGAGATCGACGTCTGCAAGGCGCACAGCCGGGAATGTGAGGAAGCCTGGATCAAGCACGGGATCTTGACAGGTGTCAGGCAAGAAGAGTTGGTGCAGCGACTCATCCCCCTGGACGCTTCCTCCACACTCCAGGTGGTAGTGACTGAATGTCGGTCGTACGAGGCCACCATGTCCGCCACCTCTGCCTTACGGGCCCCTCCTGCTGTGAGAGCAATCTCTCGGTACAAGAAGGGTAAGAAGGCGGCCAACAACGTGAAGGCTGCCGCACGTTCTTCCACGCCTCCGCCTAGTGCTTCCTGTGGCAGCTGTGGAAAGCAGCATGGCCCCAAGACATGCCCGGCCGCCGACGCACTGTGTCGTGGATGTGACCGTAAGGGCCACTGGTCTAACACAGACAGGTGCCCTGCACGAAGCCACAAGTGTCAGGCCTGTGGTCGCTATGGACACTACGACAAGTGCTGCCGCCAACCCAAGCCCAAAAGCCCGAGACGAGGAGGAAAGCAGCGCACTTCCCTCGGGGTGGTTCGCTCACAGCCCCCTTCAGATGGCCCACGCAGCCCCAAGCAGCAGCTGAGTCACATCAGAAAGGTGGACTCGAACACACGCCCCAGGGCTACCCCTTCCCCTACCATCCGCGTCGCCGTCACACACGGTGATGTGTCGGGTCACATCGAGGTGATTCCGGACATCGGCGCTGATACAACGGTGATAGGCCTGAAGCACCTCCAGAAACTAGGCCTCACCAAACGCGGCCTGGGACCACCGCCGCAGCTGCTGTACTACAATGCGGACGGTTCCCAGATGCCGGACGTTGTGGGCTCCTTTCAAGCGGAGATCACTTACGGCGACAGGTCGTGTCACGGATGGATCGACGTGCAGCCTACTGTCGCTACACCCTTGTTGTCGTGGGAGCACTGCAAGGAGTTAGGCGTGGTGCCCAGAGACTTTCCCGAGCAGATCCCATCCGCTCGGTACACCGCCAGCAGGGTGCGTGAGTCAACGAGCGACGCACCTGGCACTGCCGCACAGAGCTGCCCAGAACCCGCATCCACTCCCACCCACACAGGACGCTCCCCTGCCCAGAACCCGCATCCACTCCCACCCACACAGGACGCTCCCCTGCCCAGAACCCGCATCCACTCCCACCCACACAGGACGCTCCCCTGCCCAGATCCTGTATGGTCACCCTCTCCGCTCTTGCGTTCCTGCACACGCCAAGGCCTTTGCGAAGGAGTGGCAGACCAGAGCCGAGAGCTGCGACCGCCGCGCCGCTTCACGTGCCCAGGACGCCAAGGCTCGGTATGAAAACCGTGCCCGCCCTCTTCAGCCACTGGAGATTGGTGCCCTTGTCCGCGTCCAGGACCCAACGACGACACGTTGGGACAAGGTAGGCATAGTAATGGGCGTCGGCCGGTCGCGGGACTACAAGGTCAGGATGCCGAGCGGCCGTGTCTGGTGGAGGAACCGCCGCTTCCTCCGGCCACTCTCACCCCCTGCTGCTGGCCCCCTGACCGAGGACGAGTCCCCTACACCTCACGAGGATCCGTCCCACAGTGCACCTCAACGCTCGGAGCGACTTATGACTAAGAAGTCAGCTCAAGACAATGATTATGAGCGTGAGGGGGGGAGGGAGATGTAGTTTATGTATCTATGCTACTGTACCAAGTAGCAACCTTGTAAATAAGCTACTGTGCCGAGTAGCATTTATGTATATAATTACGTGGTAACACTGCACGTGTTATGTGGCAACATTGCCCTGAGGCTGCCATATGGCAAGGCAGTCTCAGTCTGACTTCGTGGGCCGTGCATGGCACACGCAAGTCACCACTTGTATTTCTCTTATCCGAATAAATGGACTTTAGTGTTACCCGGTGTTTCCCTACCCATCACTGCATTCTTCAGGGAACACTTGGAACCTTCAGCAACAACACATTCTCTCACTTTCCAGTTGTATTTCTAAATATCAACACAAATATGCAAAACATCACTCTTCACCATGCACATCAACAACCAATGCAGTCCAGTTTAAAGGTCTACAACCCTTTAAAGATATCTCGGCAACACTGATGCCAGTGTCTCACATAACTAATAAGAGAGGCATTCCCTACTCTTCTTCCGTTCCCCACCTCCCTGTCCATCAGGCCATTCACCTGATGAAACCACTGATGGGTGAGACTTGGGTGTCATTTCTATGAATGAATATGTCTCCACCCACATACTTCTCCACTGTACACATCAACTTATCGGACACCAGTTCAGAGCCGGCTGCCCTGAACTGTCCCCTTGTGACGGCCATCATGCCTGGAGGTCACAACAACTCACTGTAACTACACAACACGGGCACAGTGCACACCTTCAAATACAATCGGATTACT
>NW_024723143.1:0-19060 GCF_018991925.1 Homarus americanus | reverse complement strand
GTATAAAAAAGTCCCCTGGCCCAGTATAACAAAGTCCCTAGATCAAGCATACCAAAGTCCCCTGATCGATTATAACAAAGTCCCCGGTCCAGTATAGCAAAGGGCCCTGAGCGAGTAAGACAAAGTCCCCTAATCGAGTATAACAGAGCCCCCTGCTCGAGTATAACAAAGTCCTCTGGTCGAGTATAGCAAAGTCCCCTAATCGAGTATAACAAAGCCTCCTGTTCGAGTATAACAAAGTCCCCTAATCGAGTATAACAAAGCTCCCTGCACGAGTATAACAAAGTCCCCTGATCGAGTCTAAAAAAGGCCTCTAATCGAGTATAAGAAAGTCCCTGATCGAGTATAACAAAGTCCCTAGATCGAGCATACCAAAGTCCCCTAATCGATTATAACAAAGTCCCCCGGTCGAGCATACCAAAGTCCCCTGATCGAGTATAACACAGTTCCCTGATGGAAAATAACAAAGCCCCCTGGATGAGTATAACAAAGTTCCCTCATCGAGTATAACAACGTTCCCTGATCGAGTATAACAAAGTCTCCTGGTCCAGTATAACAAAGTCCCCTGATCGAGGATAACAAAGTCCCCTAATTGAGAAAAAAAATGTCCCCTGGTCCAGTGTAACAAAGTCCCTTCATCGAGTATAAAAAAGTCCCCTGGCCCAGTATAACAAAGTCCCTAGATCGAGCATACCAAAGTCCCCTGATCGATTATAACAAAGTCCCCAGGTCGAGTATAGCAAAGGGCCCTGATCGTATAAGACAAAATCCCCTGATTGAGTATAAGAAAGTCCGCTGATCGAGTATGACAAAGCCCCCTGGATGAGTATAACAAAGTTCCCTGATCAAGTATAACAAAGTTCCCTAATCGATTATAACAAAGTCCCCTGGTCGAGTATAACAAAGGGCGCTGATCGAGTAAGACTAAGTCCCCTCATCGAGTATAACAAAGTCCCCTGATCCTAGTATAACAAAGCCCCCCTGGACGAGTGTAACAAACGTTCCTAATCGAGTATAACAAAGTCTCCTGATCGCGTATAACAAAGTCCCCTGATCGAGTATAACAAAGTCCCCTGGATGAGTATAACAAAGTCCCCTGATCGAGTATAACATATCCCCTGATTGAGAATAACAAAGTCCCCTGGTCGAGTATAGCAAAGTCCCTGATCGAGTATAAGAAAGCCTCCTGATCGAGTATAACAAAGTCCCCTGATCGAGTATAACAAAGCCCCCTGCTCGAGTATAACAAAGTTCCCTAATCGATTATAACAAAGTCCCCTGGTCGAGTATAACAAAGGGCGCTGATCGAGTATAACAAAGTCCCCTTATCGAGTATAACAAATTCCCCTTATCGAGTATAACAAAGTCCCGTTATCGAGTATAACAAAGTCCCCTAATCGAGTATAACAAAGGCCCCTGGTCGAGTATAACAAAGTCCCTGATCGAGTATAACAAAGTCCCTAGGTCGAGCATACCAAAGCCCCCTAATCGATTATAACAAAGTCCCCCGGTCGAGTATAGCAAAGGGCCCTGATCGAGTAAGACGAAGTCCCCTGATCGAGTATAACAAAGTCCCCTAATCGTGTATAAAAATTTCCCCTGGTCCAGTGAAACAAAGTCCCCTCATCGAGTATAAAAAAGCCCCTGGCTCGGTATAACAAAGTCCCTAGATCGAGCATACCAAAGTCCCCTGATCGATTATAACAAAATGACCCGGTCGAGTATAGCAAAGGGCCCTGATCGTGTAAGACAAAATCCCCTGATCGAGTATAAGAAAGTCACCTGATCGAGTATAACAAATTCCCCTGGTCGAGTATGACAAAGCCCCCTGGATGAGTATAACAGTTCCCTGATCGAGTATAACAAAGTCCCCTGATCGAGTATAACAAAGTCCCCTGGTCCAGTATAACAAAGTCCCCTGATCGAGTATAACATATCCCCTGATCGAGTATAACAACGTCTCCTGGCCTAGTTTAACAAAGTCCCCAGATCGAGGATAACAAAGTCCCCTAATCGATTATAACAAAGTCCCCTGGTCGAGTATGACAAAGGGCCCTGATCGAGTAAGACTAAGTCCCCTCATCGAGTATAACAAAGTCCCCTGATCCTCGTATAAAAAAGCCCCTTGGACGAGTATAACAAAGTCCCCTGAACCGAGTATAACAAAGTCCCCTGATCGAGAATAACATATCCACTGATCGAGTATCACAAAGTCCCTGGTGGAGTATAACAAAGTTCCCTGGGCGAGTATAACAAAGTTTTCTAATCGAGCATAACAAAGGCCCTTGGTGGAGTAAAACAAAGTCCTCTGATCAAGTATAACAAAGTCCCCTGATCTAGTATAACAAAGTCCCCTAATCAAGTATAACAAAGTCCCCTGATCAAGTATAACAAAGACCCCTGATCGAGTATAACATATCCCCTGATCGAGTATAACAAAATCCTCTGGTCGAGTATGACAAAGTCCCCTGATCGAGTATAACAAAGTCCCGTGATCGAGTATTACATATCCCCTGATCGAATATAACAAAGTCCCTGTTGGAGTATAACAAAGTCCCCTGATCGAGTATCACAAAGTCTCCTGGTCGAGTATAACAAAGTTTTCTAATCGAGTAAAAAAAGCCCATCGTCGAGTATAACAAAGTCCTCTGATCGAGTATAACAAAGTCCTCTGATCGAGTATAACTTATCACCTGATCGAGTATAACAAAGTCCTCTGGTCGAGTATAACAAAGTCCCCATGATCGAGTATTACAATGTCACCTGGTCGAGTATAACAATGTCCCCTGATCGAGTATAACAAAGGCCCCACATCGAGTATAGCAAAGCCCATTGGTCAAATATAGTAAAGTACACTCATCGAGTATAACAAAGTTCCCCGATCGAGTATAACAAAGGCCTCTGGTCGAGTAAGACAAAGTCCCCTGATCAAGTATAAAAAAGTCCCCTGGTCGAATATTTCAAAGTCCCCTAATCGAATATAACAAAGTCCCCTGGTCGAGCATAATAAAGCACCCTCATCGAGTATAACAAAGCTAACTAATCGAGTATAACAAAGTCTCCTGATCGCGTATAACAAAGTCCCCTGATCGAGTATAACAAACTCCCCTGGTTGAGTATAACAAAGTCCCCTGATCGAGTATAACATATCCCCTGATTGAGTATAACAAAGTCCTCTGCTCGAGTATAAAAAAGTCCCCTGATCGAGTATAACAAAGTCCCCTGGTTGAGTATAACAAAGTCCCCTCATCGAGTATAACAAAGGCCCCTCATCGAGAATAACAAAGTCCATTGGTCAAGTATAAAAGAGATCCCTGGTCGAGTATAACAAAGTTCCCTGATCGAGTATAACAAAGGCCCCTGGTCGAGTTTAACAAAGTCCCCTGTTCGAGTCTAACAAAAACCCTTATCGAATATAACAAATTCCCCTTTTCGAGTATAACAAAGTCCCCATATCGAGCATAACAAAGTCCTCTAATCGAGTATAACAAAGGTCCCTGGTCGAGAATAACAAAGTCCCCTAATCGAGTATAAAAATGTCTCCTGGTCCTGTGTAACAAAGTCCCCTGATCGAGTATAAGAAAGTCCTCTAATCAAGTATAACAAAGTCCCCTGATCGAGTATAACAAAGGCCGCTCATCGAGTATAGCAAAGTCCATTGGTCAAATATAGGAAAGTCCACAGATCTAGTATGACAAAGTCCCCTGAATCAAGTATAAAAAAGTCCCCTGGTCGAGGATAACAAAGTCCCCTGATCGAGTATAACAAAGTCCCTAGATCAAGTGGCTACCAAAGTCCCCGGATCGATTATAAAGTCCCTGATCGAGTATAACAAAGCCTCAAAATCCCAACAACAGTCCCCATCGAGTTCCAGCAAAAAGGCCTCTAATCGAGTATAAGAAAGTCCCCTAATCGAGTATAACAAAGCTGCCTAATCGAGTATAAATAAAGTCCCTGGTCATATAACAAAGTCCCCTGTCTGAGTCTAACAAAGTCCCCTTTATCGGCAAAGCAAATGCCCCTTATCGAGTATAACAAAGTCTCCTTTATCGAGTATAATAAAGTCCTGATCGAGTATAACAAAGTCCCTAGGGGATGGAGCATACCAAAGTCCCCTGATCGAGTATAACAAAGTCCCCTTGATGGAAAAATAAATAAAGCCCCCTGGATGAGTATAACAAAGTTCCCTCATCGAGTATAACAACGTTCCCTCATCGAGTATAACAAAGTCTCCTGGTCCAGTATAACAAAGTCCCCTGATCGAGGATAACAAAGTCCCCTAATCGAGAATAAAAATGTCCCCTGGTCCAGTGTAACAAAGTCCCTTCATCGGGTATAAAAAAGTCCCCTGGCCCAGTATAACAAAGTCCCTAGATCGAGCATACCAAAGTCCCCTGATCGATTATAACAAAGTTCCCAGGTCGAGTATAGCAAAGGGCCCTGATCGTGTAAGACAAAATCCCCTGATTGAGTATAAGAAAGTCCGCTGATCGAGTATGACAAAGCCCCCTAGATGAGTATAACAAAGTTCCCTGATCGAGTATAACAAAGTTTTCTGGTCGAGTATGACAAAGTCCCCTGGTCGAGTATAACAAAGTTTTCTTTTCTAGTATAACAAAGGCCCCTGGTCGAGTATAACAAAGTCCTCTGACCAAGTATAACAAAGTTCCCTAATCGATTATAACAAAGTCCCCTGGTCGAGTATAACAAAGGGCGCTGATCGAGTAAGACTAAGTCCCCTCATCGAGTATAACAAAGTCCCCTGATCCTAGTATAACAAAGCCCCCGTGGACGAGTATAACAAACGTTCCTAATCGAGTATAACAAAGTCTCCTGATCACGTATAACAAAGTCCCCTGATCGAGTATAACAAAGTCCCCTGGATGAGTATAACAAAGTCCCCTGATCGAGTATAACATATCCCATGATTGAGTATAACAAAGTCCCCTGGTCGAGTATAGCAATGTCCCTGATCGAGTATAAGAAAGCCTCCTGATCGAGTATAACAAAGTCCCCTGATCGAGTATAACAAAGCCCCCTGCTCGAGTATAACAAAGTCCCCTGATCGAGTCCAAAAAAGGCCTCTAATCGAGTATAAGAAAGTCCCCTGATCGAGTATAACAAAGTCCCCTTATCGAGTATAAGAAATTCCCCTTATCGAGTATAACAAAGTCCCGTTATCGAGTATAACAAAGTCCCCTAATCGAGTATAACAAAGGCCCCTGGTCGAGTATAACAAAGTCCCTGATCGAGTATAACAAAGTCCCTAGGTTGAGCATACCAAAGCTCCCTAATCCATTATAACAAAGTCCCCCGGTCGAGTATAGCAAAGAGCCCTGTTCGAGTAAGACAAAGTCACCTGATCGAGTATAACAAAGTCCCCTAATCGTGTATAAAAATGTCCCCTGGTCCAGTGAAACAAAGTCCCCTCATCGAGTATAAAAATGTCCCCTGACCCGGTATAACAAAGTCCCTAGATCGAGCATACCAAAGTCCCCTGATCGATTATAACAAAATCCCCCGGTCGAGTATAGCAAAGGGCCCTAATCGTGTAAGACAAAATCACCCTGATCGAGTATAAGAAAGTCACCTTATCGAGTACGACAAAGCCCCCTGGAAGAGTATAACAAAGTTCCCTGATCGAGTATAACAAAGTCCCCTGATCGAGTATAACAAATTCCCCTGGTCGAGTATGACAAAGCCCCCTGGATGAGTATAACAGTTCCCTGATCGAGTATAAAAAAGTCCCCTGATCGAGTATAACAAAGTCCCCTGGTCCAGTATAACAAAGTCCCCTGATCGAGTATAACATATCCACTGATCGAGTATAACAACGTCTCCTGGCCTAGTTTAACAAAGTCCCCAGATCGAGGATAACAAAGTCCTCTAATCGATTATAACAAAGTCCCCTGGTCGAGTATGACAAAGGGCCCTGATCGAGTAAGACTAAGTCCCCTCATCGAGTATAACAAAGTCCCCTGATCATAGTATAAAAAAGCCCCTTGGACGAGTATAACAAAGTCCCCTGAACCGAGTATAACAAAGTCCCCTGATCGAGTATAACATATCCACTGATCGAGTATCACAAAGTCCCTGGTGGAGTATAACAAAGTTCCCTGGTCGAGTATAACAAAGTTTTCTAATCGAGCATAACAAAGGCCCTTGGTCGAGTAAAACAAAGTCCTCTGATCAAGTATAACAAAGTACCCTGATCTAGTATAACAAAGTCCCCTAATCAAGTATAACAAAGTTCCCTGATCAAGTATAACAAAGACCCCTGATCGAGTATAGCATATCCCCTGATCGAGTATAACAAAGTCCTCTGGTCGAGTATGACAAAGTCCCCTGATCGAGTATAACAAAGTCCCCTGATCGAGTATTACATATCCCCTGATCGAATATAACAAAGTCCCTGGTGGAGTATAACAAAGTCCCCTGATCGAGTATCACAAAGTCTCCTGGTCGAGTATAACAAAGTTTTCTAATCGAGTATAAAAAAGCCCATCGTCGAGTATAACAAAGTCCTCTGATCGAGTACAACAAATTCCCCTGATCGAGTATAACATATCACCTGATCGAGTATAACAAAGTCCTCTGATCGAGTATAACAAAGTCCCCTGATCGAGTATAACAATGTCACCTGGTCGAGTATGACAATGTCCCCTGATCGAGTATAACAAAGGCCCCACATCGAGTATAGCAAAGTCCATTGGTCAAATATAGTAAAGTCCACTCATCGAGTATAACAAAGTTCCCCGATCGAGTATAACAAAGGCCTCTGGTCGAGTAAGACAAAGTCCCCTGATCAAGTATAAAAAAGTCCCCTGGTCGAATATTTCAAAGTCCCCTAATCGAGAATAACAAAGTCCCCTGGTCGAGCATAATAAAGCACCTTCATCGAGTATAACAAAGGCCCCTAATCGAGTATAACAAAGTCTCCTGATCGCGTATAACAAAGTCCCCTGATCGAGTATAACAAAGGCCCCTGGTCGAGTATAACAAAGTCCCCTGTTCGAGTCTAACAAAAACCCTTATCGAATATAACAAATTCCCCTTTTCGAGTATAACAAAGTCCCCAGATCGAGTATAACAAAGTCTCCTAATCGAATATAACAAAGGTCCCTGGTCGAGTATAACAAAGTTCCCTGATCGAGGGTAACAAAAGTCCCCTGATCGAGAATAACAAAGTCCCCTAATCGAGTATAAGAATGTCCCCTGGTCCATTGTAACAAAGTCCCCTCATCGAGTATAACAAAGTCCCCTAATCAAGTATAACAACGTCCCCTGATCGAGTATAACAAAGGCCGCTCATCGAGTATAGCAAAGTCCATTGGTCAAATATAGGAAAGTCCACAGATCTAGTATGACAAAGTCCCCTGAATCAAGTATAAAAAAGTCCACTGGTCGAGTATAACAAAGTCCCCTGATCGAGTATAACAAAGTCACCTGGTCGAGTATAGCAAAGTCCCCTGATCGAGTATAACAAAGCCCCCTGATCTAGTATAACATATCCTCTGATCGAGTATAACAAAGTCCTCTGGTCGAGTATGACAAAGTCCCCTGATCAAGTATAAAAAAGTCCCCTGGTCGAGTATAACAAAGTCCCCTGATCGAGTATAACAAAGTCCCCTGATCGAGTATAACAAATTCTCTAGATCAAGCATACCAAAGTCCCCTGATCGATTATAACAAAGTCCCTGGTCCAGTATAGCAAAGGGCCCTGAGCGAGTAAGACAAAGTCCCCTAATCGAGTATAACAGAGCCCCGTGCTCGAGTATAACAAAGTCCCCTTGTCGAGTATAGCAAAGTCCCCTAATCGAGTATAACAAAGCCTCCTGATCGAGTATAACAAAGTCCCCTGATCGAGTATAACAAAGCTCCCTGCACGAGTATAACAAAGTCCCCTGATCGAGTCTAAAAATGGCCTCTAATTGAGTATAAGAAAGTCCCCTGATCGAGTATAACAAAGCCGTTTAATCGAGTATAACAAAGTCCCCTGGTCAAGTATAACAAAGTCCCCTGTTCGAGTCTAACAAAGTCCCCTTATCGAGTCTAACAAAGTCCCCTTATCGAGTATAACAAAGTCCCTAATCGAGTAAAACAAAATCCCTAGATGGAGCATACCAAAGTCCCCTGATCGAATATAACAAAGTCCCCTGATGGAAAATCACAAAGCCCCTTGGATGAGTATAACAAAGTTCCCTCATCGAGTATAGCAACGTTCCCTGATCGAGTATAACAAAGTCTCCTGGTCCAGTATAACAAAGTCCCCTGATCGATGATAACAAAGTCCCCTAATCGAGAATAAAAATGTCCCCTGGTCCAGAGTAACAAAGTCCCTTCATCGAGTATAAAAAAGTCCCCTGGCCCAGTATAACAAAGTCCCTAGATCGAGCATACCAAAGTCCCCTGATCGATTATAACAAAGTCCCCAGGTCGAGTATAGCAAAGTGCCCTGATCGTGTAAGACAAAATCCCCTGATTGAGTATAAGAAAGTCCGCTAATCGAGTATGACAAAGCCCCCTGGATGAGTATAACAAAGTCCCCTGGTCGAGTATAACAAAGTTTTCTTATCTAGTATAACAAAGGCCCCTGGTCGAGTATAACAAAGTCCTCTGACCAAGTATAACAAAGTTCCCTAATCGATTATAACAAAGTCCCCTGGTCGAGTATAACAAAGGGCGCTGATCGAGTAAGACTAAGTCCCCTCATCGAGTATAACAAAGTCCCCTGATCCTAGTATAACAAAGCCCCCGTGGACGAGTATAACAAACGTTCCTAATCGAGTATAACAAAGTCTCCTGATCGCGTATAACAAAGTCCCCTGATCGAGTATAACAAAGTCCCCTGGATGAGTATAACAAAGTCCCCTGATCGAGTATAACATATCCCCTGATTGAGTATAACAAAGTCCCCTGGTCGAGTATAGCAAAGTCCCTGATCGAGTATAAGAAAGCCTCCTGATCGAGTATAACAAAGTCCCCTGATCGAGTATACCAAAGCCCCCTGCTCGAGTATAACAAAGTCCCCTGATCGAGTCCAAAAAAGGCCTCTAATCGAGTATAAGAAAGTCCCCTGATCGAGTATAACAAAGTCCCCTTATCGAGTATAACAAATTCCCCTTATCGAGTATAACAAAGTCCCGTTATCGAGTATAACAAAGTCCCCTAATCGAGTATAACAAAGGCCCCTGGTCGAGTATAACAAAGGCCCCTGGTCGAGTATAACAAAGTCCCCTGTTCGAGTCTAACAAAAACCCTTATCGAATATAACAAATTCCCCTTTTCGAGTATAACAAAGTCCCCAGATCGAGTATAACATAGTCTCCTAATCGAGTATAACAAAGGTCCCTGGTCGAGTATAACAAAGTTCCCTGATCGAGTGTAACAAAAGTCCCCTGATCGAGAATAACAAAGTCCCCTTATCGAGTTTAAAAATGTCCCCTGGTCCATTGTAACAAAGTCCCCTGATCGAGTATAACAAAGTCCCCTAATCAAGTATAACAAAGTCCCCTGATCGAGTATAACAAAGGCCGCTCATCGAGTATAGCAAAGTCCATTGGTCAAATATAGGAAAGTCCACAGATCTAGTATGACAAAGTCCCCTGAATCAAGTATAAAAAAGTCCACTGGTCGAGTATAACAAAGTCCCCTGATCGAGTATAACAAAGTCACCTGGTCGAGTATAGCAAAGTCCCCTGATCGAGTATAACAAAGCCCCCTGATCGAGTATAACATATCCTCTGATCGAGTATAACAAAGTCCTCTGGTCGAGTATGACAAAGTCCCCTGATCAAGGATAAAAAAGTCCCCTGGTCGAGTATAACAAAGTCCCCTGATCGAGTATAACAAAGTCCCCTGATCGAGTATAATAAAGTCCCTAGATCAAGCATACCAAAGTCCCCTGATCGATTATAACAAAGTCCCCGGTCCAGTATAGCAAAGGGCCCTGAGCGAGTAAGACAAAGTCCCCTAATCGATTATAACAGAGCCCCCTGCTCGAGTATAACAAAGTCCCCTGGTCGAGTATAGCAAAGTCCCCTAATCGAGTATAACAAAGCCTCCTGATCGAGTATAACAAAGTCCCCTGATCGAGTATAACAAAGCTCCTTGCACGAGTATAACAAAGTCCCCTGATCGAGTCTAAAAAAGGCCTCTAATCGAGTATAAGAAAGTCCCCTGATCGAGTATAACAAAGCCGCCTAATCGAGTATAACAAAGTCCCCTGGTCAAGTATAACAAAGTCCCCTGTTCGAGTCTAACAAAGTCCCCTTATCGAGTCTAACAAAGTCCTCTTATCCAGTATAACAAAGTCCCTGATCGAGTATAACAAAGTCCCTAGATGGAGCATACCAAAGTCCCCTGATCGAGTATAACAAAGTCCCCTGATGGAAAATAACAAAGCCCCTTGGATGAGTATAACAAAGTTCCCTCATCGAGTATAGCAACGTTCCCTGATCGAGTATAACAAAGTCTCCTGGTCCAGTATAACAAAGTCCCCTGATCGATGATAACAAAGTCCCCTAATCGAGAATAAAAATGTCCCCTGGTCCAGTGTAACAAAGTCCCTTCATCGAGTATAAAAAAGTCCCCTGGCCCAGTATAACAAAGTCCCTAGATCGAGCATACCAAAGTCCCCTAATCGATTATAACAAAGTCCCCAGGTCGAGTATAGCAAAGGGCCTGATCGTGTAAGACAAAATCCCCTGATTGAGTATAAGAAAGTCCGCTAATCGAGTATGACAAAGCCCCCTGGATGAGTATAACAAAGTTCCCTGATCGAGTATAACAAAATCCTCTGGTCGAGTATGACAAAGTCCCCTGGTCGAGTATAACAAAGTTTTCTTATCTAGTATAACAAAGGCCCCTGGTCGAGTATAACAAAGTCCTCTGACCAAGTATAACAAAGTTCCCTAATCGATTATAACAAAGTCCCCTGGTCGAGTATAACAAAGGGCGCTGATCGAGTAAGACTAAGTCCCCTCATCGAGTATAACAAAGTCCCCTGATCCTAGTATAACAAAGCCCCCGTGGACGAGTATAACAAACGTTCCTAATCGAGTATAACAAAGTCTCCTGATCGCGTATAACAAAGTCCCCTGATCGAGTATAACAAAGTCCCCTGGATGAGTATAGCAAAGTCCCTGATCGACTATAAGAAAGCCTCCTGATCGAGTATAACAAAGTCCCCTGATCGAGTATAACAAAGCCCCTGCTCGAGTATAACAAAGTCCCCTGAATTTGGCCTCTAATCGAGTATAAGAAAGTCCCCTGATCGAGTATAACAAAGTCCCCTTATCGAGTATAACAAATTCCCCTTATCGAGTATAACAAAGTCCCGTTATCAAGTATAACAAAGTCCCCTAATCGAGTTTAACAAAGGCCCCTGGTCGAGTATAACAAAGTCCCTGATCGAGTATAACAAAGTCCCTAGGTCGACCATACCAAAGCTCCCTAATCGATTATAACAAAGTCCCCCGGTCTAGTATAGGAAAGGGCCCTGATCGAGTAAGACAAAGTCCCCTGATAGAGTATAACAAAGTCCCCTAATCGTGTATAAAAATGTCCCCTGGTCCAGTGAAACAAAGTCCCCTCATCGAGTATAAAAAAGTCCCCTGGCCCGGTATAACAAAGTCCCTAGATCGAGCATACCAAAGTCCCCTGATCGATTATAACAAAATCCCCCGGTCGAGTATAGCAAAGGGCCCTGATCGTGTAAGACAAAATCACCCTGATCGAGTATAAGAAAGTCAACTGATCGAGTATGACAAAGCCCCCTGGATGAGTATAACAAAGTTCCCTGATCGAGTATAACAAAGTCCCCTGATCGAGTATAACAAATTCCCCTGGTCGAGTATGACAAAGCCCCCTGGATGAGTATAACAGTTCCCTGATCGAGTATAACAAAGTCTCCTGATCGAGTATAACAAAGTCCCCTGGTCCAGTATAACAAAGTCCCCTGATCGAGTATAACATATCCACTGATCGAGTATAACAACGTCTCCTGGCCTAGTTTAACAAAGTCCCCAGATCGAGGATAACAAAGTCCCCTAATCGATTATAACAAAGTCCCCTGGTCGAGTATGACAAAGGGCCCTGATCGAGTAAGACTAAGTCCCCTCATCGAGTATAACAAAATCCCCTGATCCTAGTATAAAAAAGCCCCTTGGACGAGTATAACAAAGTCCCCTGAACAGAGTATAACAAAGTCCGATGATCGAGTATAACATATCCACTGATCGAGTATCACAAAGTCCCTGGTGGAGTATAACAAAGTTCCCTGGTCGAGTATAACAAAGTTTTCTAATCGAGCATAACAAAGGCCCTTGGTCGAGTAAAACAAAGTCCTCTGATCAAGTATAACAAAGTACCCTGATCTAGTATAACAAAGTCCCCTAATCAAGTATAACAAAGTCCCCTGATCAAGTATAACAAAGACCCCTGATCGAGTATAACATATCCCCTGATCGAGTATAACAAAGTCCTCTGGTCGAGTATGACAAAGTCCCCTGATCGAGTATAACAAAGTCCCCTGATCGAGTGTTACATATCCCCTGATCGAATATAACAAAGTCCCTGGTGGAGTATAACAAAGTCCCCTGATCGAGTATCACAAAGTCTCCTGGTCGAGTATAACAAAGTTTTCTAATCGAGTATAAAAAAGCCCATCGTCGAGTATAACAAAGTCCTCTGATCGAGTATAACAAATTCCCCTGATCGAGTATAACATATCACCTGATCGAGTATAACAAAGTCCTCTGGTCGAGTATAACAAAGTCCCCTGATCGAGTATAACAATGTCACCTGGTCGAGTATGACAATGTCCCCTGATCGAGTATAACAAAGGCCCCACATCGAGTATAGCAAAGTCCATTGGTCAAATATAGTAAAGTCCACTCATCGAGTATAACAAAGTTCCCCGATCGAGTATAACAAAGGCCCCTGGTCGAGTATAACAAAGTCCCTGATCGAGTATAACAAAGTCCCTAGGTCGACCATACGAAAGCTCCCTAATCGATTATAACAAAGTCCCCCGGTCTAGTATAGGAAAGGGCCCTGATCGAGTAAGACAAAGTCCCCTGATAGAGTATAACAAAGTCCCCTAATCGTGTATAAAAATGTCCCCTGGTCCAGTGAAACAAAGTCCCCTCATCGAGTATAAAAAAGTCCCCTGGCCCGGTATAACAAAGTCCCTAGATCGAGCATACCAAAGTCCCCTGATCGATTATAACAAAATCCCCCGGTCGAGTATAGCAAAGGGCCCTGATCGTGTAAGACAAAATCACCCTGATCGAGTATAAGAAAGTCAACTGATCGAGTATGACAAAGCCCCCTGGATGAGTATAACAAAGTTCCCTGATCGAGTATAACAAAGTCCCCTGATCGAGTATAACAAATTCCCCTGGTCGAGTATGACAAAGCCCCCTGGATGAGTATAACAGTTCCCTGATCGAGTATAACAAAGTCTCCTGATCGAGTATAACAAAGTCCCCTGGTCCAGTATAACAAAGTCCCCTGATCGAGTATAACATATCCACTGATCGAGTATAACAACGTCTCCTGGCCTAGTTTAACAAAGTCCCCAGATCGAGGATAACAAAGTCCCCTAATCGATTATAACAAAGTCCCCTGGTCGAGTATGACAAAGGGCCCTGATCGAGTAAGACTAAGTCCCCTCATCGAGTATAACAAAGTCCCCTGATCCTAGTATAAAAAAGCCCCTTGGACGAGTATAACAAAGTCCCCTGAACCGAGTATAACAAAGTCCCCTGATCGAGTATAACATATCCACTGATCGAGTATCACAAAGTCCCTGGTGGAGTATAACAAAGTTCCCTGGTCGAGTATAACAAAGTTTTCTAATCGAGCATAACAAAGGCCCTTGGTCGAGTAAAACAAAGTCCTCTGATCAAGTATAACAAAGTACCCTGATCTAGTATAACAAAGTCCCCTAATCAAGTATAACAAAGTCCCCTGATCAAGTATAACAAAGACCCCTGATCGAGTATAACATATCCCCTGATCGAGTATAACAAAGTCCTCTGGTCGAGTATGACAAAGTCCCCTGATCGAGTATAACAAAGTCCCCTGATCGAGTGTTACATATCCCCTGATCGAATATAACAAAGTCCCTGGTGGATTATAACAAAGTCCCCTGATCGAGTATCACAAAGTCTCCTGGTCGAGTATAACAAAGTTTTCTAATCGAGTATAAAAAAGCCCATCGTCGAGTATAACAAAGTCCTCTGATCGAGTATAACAAATTCCCCTGATCGAGTATAACATATCATCTGATCGAGTATAACAAAGTCCTCTGGTCGAGTATAACAAAGTCCCCTGATCGAGTATAACAATGTCACCTGGTCGAGTATGACAATGTCCCCTGATCGAGTATAACAAAGGCCCCTCATCGAGTATAGCAAAGTCCATTGGTCAAATATAGTAAAGTCCACTCATCGAGTATAACAAAGTTCCCCGATCGAGTATAACAAAGGCCTCTGGTCGAGTAAGACAAAGTCCCCTGATCAATTATAAAAAAGTCCCCTGGTCGAATATTTCAAAGTCCCCTAATCGAGAATAACAAAGTCCCCTGGTCGAGCATAATAAAGCACCCTCATTGAGTATAACAAAGGCCCCTAATCGAGTATAACAAAGTCTCCTGATCACGTATAACAAAGTCCCCTGATCGAGTATAACAAAGTCTCCTAATCGAGTATAACAAAGGTCCCTGGTCGAGTATAACAAAGTTCCCTGATCGAGTGTAACAAAAGTCCCCTGATCGAGAATAACAAAGTCCCCTAATCGAGTATAAAAATGTCCCCTGGTCCATTGTAACAAAGTCCCCTGATCGAGTATAACAAAGTCCCCTAATCAAGTATAACAAAGTCCCCTGATCGAGTATAACAAAGGCCGCTCTTCGAGTATAGCAAAGTCCATTGGTCAAATATAGGAAAGTCCACAGATCTAGTATGACAAAGTCCCCTGAATCAAGTATAAAAAGTCCCCTGGTCGAGTATAACAAAGTCCCCTGATCGAGTATAACAAAGTCCCCTGGTCGAGTATAGCAAAGTCCCCTGATCGAGTATAAGAAAGCCCCCTGATCGAGTATAACATATCCTCTGATCGAGTATAACAAAGTCCTCTGGTCGAGTATGACAAAGTCCCCTGATCAAGTATAAAAAAGTCCCTGGTCGAGTATAACAAAGTCCCCTGATCGAGTATAACAAAGTCCCCTGATCGAGTATAACAAATTCCCTAGATCAAGCATACCAAAGTCCCCTGATCGATTATAACAAAGTCCCCGGTCCAGTATAGCAAAGGGCCCTGAGCGAGTAAGACAAAGTCCCCTAATCGAGTATAACAGAGCCCCCTGCTCGAGTATAACAAAGTCCCCTGGTCGAGTATAGCAAAGTCCCCTAATCGAGTATAACAAAGCCTCCTGATCGAGTATAACAAAGTCCCCTGATCGAGTATAACAAAGCTCCCTGCACGAGTATAACAAAGTCCCCTGATCGAGTCTAAAAAAGGCCTCTAATCGAGTATAAGAAAGTCCCCTGATCGAGTATAACAAAGCCGTTTAATCGAGTATAACAAAGTCCCCTGGTCAAGTATAACAAAGTCCCCTGTTCGAGTCTAACAAAGTCCCCTTATCAAGTCTAACAAAGTCCCCTTATCGAGTATAACAAAGTCCCTGATCGAGTATAACAAAGTCCCTAGATGGAGCATACCAAAGTCCCCTGATCGAGTATAACAAAGTCCCCTGATGGAAAATAACAAAGCCCCTTGGATGAGTATAACAAAGTTCCCTCATCGAGTATAGCAACGTTCCCTGATCGAGTATAACAAAGTCTCCTGGTCCAGTATAACAAAGTCCCCTGATCGATGATAACAAAGTCCCCTAATCGAGAATAAAAATGTCCCCTGGTCCAGTGTAACAAAGTCCCTTCATCGAGTATAAAAAAGTCCCCTGGCCCAGTATAACAAAGTCCCTAGATCGAGCATACCAAAGTCCCCTGATCGATTATAACAAAGTCCCCAGGTCGAGTATAGCAAAGGGCCCTGATCGTGTAAGACAAAATCCCCTGATTGAGTATAAGAAAGTCCGCTAATCGAGTATGACAAAGCCCCCTGGATGAGTATAACAAAGTCCCCTGGTCAAGTATAACAAAGTTTTCTTATCTAGTATAACAAAGGCCCCTGGTCGAGTATAACAAAGTCCTCTGACCAAGTATAACAAAGTTCCCTAATCGATTATAACAAAGTCCCCTGGTCGAGTATAACAAAGGGCGCTGATCGAGTAAGACTAAGTCCCCTCATCGAGTATAACAAAGTCCCCTGATCCTAGTATAACAAAGCCCCCGTGGACGAGTATAACAAACGTTCCTAATCGAGTATAACAAAGTCTCCTGATCGCGTATAACAAAGTCCCCTGATCGAGTATAACAAAGTCCCCTGGATGAGTATAACAAAGTCCCCTGATCGAGTATAACATATCCCCTGATTGAGTATAACAAAGTCCCCTGGTCGAGTATAGCAAAGTCCTGTCGAGTATAAGAAAGCCCCTGATCGAGTATAACAAAGTCCCCTGATCGAGTATAACAAAGCCCCCTGCTCGAGTATAACAAAGTCCCCTGATCGAGTCCAAAAAAGGCCTCTAATCGAGTATAAGAAAGTAACCTGATCGAGTATAACAAAGTCCCCTTATCGAGTATAACAAATTCCCCTTATCGAGTATAACAAAGTCCCGTTATCGAGTATAACAAAGTCCCCTAATCGAGTATAACAAAGGCCCCTGGTCGAGTATAACAAAGGCCCCTGGTCGAGTATAACAAAGTCCCCTGTTCGAGTCTAACAAAAACCCTTATCGAATATAACAAATTCCCCTTTTCGAGTATAACAAAGTCACCAGATCGAGTATAACAAAGTCTCCTAATCGAGTATTACAAAGGTCCCTGGACGAGTATAACAAAGTTCCCTGATCGAGTGTAACGAAAGTTCCCTGATCGAGAATAACAAAGTCCCCTAATCGAGTATAATAATGTCCCCTGGTCCATTGTAACAAAGTCCCCTGATCGAGTATAACAAAATTCCCTAATCAAGTATAACAAAGTCCCCTGATCGAGTATAACAAAGGCCGCTCATCGAGTATAGCAAAGTCCATTGATCAAATATAGGAAAGTCCACAGATCTAGTATGACAAAGTCCCCTGAATCAAGTATAAAAAAGTCCACTGGTCGAGTATAACAAAGTCCCCTGATCGAGTATAACAAAGTCACTTGGTCGAGTATAGCAAAGTCCCCTGATCGAGTATAACAAAGCCCCCTGATCGAGTATAACATATCCTCTGATCGAGTCTAACAAAGTCCTCTGGTCGAGTATGACAAAGTCCCCTGATCAAGTATAAAAAAGTCCCCTGGACGAGTATAACAAAGTCCCCTGATCGAGTATAACAAAGTCCCCTGATCGAGTATAACAAAGTCCCTAGATCAAGCATACCAAAGTCCCCTGATCGATTATAACAAAGTCCCCGGTCCAGTATAGCAAAGGGCCCTGAGCGAGTAAGACAAAGTCCCCTAATCGAGTATAACAGAGCCCCCTGCTCGAGTATAACAAAGTCCCCTGGTCGAGTATAGCAAAGTCCCCTAATCGAGTATAACAAAGCCTCCTGATCGAGTATAACAAAGTCCCCTGATCGAGTATAACAAAGCTCCCTGCACGAGTATAACAAAGTCCCCTGATCGAGTCTAAAAAAGGCCTCTAATCGAGTATAAGAAAGTCCCCTGATCGAGTATAACAAAGCCGTTTAATCGAGTATAACAAAGTCCCCTGGTCAAGTATAACAAAGTCCCCTGTTCGAGTCTAACAAAGTCCCCTTATCGAGTCTAACAAAGTCCCTTATCGAGTATAACAAAGTCCCTGATCGAGTATAACAAAGTCCCTAGATGGAGCATACCAAAGTCCCCTGATCGAGTATAACAAAGTCCCCTGATGGAAAATAACAAAGCCCCTTGGATGAGTATAACAAAGTTCCCTCATCGAGTATAGCAACGTTCCCTGATCGAGTATAACAAAGTCTCCTGGTCCAGTATAACAAAGTCCCCTGATCGATGATAACAAAGTCCCCTAATCGAGAATAAAAATGTCCCCTGGTCCAGTGTAACAAAGTCCCTTCATCGAGTATAAAAAAGTCCCCTGGCCCAGTATAACAAAGTCCCTAGATCGAGCATACCAAAGTCCCCTAATCGATTATAACAAAGTCCCCAGGTCGAGTATAGCAAAGGGCCCTGATCGTGTAAGACAAAATCCCCTGATTGAGTATAAGAAAGTCCGCTAATCGAGTATGACAAAGCCCTCTGGATGAGTATAACAAAGTCCCCTGGTCAAGTATAACAAATCCTCTGGTCGAGTATGACAAAGTCCCCTGGTCGAGTATAACAAAGTTTTCTTATCTAGTATAACAAAGGCCCCTGGTCGAGTATAACAAAGTCCTCTGACCAAGTATAACAAAGTTCCCTAATCGATTATAACAAAGTCCCCTGGTCAAGTATAACAAAGGGCGCTGATCGAGTAAGACTAAGTCCCCTGATCGAGTATAACAAAGTCCCCTGATCCTAGTATAACAAAGCCCCCGTGGACGAGTATAACAAACGTTCCTAATCGAGTATAACAAAGTCTCCTGATCACGTATAACAAAGTCCCCTGATCGAGTATAACAAAGTTCCCTGGATGAGTATAACAAATTCCCCTGATCGAGTATAACATATCCCCTGATTGAGTATAACAAAGTCCCCTGGTCGAGTATAGCAAAGTCCCTGATCGAGTATAAGAAAGCCTCCTGATCGAGTATAACAAAGTCCCCTGATCGAGTATAACAAAGCCCCCTGCTCGAGTATAACAAAGTCCCCTGATCGAGTCCAAAAAAGGCCTCTAATCGAGTATAAGAAAGTCCCCTGATCGAGTATAACAAAGTCCCTAGGTCGAGCATACCAAAGCTCCCTAATCGATTATAACAAAGTCCCCCGGTCTAGTATAGCAAAGGGCCCTGATCGAGTAAGACAAA
>NW_024723142.1:12931-27078 GCF_018991925.1 Homarus americanus | reverse complement strand
TTACTATTATTATTATTATTAGTAGTAGTAGTAGTAGCAATAGTAGTAGTAGTAATAATAGTAGTAGTAGTCGTAATAGTAGTAGTAGTAGTATAAATTTGCTTTTATAAATAACAGTAATAATATTTTCCCAGACGAGGGGGAGCTTCATGTTGTAAGCGACCTAATACGTGGCTTTAACAGTGATCAGGAAGAGGTGCGTTAACAAGAGTTATGTTGTTATCCATCAATCAGTCAGTGCAGTTGTGTTATCCATCAGTCAGTCCAGTTCAGTTAGCAAGATAGTTAGTCAGTCTAGTTAAGTTAGCCATACAGTCAGTCAATCCAGCTAACTTATTCATCAGTCAATCCTGTTAAATTAGCCTTCAGTCAGTCCAGTTAAGTTAGCCATGCAGTCAGTCAGTCAGGAGTGGCTTCCATAGGGGTGACTGCCACAACATAAAAAATTCGTTGGTGTTGGGTAATAAAGTTATCAGGGAGTGATCGTTGAGGTGTAGTGACCATATTCCTCCCCCCTGACGGCCTGTGTGGGGGTCTAACGCCATCATTACTTCCTCTGTAAGGCTGCTTTGTTTCTTATAACTCTCTCTCTGTTTGTCTGTATGTCTGGCCGTCTGTCTCTCTGTGTCTGTTTATCTGCCTGTATCTGTCTAAGTTGGCTATCCTTGTTTTCTCCCTGTCAGACTCCCGCCCTCTCTGGTCTTCTCCCTGCTAGACTCCTTCTCTCCCTGCCAGACTCCCGCCCCTGGTCTTCCTGCCAGACTTCTTTCTCCCTGCCAGACTCCTGCCCTCCCTGATTTTCCCTACTAGACTCCTCTCTCCTGATTTTCTCCCTACTTCGACTCCTCTCTCCTTTCGCCAGGACTCCCAATTCTGCCTGATTTTCTCCCCAACTCCCGCCCTCCCTGATTTTCTCCCTACTAGACTCCTTCTCTCCCTGCCAGACTCCCGCCCTCCCTGATTTTCTCCCTGCCAAACTCCTTCCTTCCTTTATTTTCTCCCTGCTTAACTTCTACTTACTCTTCTTGCTTATTGTCTGGAGATTATAGGACGCATTTAGCTATGGTAAAGTCACTGCGCATTTCTGACCGCATTTTGTTTTACTCAGCTTACGCATTTAGCTATGGTAAAGTCACTGCGCATTTCTGACCGCATTTTGTTTTACTCAGCTTACGCATTTAGCTATGGTAAAGTCACTGCGCATTTCTGACCGCATTTTGTTTTACTCAGCTTACGCATTTAGCTATGGTAAAGTCACTGCGCATTTCTGACCGCATTTTGTTTTACTCAGCTTAAAATAGCCATGGGTGATGAGGTCAGAAAACAGGGCACAGATTCTCAATTACTGATAAGTTAAATTTTCCTTCTATCTGGTGATGTTAAGAGCGTCGGTAACTGGTCCGGAGTCACCTAAAACATCAGTCCAGTATAATATGTGTTTTCCCTCTTAAGTAATGCTAAAAGAACGCTCCTCTACCTCACAAAGACAAATTTTCTCCTCAGATTGCCGACATAGTAAGGTTATCATCTGACTGACTCACTCACTCACACAAGCACAGGGAGGTATTGATATAAATGGCGTCAACGTTACACTGAGACTGTCGTTGCTGGATATAATCTCACGCACCTAAATAAGGAAGAAAAAAAATGACTTAGGAATCTTGAGCCATTAATCCGGATTAACAAAGATTCAATACGATAATTTAGCGCCATAAATAGTGTTTTGAGAATGTGTCAAGTTAAGGTAGAATCTCAAGCGTAATTTGGTACAATTTGGGTTATAATTTTGAGTTTAAACTTCCGTACGCCTTTATGTGGTCGTATATTTCCAGCTACGAGGGAAATTTAACTTAAGAATCTTTAACAATTGGGATTTCTGGCTGATAAGCTTGACTTACGGCCAATTATTGCTCTTTTATCAAATGCTAACCCAAACGAGGATGATAATTGGTTTATAAGACAGCCCCGCCCATTGGTCAAGCAGGCAGCCAATAGCCATGAAGCTGTGGAAGCCGGCAACCCACCAGGAGGAACCGCAAAGCCGATTGTTCCGGCTGTCTGGTCTAGTTAAAACAATTCATCTTGAGGCTGAGTCGCGGCTGTTCAATAAATCTTCTCTGATTACAATAAAGCTTTACTTTCTTGATGGACTTAGTGAGTTATATTTTATTATGGTACTAAACATATCACTTTTATCACTCTTAATTCATTACTTATTATTGATGGTATTTTTATTGATTATTATTCGTGTTTACATTGTTATCATTACTATTGAAATCCCGCTTACTATTCTTATTACTATTATTGTTATTATTATTACTACTACTGCTATTAACTTTATCATTATTACTCTCATTAACATTATTAAACATATTATCGCTATTACTATATTTGTCTCCTCTAAATAGAACAGAAAACATTGAGTAAATTCTTTGACTTTTTTTCCGCCTCAAAAACTAATACAATCTGAGCTTATATGTAAAAACATTATAATTCGTAAAATAATAATCCAACAGGTGTCTTAGTTATTAGTTTTACCTGTAAAAAGCGGTAAAACAAGGGGGGCTGAGGAGACGTGTGTGTGTGTGTGTGTGTGGTGCGTGTGTGTGTGTGTGTGTGGTGTGGCGTGTGTGTGTGTGTACTGTAGGATGTCTGACGAACGCTGCAACATAAGCCGCATTTTCTCTCATGAACGCCCCTGTTGTGTTGGCGTGAGGTGAGTTACACTGGAGTCTTGTACGTCCAGACAGACTCAGCGTATATCTAACAGCCAGTTGACGCAGCATAGTGAATACTAAAACACGGCGCTCTTATTACCAAACCTCTTATTATTATTATTATTATTGTTAAAATATAAACAACGTCTGATCAATTCTATCTTTCATTCTCATTTACCCTTAATTATCAATAACTAACTAAAGATGTGAAGGTAACTGTATAGTAACGGAGTAACACATGACAGTTCATTCTCTATCAGTAGTGACTTGTACAGTGCATTATATACTAGCGCTGGTGACTGTCATGCTATTATACTGAACTATGTATTAATTAGAGAAAAGTGATTTGTATTCTAAAAACGTTGGTAACTTATTTAATTGTTGGTCTGTTCATTGTAAACGGCTTTATTAGCATTTTTATTTTATTTATTTAACAAAAAAGAATTAATTATTGAGTGGCACACACACACACACACACACACACACACACGAGGTCTTACTGTCTTCAATTACCATAACCTGAAGTGAGTGTTGGAATAAATTAAATATTTTCTTGGTCAATTTTACTGACTATTAAACTACCTAAACAACAACTTCCATCACAATAAAGGAATAATTTTATTTGTCTTAAGGTTAACAGTTGTCAATATCATGTCCTTAGCTTGTGAAGTGTGAGGGTGGATGAGTTGTGTGGCTGACGACAACTCTCACCACTGGCTGACATGTCTAGCTCTCTCTGGTCTGACACTATCAACACGGATCAAGACGCTTCTCACTTAAAAGACTGATTTTTTTCCCCCACCTTTTGAAGAGTTGAATATTGTAAACACTTGTACTTTGACACATGAAACTGAGAAAACAAAACGTATCAAAGTTTTAGTTGTAATAAATTGGTTTTAAGTTCATTTTTAATTATAACTATTAATGACCATTCACTTCTCTAAACTCTTAATCTCTCATAGTTATTTATCTTTTGTTAACGTTCATACTGATAATGAAGATCACTAGCAACAGTTGTTATAAAGTAAACAACTACACAGTAACATTTTCCACCAGTGCTGAACATCCTGGTGCTGACCCTGGCCTGTACACGTGTCTCCACTCTCCTCCTTTACACTAAGCTTACTCCCTCCATGGCCTCACCTTCTCCAAGATAAAAAAAAATAATAAAATAAATAAATACAATTTGTGTATTCTATTGGGGTTAGTTGGTTTACCAGACTCTCCCTGGATGTGTGTGTGTGTGTGTGGCGGCAGCTCTGAGGGGGCAGGGTGACTCAAGCTCATGGGTCACTTGTTCTACAGTGGACTACTGTTGAACTTAGTCGAGTTTTACTTCTTTACCCCCGACCCTCTCAAATATCAATCAACTGTAGATAGCATCATCACCACCACCACCACCACCACCACCACTGACGTCTTTTATAAGCTTGGGTCTAACAACAACCACAACCGAAGCAGATGATTCTCCTCTTTCTCCCGGAGTCTTTTTGATTTTTTTTTTTTTTGATGAGGAATGAATCCCCCTTTTGATCAAGAGGCCAGTCAGGGGACACAAGGTTATTTACCTGTGACACTCTTCAGCAGGTGTCCCCAAGATCATTGAGATCCTCTGTCGTTCTCACGCTGTCAACACATGTGACAGCTTCGCCTCTTTGTACACGTCTGTCTACAGTATGTATCTGGTAACATACTGAGAAGTCGTAACATCTTCAGTCATTCAGAGCAGCAATAAACCTGGTCCAACCTCCTAATATCCTGGAATACTTGAAGGTTCTCGATTAAAAGTTAAATTTCGTTATGCTTGTGTGATGGTGGACAGAGTTCTTCACCGTAACTTACGACACATTATTTTTTATCTTCCTTCTCTTGGGTACGACTGTGATTACTTAATTCATAGAGAGACATTTATTAGTACAACTTTTTAAATACTTGATAATTACATTTGGTCGAGTATTTAGACAACATTATGCGTGTGTCGTTCAGCTGGCAGACGACACTTGACTCTGGCAGACACTTGACGCCATCAACACCCTCTGCCGTGTTGAATGATAAGACCTACTGCAGTGGTATCTTATTCTTCTTCACATTACCTCCTGTTTATTTACTTGTCCTTATTCTTATTATCATTTTATTCACTTTTGATGTTTTCTATATTTATTTGTTTCTCATAGTTTTTTTTTTAATTTATTCCATGTCTTCCACTTTATTGCTTCTTTTCAGTCTCCCTCTTCGTCATCCTAATAGTTTCCTTCTTCCTCCTTCTTCTTATTCCCCCTCTCTCTCTCTCATTCCATGATTATTTCTTTATCTCTCTTCTCCCCCTTTCTTACATATATATATTTTTCCTGTTATCTCCCTTTTTCTTACCTCTCTACTCCCACTTTCATCCTTCCCTTCTTTATTCTTCCTTCTCTTCTCCCTCTTTCTTCCCTCCCCCCTCTCTTCTCCTCCCTCTACTCCTCCTTCACATTACTATAATAACTATGGGGTGGTGGGGGGGCTAGGGGGAGGGGGAGTAGAAAAGTGTTGTCATGGTTGCTGACAGACAGTGTATGAGGGGGAAGGGAGGGGGAGGGAGGGAGGAGGGGGATGAGGGAAGGGGGGATCGTAACACCAGGAGCTTCTTTCTACTTCAGAGCATTTACTAGATGGGTGTGACTTACTGTTCCCTGCACTTCAGAGCAAACTACCAGGTCCCTCCTCCTTCACCCCCTCTCCCCTCACAGCATCTCCCTCCTCTCTCCATCCCCCACCCCCTCCATTCCCTCCTCCCTCACCACTCACCCACCTCCCTGTTTTCTCCTCACCAACTATCTCCCTTTCTCCTTCTTCCACCCGCTCACTTGTTTCCTCCCTCTCATCTATTCCTCATCCACATCCTTCTTCACTACCCCACCCTGTACCTGTTCCTCTCTCCTTACCCTCCCCTCTCATTTATTCCCACCCACACACCCCCTCTCTCTCCCTACTTCCCATACATCTCCCATACACACCCCACCACCCATGTAACTGTCTCTCTCTCTCTCTCTCTCTCTCTCTCTCACTGCACCTCACCTGCCTCATCTCAAATTTAACATATCACATGTAAGACACTCTTAAAATATACATACGTCTAGAACACACACACACACACACACACACACACACAGCTAGAGACACAGCTAGAGACACAGAGAGACACAGAGAGACACACACAGACAGATAGAGACGTCCAACAGATACACATCTCCAAACATCTCCTCATGTGTCACTCTCGGTCTTTTTTGCCTTCATTTTTTGACGGGGAGGATCCACCCACCCGGCCATAAATTATTTCCCGGGATTCCTCTTATAGATCGGGGCAGTGTTGTGTGGTCTCTCGCCACCTCTAACATTCTTACCAACTTGGCAACACACCTGACCTTCATGGTGGTTAGTGTGACGAATTGGTGATAATAATAATAACAGTAACAACAACAACAACAACAACAATAATAATAATAATAATAATAATAATAATAATAATAATAATAATAATAATAATAATAATAATAATAATAATAATAATAATAATAATAATAATAATAATAATAATAATAATAATAATAATAACAACAACAATAATAATAATAATAATAATAATAATAATAATAATAATTAATAAAAAAACAACGAATAAAGTTAAATCTTGTGGAAATTGAAACGTAACTCACAAATATAGACACCAAAAAAAATAAAAATAATATGTACTAAAACAGAGAATAAATTCCTGAACGCCGACTGGATTATGATATCAAGGCGACGCTTTCTGGGAAAATATAATGAATACAATCTTGAGCAATAATATATATAAAGAGGAACTGTAGAAGCAGAACATTATATCTATTGTAACATATAACTATAAGACTCACACGATTTTGCTATAAGATTATTCGATTTCTATAAATACAATAATTTATATTTATTGTATTATATTGTTTATGGGTTATAAATCACTGTACTATACTGTATATGTTATTGATTTTTTTTTCTCTACGTAAACTACAAGAAAATCTAATGTTGGTAAGAGAAGCATCGGTGATTCATTCCTTAAGTGTACTTGTATTTATGTCTCTCTCTTGGTTAGCAAAATACTGTATACTTATTATATTACTATGACGTAATAACAGATGTGTATCATTAATCTATCTCTAGCTTCCTCCTTTCCTCCATTGCTCTCTTTCTTTCTCTCTGTGTCTCTGTCTCCCATCTCTCTCCGTCGGTTCCTTCCTCTCTCTCATTCCCTTCCTCTCCCCTTCTCTCCCTCCCTCTCTCTTATTCCCTTCCTCTCCCCTTCTCTCTCTCTCATCTCTCTTCCTCTCTCCCACTCTCTCCTCTCCCTCCCACTCTCTCCTCTCCCTCTCTCTCTCTCATCTACCTCCCCCTTCAGATCTTGTACGTAGTCTCTCTCTCGTCTCGTTATCTCTCCACCACACTTAACTATATAACACTTACTCATGTTCTATGAATCGGCCACTCAAGGGAGAGAGACTTTTTGTCCACACCCGAGACATGTCCCTTAATATCAATCTCGACTTTTCTTCCTTAAAATTCTATTAAACGTTGTATTCAGGGGCGGCGTGTGTGTGTGAATCCGGTGTCTCATCAAAGATCTCGTTGAGTGATACTTGACGTTCCCTCTCTGGGTTTTTTTCTCTCTCTCGTAAAACTTAGCTAAGTCGCTCTTAGGAGAGGATCCGTGAATCATCGTCTTCATAACACTTCGTCAGAGTAAATCCTCGAGCCTGTGTCAGAGCTAACTTAAGTCACCCTCAGACAGGTTCTATGAATTCTGCGTTTCATGAAGCGCCCCGTCAAAGGAACCCTTTCATCTTTCTTCTAGTCTAAACTAAGTCTCATTCACATATGATCTGTGATTCTTCCGTTATCCCGGGTTGACTTCAGTTACTGCTTACCATTGTTGGTTTATTTGTGTTGTCTGTGTTGATACTGAACCAATGTGAACTTGTTCAACGGTTTTACCGAGTAATTATCTATCTATCAAACACATCAAAGCAGCCCTTGGCGTGTCTTAGGATCCCCAACAAGGTTCTTTAAGACGATCTGTGTCTTGTACTTTAAGAAAAAGTCGCTTGATCTTTCCTCACACCAAGACCGTCTCAGTCACACACGAGCAGTGAAACTAACTCTTCGTGAAACTCTTCATAAAAGAGTTCCTTTGATTTCTCCTCAGATCTGAATAATGTGTTCCCTAGATATGAGCAGCGAATCTTGTGGTTCATGAAACACCTCGTCAAGAAGATTCCTTGATCCTCCCTAAGACGTGAACAATGTCTACCTCACACACCATCAGTGACTTTGGTTCATCATGAAGCATCTCGTCCAAAGCAATTCCTAAATCGTCCCTCAGATCTGGACCACGTCTTACCTAGCCAGGCTGAGTGAAGGCGGTGTTTCCTTTGTTACTAAGTCAAACAAGGCGCGGCTACAGTAAGTGAGCTCCTAAACTCCCCCGTCATGTTGGTACACAATGTTGAGGAAATTGGGCATAAAAAACTGTTTTCTTTACAAGCTTCCGCTAAACACCGCCACACCTATATTGTCGCACCATCAAGTATGTGGACACTGCTCATTCCCCCTCACACACATACACCTGTCACACGTGTTGTTTACCTTATGCTAATGACCTGTTGCATCACCTTATAACGTCCCCAGGCGACACATAGCCTTACAACACGACCCCAGGAGACACATAGCCTTACTACGACCCCAGGAGACACAAAGTTACTACGACCCCAGGAGACACAAAGTTACTACGACCCCAGGAGACACAAAGTTACTACGACCCCAGGAGACACAAAGTTACTACGACCCCAGGAGACACATAGCCTCACGACGACTCCTCATGCTTCATATTTTCTTAGTACCTCTCCTCCTCTCCCTTCCATTACCACTCCTCTCTCCTCTCCCTTCCATTATCACCCCTACCCCCTCTCCCTTCCATTATCACCCCTCCCTCCCTCCCTCCTCTCCCTTCCATTACCACCTCTCCCTTCCATCACCACCCTTACCTCCTCCCCCTTCCATCACCACCCCTACCCCCTCTCCCTTCCATTACCACCCTTATCCTATCTCCCATCCATTATCACCCCCCCTCTCTCTCTCCCCTCCCCTACCACCACCGCCGCCTCCCTCACCGCCCATCATTATACTCAAAACGGAAATGTATAGGTTTAGAAAGGTTAAAAAGAATGATAATGGATTATGACAGGTGTTAAAGGTGTGTGATTATGACAGGTGTTAAAGGTGTGTGTGAGTGAGGGCGCCTGAAAGGACTTGTTCACTGGAAACTCTCCGCGTCAAGACTTGTAATTTTAGTCTTAAGAGAACGAGTACAAAGAGTCAGGTAAAATAAAATCGGATATTATATTGAGGATTATTATTAATGTAAGTTTAGATTTTGGTACAATGGACAGGTATAATACATGTGTTAGTGGTAGTTAGGATTCACCTGAAGTTTAGCCCCCTAGTTTATTTTTCATCTGATGATTAGAACACCCTAACTTTAACCTAACCTAACCTGACTTATAACCTAGCCTAACTTTAATCTAACCTAACCTAACCTAACATAACATAACCTAACCCAACCGAACATTAACCTGACCTAACCTGACATAACATAACCTAACCCTAACCTAATCAAACTTGAACTAAACTACCCCTCCCCACCCCAGGTAGTGTCAGGGTGTTTAATCACCAGGTGAAATAAGCAGTGGTACCTAACCTTCAGGTGAATCGTTGTATTAGACAAACTCTGTTCTTATTGACGTTAATAGATCATACAGACACTAGGTTGGTAATACTGAACGAAATAACACACAAAATGGTCAGATAACTGTTTTTGTTACCATTATTTTTGTTTCTTAATTCTATACACACTATAACAAATATAAATTAAGAAAGTTCAATATATCATGAGGAAATAATATCCACCAAACGAAAAAAAAAGTCTTAACCACATGATAAATTACAAACACAGATATTCACAAAAAAAAAGTCGTCTGACAATGAACCAGGACCAAATCTGGAGGAAATCGGTGTGTCAGTTACGATGAGGCGGGAGAAAGGCGCCTTAACAATATCGGCAGAGGGATCACGCCGCGTGTGGTCATCAGGACGGGGGATCTAATCCTTTATTTTCCCAGAAGTGATTCGTCATTTGTTTCTCTAGCCCGGATTTTTATGTCTTCTATGATTCCTCTTCTTCGAATTCTAAATCTAGTTGAATTCTTTCTTACAACCTGTTGCTGTTTGGAGTAACGCTGAATATAAATGTAAATTAGGGATAATGTAGTTTAAATTATATGTTGAGGAGACTGCAGGGGCGAAAATTCAAAGAAAACATAGGCTATGATATTTAATCCCTCGAGGCTTGTTCAGACTAACAATGAGATCCAACCGCAAGAGGTCGCCTCGGAAAGGATTCTGAACCCACAAATTCCCAGGCAGATCTTCTCTTGTTTTGCTGTCGCATCAGTCATTTTTTTTCTTATGGATTGTCCGTACCTGCTACTTATACCTGATTACACATGAGGGATTTAACACGTTCTTTTTACTCAAATGAATAATTTTTGCTATAATCTCAGACGTTTTTGCTGATATGATCAATTCTTTTAATTTTCATCGACACACAAACGCACTTAACTCGACGACGCTGTTCATTTTTTTTTTGCTGTTCAAGTCCAATAATTTAATTCTGAACTTACTATAAAAGCCAGAGGCATTTATCGTGACGTCTTATATCTGATACTGACTTTAACACCGACGTCTTACCAAGTTTATTAATCTGGGGCGCTTTTTATTAGTTCACACACACACAGACACACACACACGCACACACACACACACACACACACACACACACACACACACACACACACACAGACACACACACACGCACACACATACATACATACATACACACACACACTCTCTCTCTCTCTCTTTCTTTAGCTATTTAAAATTCATGTATTTTTCTATCTCTTTCTTTCTCTCGCGTTCTTTTCCATTCTCCCTTCCTCCCTTCCTCTCACTTAACCTCTATCACTGCCTCTCTCAACACACACTTCTCTCTCTCTCTCTCTCGTCTATGTAATTCAGCAACCATAATGATGACTAATTCAGTTATAAATAAAGAGAAGAATATTATTGACTTGGGAAACATCTACCACCTGATAATTATTAATAAGAGAAGGAGTAGGAGGAGGAGGAAGAGAAGAGAAAGGGAAGAGGAAGGGAAGATTGAGAGGAGTCAAGCTTTCACTCCCTTTTACTATTCTCCTCTTACCCCCCCCTTTCCCCCCCTCCAATCCCTCTGTCTATAGCCCCTACTTTTCCTCTCCCTCATACCTCCTCTTCCACCACCTCCTCTTCCTCTTCCTTCTCCTCCCCTCCCTCAACAACCTACTTAGCCACGGGTGATTTAACTACAAAAGACACACACTGAGTCTAATACCGCACCTTTTTCTCATGCGCCCGACGCACCCCGCCGCCCTACGAAATCTCACCCTTGTGTATGGCCGTCATAGTACCGATTTTCATGCGTAAAACTGCGCCTTAAGGATTTTAGTGACCTAGAGGTAAAATATTTCTTACTTAAACTCGTCAAATCGATCTCGATGTCAGATGGCCCTCGGTGGGAAGGACGATCGCCGGTGACATTGATCATTATGTACTTGTGGTCGTAAGGGTGAATCTACTGGACAAGGAAAGGGGGTTTTCTCAGCCCGTCTTCCACTCACCAGGTGACCAATCACCCACCTGGCCCACCATACCGCGGCGGATCAAAATAATTTACAGATTCAGGGAAAATCGTTTGAGTTATATCAGAGAGCATTAAGAAGCTACAGTCATGGTGGCCCGCCCAGGGGGAGGAGGGGCCCGGCATACCTGACTGGGGAGGGGGGGATGGCAAGGGGACCATATGACAGGGGGCCCTATGAAAGGGACCCACATGACAGGTGGGTTATATGACAGGGGTCCCACTCGAGAAGGGGCCATATGACAGAAGGCGACATGACAAGGGGATACATGACAGATATCTATATTAAAGGCTTCCTCATGACGTCTAGCCACATGACAAGACCGACAAGAGAGGGTCTACCTATCATGAACCCGACATGATAGAGGGTCTACCTATCATGAACCTGACATACAGGAGGGTCTACCCATCATAGAACCCGACATGATAGATGGTCTACTCTATCATGAACCCGACATGATAGAGAGGGTTCACCCATCATGAATCCGACATGATAGAGGGTCTACCTATCATGAACCCGACATGATAGAGGGTCTACCATCATGAACCCGACATGATAGAGGGTCTACCTATCATGAACCCGACATGATAGAGGGTCATGACTCATCCTAGTGTAAAAAATCATACTACAGGAGTGTATAAAAATTAATCATACATATAATAATGGATGCCCCATCGTGCATGAGATGGCTAGTACTCTGGTAGGGCCACTCTAGGCGTGAATTTGTTTATGCAGAAGCTGTCGCCAACACAACAACCAGCCACCTTTCAGGTTAACGAGCTGCATGACCCAGTGTCAAGGAATAGTCCGAGAAGACTCGACAACCTGTTTGAATCTGCACTCTGGCTAACTATTACCCCGAACATTTGGGTTAGCAAATTGACAACATCCAGGTTCCCAATACTGCTGGGTAGACAGAGGCAAATGACGTAAAGAAACTTGTCCATAGTTTCAATTTCTGCTGGGAATGGAAACCGGGACCACTTGCTTGCAAGGCGAGCATGCTCTCGCCCTCTCACGCACTTTTATCTTCAGTCTCTATGGAGTAAAGGCGTACAGTATACTTGGCGCCTCTGGGCTGCCTGGGTCGACCTGCCCCCCTCCTCCCCCATCTACTCCTCCCCACCGATTTATCAACATCCCCTACCAACTATGCAGTGCAAAGATTGACAATTTCAACTCGAAAATGGAAACAAGTATTGAGACAGTAACAAGTCAGTGCAGTTCTCACAGTGATCACGGCCCACGCAACCTCACCTCACTGGGTATGAGCCATACTCACCACCAACACTGGATGAAAAAATCAAGTCTCCTAGCTACACCAAGAGAGAGGAAATGGGTATTCTCTCCAACACCCTGTATAAGCTTGAGAGACCAAGGCTACCAGGACCATGGAGGGTGTAAAACCTACGCACAGACCAGCAGGAGGAAGGAGGACCAGGACTGCCCTTGACACCGAGGTTCTAAGCCTTCTGTATCGTGGGGATAATCTTGTTTGCTTCACTATCAAGTCATAAGACAGTTTACAAGGCCTACTATAGCCCATTACTTCCACATCTGCAATTAATTTGTATGTTCACCTTCATGCTTTCTACTTTCTTTTGCACGAAACCTCGGTCCATCAAGTTGACCCCATGTTTAATGTATATTCTCAGCCCATTGGATATCGTTAATTACACACATCACACACACACACACACACACACACACACACACACACACACACACACACACACACACACACACACACACACACACACACACACACACACACACACACACACACCATGCCTCCTTCATGTGTACAGGTAAGAGGTCGAGATGTTTGGTATCAGATCACCTGGAGACAATGTATTGCGGTAAGTATGAAGACGCAGAGCATCATACTCTGTCAACGTAACACACTATGACCTGTCTCTTGAGAATCTGCTGACGGATGTGAGGTTTCGTCTGGCCTGTCTGTCTCTTGGAAGTGCATATCTTCCTGTCTTTTCTTATGTTTCATTGTATTTTGTGTTCTGTCTTCCTGATTGTTTACTCAGAGGTTTCTGTCAGAAAGTGTACACGTGTTCCTGTTAGCTTGAATATATGTATGTATCCTTGTCTGTCTTGGACGTGTATGTTTGACTTCCGGCTGTGTGTCTGTATGTCTGTCTGTCTGTCCAAGGATGAATGTCGTCATGGCTATCTCTCTCTCTCTCTCTCTCCTTGGTACTCCTTTTCCTTTTGCTTTTTCTCTCCCTTCTCTCTTTCCATCTCATTCTCCCTTTCCTTCAATTCTACTCCCTCACTCCCTCCTCCCTCAAACTCCTCTTTCTTCCCCCTTCCCTTTTCTTTCCTCCCACTCTCTCTCCTCCCCCTCCCTCTCACTATTATCTAGGGGGCTGGGAAGCACGCTAGAACTCCGCTATGCATGTACAAAACTACCTTTAATGTTCCAATCAGCCCAAACTGCGAGTGTTTTCGGGCCACGGATGACAGGAAGAGTCGCGTTCCGTATTCCAGAAATGCGTATTCCGTAACGCCCCAAGGAACCGAGAGAATTTTAGGCGAAAATCAAATTAGTTATGACGGTCATCTGATGGTGTGTACGAGAGGCCCCTCCTTCCCTTCCCCCTTCCCTGTT